>NC_081415.1:713327563-713647875 GCF_030272615.1 Cryptomeria japonica | reverse complement strand
ACTAACATCGAATCCAGCTCTTGGAATAGCCCATTCCATAATTGAGTTTAAACCCACCAACCACTCATCGTCCAGTATAGCTCGCACAACCCATTCCACATTCTCTATGGAGTCACCCAATTGTAGCCCCCACACCACCACCATAGTCACCACATCCATATTAGAACGAAACATGTGTTTCGCCTTCTGAAACATCTCCCCAAACAACGACTCCATAATGTGGATGAATTCATCATCCTTAACCTTGAATAAAAGCTTCATTCAAGTTGGAGAGATCCTTTATCGAATCTGATGTGAGTTGTTTTTTTGATATTTGAGTTAATCCTCGAACTGACCCCATGCATTTGGAGATGCAATTTTTCTCAGTTCATTTACTTCTATTGCAGTGAGAATTCCGACAGTGAGTCATTTTGTATTTCGACAGTGATCCATCCCCCTTTTGTAGACACCATATAACTAGTTATATTATCTTGAAAGTTAACCCTCTTCGTGGTTTTTCCTATTTGGGTTTTCCACGTATAAAAATTTGGTGTTCATTTTGTGGTTATGTTTTTTATATATTCTACATTTGTTGTTTCATGTTTATGAGATTAATTGCTAAGGTTAAAATATCAAGAAAGGTTTTATAAGTGTGGGAATACAGATTCACTCCCCCCCTCTCAGTATTATGGTCCATTCAATAATTCAAAAAGAATCTCCTCTCCCAAAAGTGAATGCTTGAAGATGAATGCTAAAGATGATCTAAAATCAGAAAACAATGTTCCTCTCTTTTTGAAGAAACAAAATATTGCTCAAGCATCCACATGTTTGATCAAGAAAAACTAAACTAGTTGAAGAAAATCTAAACAATTGTGAAGATCCTTGTAGACCAACTTCCAAAGAAAATGATTGAGTGATGACATGTGAGGTGTAGTTATCATCAAAGGGGAAATGGATATCCTTAGTCATGTTTTTGCAATGTTTGACTCAACAAATAGCATTGCAATGTTTGGTAACAAGTCATTCTTAGAAAGAAATTTGAGGGATGTAGACCGAAGTTTTGTACCCTAAGGATTTAGGATGTTGTAGTATTTTAACCTGAACTCAGTTCTACTGAGGCAACACACAAATCTATCTAAACCTTAGAATAGTTGCAAATCAAATTAATAATTATATATGGTGAAATTGGAAACTTAAGTACTGTAAAAAAACAAAGATCCAACCACATAAAACCCTAGTTCTATAATGAAATCCACCATACACCAATGAAGAACCCAGAAACATGCAAAACACAAAATATTTAAAGATTATACCATTCACATGTTCATTAGGGTTTGATCTCCATTGTTTACTATCTCCATTGTTCTTGCTTAATATGGTTGCTCTCGGATTTTGTATTGTGCACAAGAGCTCAACAAAAAATGGATTGTAGTTGTGTAGATGCTTGAGTGACCACTATGAAAGGTCACATGAATATTGTGTTGGCATTTCAATAGATGGAGATTGTTGATATTCATTAAGGATATTGAGAAGGTTGTTGGAGATTATTTGATATAACTGGAAAAGGATGATAACTATCTTTATAACATTATTTTGTCATTGATGTCAGGAAATTAATTTTCTGATTCAGTATGATGTTGCTATATCTTGAGAAGATTGATTTGAAGAGAATTATGATGTCGGTAAGTGACACAGAAAGAATGTGATAAGAAAGGGGAGAAATAAGATATTCAATGGGCAACTATTACCGAGTTAGACAATGATGAGATCATGGTGTTTAGATTGTTTTGATATCCTACAAAAGTTGTTGATTGTAAGGTTAATACTATACTATGTCACCGAGTAAAGAACCTAGTCGGTAAACCCTAAGGTTATCAATATCGGTTAATGAAGGCGGAATTTCTACCAAGTAAAGTTTAGTATTTACCGAGTTGCAACCGAGTTATGATAGATCGCATTGGATGAATACAAGCATTATTTAATGAAGGACATTGATTAGCTGGATATGTATAAATGATTGGTATGCCGTGCATGAAGTTTGTTAAGGATCTATGGCAATGGAAGATCAGTAGAAAGATCTACAACATAGATTGAACCACAATAACCTTGTGCAAGTTCCAAGAAAGGAATGCAAGTCCCTAGGCAAGGTAAAATGTTTTTAGATTGAAAGATGCATTGAACCTAGTCAAGATTGATGATCTGATGGCTAAGATTGATCATGAGAAATGTGATCAAGGAGATTAAGCAGTTAGCAATTGTTTATAAATAAGAAATTGTTGATAAACAATGTATGTGGGTAGGTGTTAGCACAGAGATGCTACACAGTGATTACCGAGCACAGAAGCTTGAAGACCTATTTGAATAATAGAGTAAGGAGCCCAGTAGAGGGACAAGATAAGTCCTATGACAAGATTGTTTTGAGAAAATAAGAATCTGCTTTAGCATTTTAGATGTGAAGTTGCAGATATATTTTATTACTATTATTTTGTAAGTGACAAAAAATCTCTTAACCGAGTCGACTTAACAGTCTTATTTGTAAACCCTCTAGCAAGGTAACATTCTAAATGAGTGTTTCAAATCTTTTGACAAGGTCACTTCTAACAAAGTGAAGATCCTAACAGATCTGAGGGAAATCCCTTAACCGGGTCACATCTAGCAAAGTGTTTGTAAGCTTTAACAGGATTTGCTTTTAACCAAGCATACTCTAGAAGAGTATATTTCTTAGTGGGTCTGAAATCCCACAGTGGTTTTTCCATATTTGGGTTTTCACGTTAAATCTGGTGTTATATGTGTTGTGATGATTATGTGTTTATGAGTTTGCATGTTTAGCAGTTTTTGGGTATATTACTGAAGTATAAGTTACCGAGGTTGAATCTATTGATTTCATGGAAGATTAAGTTTGTATGATTCACCCCCCCTCTCATCTTGTTAGCTATTGGCATTAGTTCTTTACATTTTGTACCAGAAATTACATATTGATTGATTGAGTGATTAAGGATTGATAAGGATGAAAGGATCCTCTTATATAGAGAGTACTCTAAAAATGAAGGGATAGGATTAAGAGGTGGAGGTATAAATGGTCAACTTAGATTAGAAGGTAGGTATAGAAAATGGAAAAATATTAGAGAGGTCATTAAAGGTTAATTAAGAGATGAATGACAAGTGTTATGGAGGGAAAAAGATAATTAATTATTTAAATAAATAAAGATTTATTTAATTAATAGAAGAAGTAGAACCAATTAATTAAATAAAATATTTATTTAATTTAGGGAAAGGATAATTTAAATAAATAAAAATATTTATTTAAATAGGGAAAGGCTAGAAAATGATAAGTGAATTAATTAAATAAATAAAAATCTGTTTAATTAATAGAAGGTTTAGGCTAAAATAATTAAATAAATAAAATATTAATTTAACTAGGCTAGGACAATTTTAGGTGCCTACATTTTGTTCCTCTTTGAGACAATGTAGCTTGTCACATTGGCTCAAATAAAATAAGATTAATTGATACAAAATTTGCCCCAATATGAGAATGGTGATGCCCCCTTAAGAGATTAGGTGAATGTTTTTGAAAAACTACAAAAAATCTCTCGATAGGAAAGAAAGGCTAGAAGGGACAAAGATAAGACGATAGGGTCAGGTAGGTGAAAAATTGGACTCAAAAGGGATCAATAGGAAAGAAAAAAGTACTAAGAGGTAAACACAACCAATTAGGGTTCCACAAATTATACGTAGGAGCCATGGGGAGAAACATCCTCATTTGCATCCTTGGCATTTGAGAGATCAAAGCACAGAGCACCCAGAGAGCTAAAGTAGAGAAGTCAACAGTTGGAGAGCCATGACAGTCAGACTGGACATATTTGATTGAGTTTAATGCTTCGAGCGGCCAACAGACATGGGTGAGCTAGTATGTACCTCAAACTTTCTTCTCCATTTTCCATTTATGACACATTTATTAGGATAGATTATGAGATGAAACACAAACGTGGTAGAAGTGATTTAGGGTTTAGATGCATATAGGTTGGGTTTGAATGTGTATATGATGCGGTGACGTCTATAGGCTAGTTGAATATGTATATGTGCTTCTAATACTGTATGTGCTTGCAATTTTTGCATATGTGCATAAGGTCGTGTATAGGTTATAAATTCGCATTTGCATTGAACATTGGCACGTATGTGTCTAAAAACACATATGTGCATAGAAAAAGTACATATATGATATCTCTGCGTGTATGGGATAACTCCAAATATATTTATGTCTGACAAGTAAAATTAGGCAAAAATCAACGACAATGTGATAAACATATGCAGCCAATTAGATAAATTGTCAAAGTGACAGACTCTGATAGGTGCCCCAATGATGGTAAAGCAAGACTAGGTTTTGAGTGCATTGTGATAAATGTATACACTGATAGCCATAGCGCCATGTGATAAAAATAAGCACTACAAAGATAAAGCCAAATAATTAGCACCATGTGACAAACATAAGTACTAGTAGGATAAGGCTGACTAAGCGATACCATGTGATAAACATAAGTACCACAAAGATAGGGCTAGACAAGGAGCACCATGTGATAAACATAAGTACCACTAAGATAGGATAAGATAAGAAGTGCCATGTGATGAACATAAACACTAATATAATAAGACTAGATAATTAGAGCCATGTGATAAACATAAGTACTACCAGGGTAGGATAATGCCAAGAGCTAATATAATGTGATTGATGTGATTTTTTGGTATGATTGCAGGAGTACCTGCGTCTCTTAGAGTCATGAGAGAGATATCCCATGACATAGAGACTATGGCCATAGTTGACTGAGGATGACCATAGAGCTATAAAGACGATGGGATTGAGACACATCATGTTCATGCTTGAGATTTGGGTGAACATGGGACTGTTGACTACATTAGCTTAGCAATGGCATTTAGAGACTTGCTTGTTCCATTTGCTCACCATTAAGATGTCAGTTACACTAGACGATGTCCACATGATACTGCACATTCCTATCATAGGAGATATGGTAGTTCATGACCAAGATGGGGATGATGATGCTCTATAGTGAGTATTTGATGACAGGGATATGGATCTAGACATGGTGGTCACATTAGCTAGGAGACTATGTATGCCAGCGAATAGGTTCGAACAGTAGTTATCATCAGGGTGATCAGTGGATTTTTTATGCCCATACAAGATGACCCATGGACTAGGGACTTGATGGGGGCAAGCCATGGAGATGTTGATGACCCAATGTACCAAGTTTGTGTGGGGCCCATGTGTGTTATCCCATTTGTACCATGAGCTTTATAAATTTGTTTCTCAGAGGATGTGGCCTTGGATGCGAGGTCACACTGTTACAGGTTTTTGTATTGGAATCAATGAACACTAAGAGGGGGAGGGGGGTGAATCAATGTTTTGCAAATTTCAAACTTGTTAAGCTTATTCTTCAACCACCAGATGTATAAGAAAGAAAGTAAAGTGAGGCAACACAAAACAAATAACCAAGCAACCATAGCACCAATATTTTTACGTGGAAACCCAAAAGGGAAAAACCATAGTGGGATTTGAATCCACAATATTATTCCACTATGGCCAGGAGCAAAACAATATTACATAGGGGGAATGCACTTGCATTCAAGCACACTGCCTAGAGCTCACTTCTCAAGTTAGAAAAATAAGGCAACAACCGCAGAGGAAGGCTCACTTCCTTACAAGAGATTACAAACTGATTACAATAGGTTGTGAACTGGAAAATAACATCTGATTATGCCAAGAATCAGTTCAGATTAAGTGCAAAATGATCTGCTGTAACTGATCTTTTTATCCACTCTGTTCTGCTTTGCAACTGCTTACCCAATCAGCCAAGATCAAGATGCACACGTGAAATTGCACTCAATCACTTCAAAAAAGTCTACCACATCACATGTCACACCAAATGCATCATCCAAATAGGTCTTATATACCTGCACATACAAAAATTAATCTTCCACAAGTTGGCTTCGCCAATTATGAAAACGTGAAACACATAGCTGCAAGTTGGCTTAGATCTATTACCAAACCATAATCCGGACCCAAAATACAAGATCAAATTCTTCCTATAGGTCTCACATATCACCCCAAACACATTTCCAATCATCGGAATCAACTTAAAGAATCCAGACACACGATACACCATTAAACATGAAGAATACTCTGCTTTACTGTTCTACCGAATAACGGATCTTTAAACAGGCATAGGAATTAACATCAGAGGGTGGATTGTTGTGATAATCTACTTCATATACCCAACCAACTAATCACAGATCACCAAAACCAAAATATGCTTCACCAGAAGTGGGAACAATCACAAAACTATGCACTGAGCATCACTGAGCAAACTGAGATCTAAAGACACACTCAAGACAACCAGTTAACCAAATCTCCATACAAGATTAGATCAGAAGGCTGAGTTTCCATCAATGACAACTCCTAAGAATCTACAAGCATCAGGAACCACCAATCTTCACTGGAGAATCATTGGAATATCAAATGCCAACAGTTTGGTCATATGAGAATATTGCAGTGACCAGGTCAGTTTTCTTCAAGTTTAGAGGACATGGACAAGCTTATGTACATTACTATTCAATGATCACTTCTCAGCCTTTGTTAGGGAAATTAGAGTATTGGAGGAGGGTGATTAGTGATATTGATACAATAATATGGAGACCCTTCCTTGACTACGAGGACTAGCCAAAGGATGCTAAAGAGCTCCCATTTTTCTATAGAACTAGGTGCTTGATTTGGCAGGAACCCTATATACTTAATAGACAATTACCAAACATGCATCTAGATAGTTTGGTAGAGTTCAACAGAAACTGAGAGGTTTTGAGGAGTTCAAATGGCCACTGTGAAAGCAAATTCATTGGGGACTAGTTTTATCTTATGAGGTTGCAGTGGTCGAGTTTCGGGTTCTTGTCTTGATGCCTTGAGATCTACAAGGGATATTGGAGACATAGGAATGACGATAAACTATGATGTGTACTTTAGGATACATCTATTTTCATGGTTGACCAAACCAAGAAAGATGCCACCAAGATTGGATGATGAGGATGATGATGAGGATGGGAGGATAGGACGAAGGAGACATAGGAGAGGTCAAGAGGGTAGGCCACCTAGGCCACTACGAGGGAGAGGGGGAAAACCAACACAAGTTGCCCCACATAAATAAGGAGAGAAGGCACATGTACAGGATACCCCTCAGTAGGGTGGGAGAGGGGATGGAGTAAGTGGACATGAGGAGGGAGGGGATCTAGCCATGCTCCAAGAGAAGGTGCAAACATAGGCTGAGGGAATAGAGGCCTTAGAGGGATAGGTGGCTAGACTTAGATGAGAGATACAAGAGGCTCGGGATGAGAGAGACTGTTAGGTCCCAGAGATAACTGAGAGGGGGGGGGGTGAATCAGTTGTCCAATAAATTCAACCAAAAATAGCTTAACCAAAACCTAATTCTTAATACCGGTAAACCAAACTTTATGCCGGTAGACAGTCTTAACAGCTAAATGCAATACCGGTAAACATTAATGCATGAAACAGAAAGACATTAACATCCACAATACATAACACCAATGTTTGTACATGGAAACCCTATAAGGGGAAAAACCACAGTGGGAAGCCTTACCCACAATCAAATGATACTACTGCACATAGTATGCATTTACAATATGGATTCTGCACATGCAGAAAGGCCAGCTGCCTAGAGCTCACTGCTCAATCACAAAATGAGAGTCACACTGACTACAATTGGATGGTTAAATCCAATAATAATGTATTGCACAAAATAACATCTTCATATGCTGGATTCCGTGCCGGTGTAGTTCTAATTGCCTTCACAAAACCCTCCTTCAACCTTCAAATGATGTCTGTGTGTATAGCTCTGCTTATTTTCACATATACTCTATTAAAATTCTTCTTCCCAATTGCATATTGATCTTACAAATAAGATCTTACATATATACCATAACCTAAGACCAATTGAATAGGCCGGCTCACTAAAAGATATTACAATAAAATCAATTACAAATAAATCAATATCCGATGCATGTTGTCAGCTCAATGCATTTACAATAATAATAAATCATCTCCATAACATGTTGTGCTGATCTGGAATAGATAAGTCTGTCAGTGCTTATCCTGGACCTATTTTTCAGTAACAACAAATATGCAAACCCGAATAAACAAATGACCAAATCGCCAAAACCAAGTGATCAAATAAAGTCTTCGACATAACCAAGTAGTTTCCAATTCATTCTAAGTGCCAGTGAACAATATAATCTATTGGTGAACCAAATACCAGTGTTATGCATAAGTCTTTGTCTTGTCGGTGAATATAACCAAAATCTCCAAGTGCTGATAAGTGTTGACAAGTAATGACAAGTGTTGACATCAATGACAAAACCATATCAACATATCCAAAATACCAACAATCTCCCCCTTTGGCATTGATGGAAACACAAGATGGAAAAACCATCAAAGTGCCAAAAAAGAAATGCCAAAAACCAAAAACCAACAATCTCCCAAAGAGATCATTAACTAGAAATAAAAAATGCATAATATCATCTCACTCCAAAGTAATAATCTCCCCCCCTAGGAATAATATGTGTTATCCATGTGTTTTTCCATATCAATCCGTCCCCCTTTGACTGTTGGTATTTTGGATATGTTGATATGGTTTTGCCATTGATGTCAACACTTATCAACTCTGACAATGTTAACCGACAAGCAAGTGACTTATGCACAGTCACCGGTATCTTGTTCACCGACATGATGTTACTATTTACTAAGTTGTCATTAGTTTTATGTGCAAAGTCATCCTATATACTCTAGTCAGTTAATACTATCAAAATACTCAGTCGGTAAGCACTAAAGCAGTCGGTTATAGAAGAAAGAAGTCACAGAGTTTAGTATACACCGAGCTGTCTACCGAGTAACGCTCTATGTCTACTGAGTAGCAAAGATGGTATACCAAGTTAATATGAACCGAGTGAAACATGTTACCAGATTCATTGAACCTGGACACATATGTGGAAACGTGTTACAAGATCGAGGAACAGGGAACCGTTATCACATAGGAAATTGCACCTTAAGATTTTGTATGATGTTGAGGACATCTATCCAATGAAATAATTTGTATGGTTATTCATTCGATGAATCATGTTTGTAAGATCGAAGCATGAACAGATCACCATCATAAGAGATCTATTTATACAACATGAATTGAGGATCAAAAAGTATGAAGCAAGACATGTGTTATAGATAAGATGAAAGACAAAATCATGAGAAAGCACAATGTGTTGTGACTATTATGACTGACAGAGATATTCAGAGGTCACCGAGAAAGATTTCAGAGAACAATTAAGGAATAGAGTAAACATAAGGGTTTACCAAGTTGATTTATCAATTACTGAGGTATGCTATGAGCAAGGTAATTTAATATTGAGCACATAGAATCTGCTATAACATTTCAGATGTGAAGTTCCAGATATTTTGTAAAGATTTTGATTGTATTATTTTGAGTTATAAGAGAAACCTTTAACAGGGTAAAAGACTCTAACAAAGTCTATAAATTGTAAAGCCTTTAACCAGGTACAACATTTAGTATAAGTGTTGTAAAATCCTTTAGCAAGGTAGATCTAAAGATCTTGATACTCCTAACAGGGTAAGCTATTAGAAATAGCTAAACATATAACTCTAACTGAGCAACCTTTATTATTGCAGTAGTGAAGTTGTGGGTGCCATCCCCACCACAGTTTTTCTCTCTAACAAAGAGTTTCTGCGTAACCAAAATATATGTGCTATGGAGTGAAACATGCATGAATTTTATTTATATGTTTTAGCTTTATATTATGTTTCAACAATATTCAGTTTATGCTTAATAGTAAAGTTTTCGTTGAAGAAAAATTTTGAAGTACTGATTCACCCCTCCCCTCTCAGTACATTAGCTTTCCATATTGGACCTAACAATTGGTATTAGAGCCATTTATCTTGGGAAAGGGTTTAACTACCTAAAGAGAAAGATCTTATCAATGGAAGGCTACAAATAATCTCAGAGAATTGTGAATCTTCAAAATGAATTGGATCATGCTAATCAAGTGATTGCAGACATGTAGAAATAAATGCAAAGATCATTGAAAATTAGAAGAAGATTGTCTGATGATTTGCAGGACTCACAAGAGCTGGTGGAACGAATTGAGACATCATCTGAGAACAATATATCTGAAGAGACTGAAGAAATGATTGCAGTATTGAAAGAAAAGAACAAAGCACTGACTGATCGGCTAAAAGCAATGAAAAGAGAACATGAGCATTTCAGCACATAGATGACTGAAAATCTTGATGCATTGAGGACAACCGAGGATAACATAAGAGATATAGAAAGAGAAAAACAATAGCTTAAAGTATTAGTGTCTGAAAAGAATGATGAAATCACAAGGATGACAGGGATTCAACAAAATCTATCTGATCAATTAGGTTATGCACATCATGAAGCAAATCTGAAAGAAAATGAGAATCAAGCATTGAAACTTGAAATATCAAGATTGACCAATGAACTTGAAATAGAGAAGAAATCCAAAGAAACACTGAAGAAAAGTCATGAAGCATCAAAGATGTTGGATGAGCAACTGAATATAAAATGACCCAACAAAGTTGCAGGACTCGGTTACAAAGGAAAAGACTCTACCGAGAAAGGAATCCACACCACCGAGAGAGGAGAATCACCAAAACAAGCTGGAAATAAGAAGAACATCAAAGGAAAGAAGCCTATTTGCAACTACTATGGAAAACAAGGACACACTGCCAACATGTGCCAAATCAGAAAAGGTAAGCAACTGAATGTCACTAGGTCTAATGGTTATTGTTACAATTGCAATAAGTATGGTCACACATCTAATCAATGTAGGACAAAGTCTGTTAGCAATTATCAGAAGGCAAAATTCAAGGGGTTTTGTACAAACTGCAATAGATATGGACACAGTACCGAGAAGTGTTGGTTTAAGCAGAAGAACTATATGTGGTTTGCACATCGAGCAAATACTAGAAGCTACCTAACTTACACAGATCCTAACCGATAGTATACTACAGTACCATGAGATTACAATACAAGGATATGGTGTGAATGTTGTGGAAGATATGGACATATAAGTGCCAATTGTTTTATAAGGTTTGGAATGAACAACCGAAGATCATGGAGAAATCCTGGTATGACATGTTTTCATTGTCACAAAGTTGGACACTTGGCCAGAGATTGTAGAGATCAACCCAGAGGAGATACTGAGGAAATAAGAAGCAAATTATAGATGATTTGGAAAAAGAAGGAAAATGTGTCAACTAATGAAGAAAACACCTTACCTACTGAGTTAGGTGCATCTATTTCAAATTAATCGGTAAAGGTATGAAGGGACTACATTCTCTCAAGGTTATATCTTAATAGTTCCTATTTTATCATGTACTTAATTCCAAAATCTGCATAGCTAAGATGCAATAGCAAGTTTGAAATTTTATCTAGTCTTTTGGAGTACCGGAGAAGTTGGTAAATGCAGGAAGCTTGTCTAGTCGGTAAAAGCATAAAAAAAGGAAGGTAATCAATTTAAAGGAACCAAGTGCATTTAATGTTTTTTGACCTAATTGCACGGAGCCTGATAAGGTAAAATGTGTACTTAAAGCCTTTTGCGTGGTCATTTTACACTTACCAAGTTTTTAGAAAGAAGAGCTAAGCGATTCAAAGGCGATCAAACTCCTCCCAAGCAAATTTCAAGGTATTTATTCATCAATCTCAATGCATTTTTCAAGCAAGTCAACTGATCATATTAGTTGAGAATACCTACTTTATATTTAGTAAGTGGAAAGCATTTGCTGGTTAAGTTTCAAACCCTAATCTTTTTTTGTTAGTAATTATCCAAAGTTTGAAATGGCTCCAAAGATTTAGAAACCTATTGTTATTGAAACCATTGAGAAGCCCTCACTGAAATATTCCTTACCTCCCAAAGTAGCATCCGAACCCGATGATAAAACAACATTTTCTCTCATTGCAGATAGGGTTCTATTGGTTGAGGATGTCAGATTCTACACTAAGTGTCATGTTGAGGAACTAGGTCATATTGAGATCAAGGACATGTATGATGAATTATGCACCGATGGAAATCTAGATAGCAAATATGAACATATCAAAGTCAAGGGATTGACCGAAGCCCTAACCTACCCGCGAGTCTTCAAACCTCAATGGGTTAAATTTGTTTTGAGCAAAGTTAATGATGACTTTATGTGGTTAGAGGAGCAACCATTCAAAATCACCAAGGAAATCATCCACTTAATCACCAGATACCCTATATTCGACCATGCCCGAGCTCAGAAAATGATTTCATAGAAAGAATTGATCACTTTAACCGGAGTTGAATCTGATTGCAGAGGTTTGAAATTGAGTAATGTTATAGATGCAGAGCTAAAGTTTGCAATTAGAGTCATAGGTTATTGCTTCTTTCAGTCGGCAAGGGAAAACGGTGTACCATGTGCAACTATTGATTTAGCATACAAAATTGTGAAAAAGGGTATGAAGATTGACCTATGTGAAGTGTTGTTGAAAAATATATTTGAAAATCTCAACACCATAAGGAAGCCGAAGAAGAACAACTCGACAAACACACCAAAGTTTGGGTCACTCTTAGTATGCATGTTTTTCTATTTTTCAGAAATTCTTTCCATTAGTTGGTAATGTAGTTTGGGAGCTACACCGACCAATCACCCATCAAATAAATGACTTCATTAATCAGCTAGGTGATAACTTCAATGAGATAATGGATGATTACTTTAGCAAATTTTAGGAAAAGATGCATAACAGGCACAAAATACCACCCCAGTTAGTGGAGAAATACAAGGATAATATATGTTTTGAAGTGGACATCGACTACTGTTATGTCAATGCAGTAGAACCAAGAACTCAATCCTTGTCGCCTATGGGTTATGAGATTGATTCTGACATTACGTAGCAACAGATAGATGCCTTTCTTGCACTTCCAAGGCATTCTACCAAGATCAGGTATGATACCTATGAAGAGGTCAAAGAAAAAGTTAAGATGAGCATTATAGTTCCTAAGGCTACAAGGAAAGTAACCAAAATGATCAAAGTATTAACAGAGAAATTTGGAGAAGGTTCTTCCTCCACTCCTGTTAAGAGAGATCAAGTCATCACTGAGGAGGAATATGAAGCCCAAGAAGCAGCAATTACATTGAGTACTGAGTTGCCAAAAGGCAAAATTTTGAAAAGGAAGAAATAGGATACATCACAGGTATCACCTACTCCTCCAATAAAGCACACCAATACTAGATCATCTGCAGTGTCACCAAGTAAGAAGCAGAAAAATGTTGCAATGCC
This sequence comes from Cryptomeria japonica, assembly GCF_030272615.1. Classification (NCBI taxonomy): domain Eukaryota; kingdom Viridiplantae; phylum Streptophyta; class Pinopsida; order Cupressales; family Cupressaceae; genus Cryptomeria; species Cryptomeria japonica. The sequence goes on along the minus strand of NC_081415.1, from coordinate 713,634,490 downwards.
TAATGTAACAAAAACTTATAAGAAGTCTACTTGGAGACTCATTTTGAATAAAGAGTCAAGTGACACCGAATATGAAGACGTAAGTAAATTTCAGATTATTAAGAGCACAAAGAAAGATGTACATAGTGTTGATAATTTTTGTGCAAATCTGAAACAATATGGTGGATTTGGAGCGTTCAGATATGAAAAATATGAATCCAAAACTGATGCAGAAAAGAGGCAAATTGAAGAAGCTGTAATTTGCACACTTCTTAAATTCCGATTAGTCCCATTGGAATTAATTAATTCTCTTCCAAAAGCATTGTACTTACACATTGATAACAAGTGGAAATATGCTATGGACTCGGAAAAGCAGATGAGAGAAAGAAGTCTGGTACATCTCTTTCTAGACATGTCGGTAGATGAGATAAGTGAACATCTAAAAAACTACCAGACAAAATTTCTAGTCAAGTAAAGAGCCTTGAAACTGATGAATGGCCTTTATCTTGAAGTAGGGAAAGAGACAAAAGAAAAATGGCAAGAAATTTTTTGAATCAAGAGTGCTGATGAGCAAGGTGAAGTTGAAATAGTTGATATCACTGAGCAAGATCCTGCTGGTACTATACAACTTGATAAGGATATCATGGACACCGAGGTACAGGAATAGGAGATGATAGAAGGGAATGCCTATGCCAAACTGGTATCAAGTGAATCAGTTTTGGAACAAGTCAAGTCCTATCCTTTGGTAACTCAACAGGTTTCAAGCGAGAAACCTCAGGACACTGAACAAGGCAAAGAGGGTCAACAGTCTACCAAAGGAGAAGCTACTTCTCAGACCACTGGGGAACAAACTTCTCAAGCCCCAACAAGCACTGAAATTGTTGCCACTGAGACCCCAAGCAAGGAATCACCAAAGGCTACATCTAAGGCTAAAGAAACCGACAAAAGTGTTGCCTCTATCAAGCAACCTACCGAGGGTGAACAAGCCTCCCAAGCCATTGTACTGGTTCAACCGATGAAAGCCTCATCATCGAAAGAGAAGAAAATGAAGAAGCATAGTTTCAAGCTAGATCTGTCAAAGCCGATTGTGTTGCCAAATGTAGACATTTCAAAATTGAAAGGGCAAGCACTCATTGAATTCGGGGAACTATGCAAAGCCAAAATAGAACAAGAGAGACAAATGGCTATACAGAAGAAAAACAAAGTACTTCAGAAGGTTACAACATTATTAACAGAAATGCTACTTGAAGATACCGTGACAAAAGATGCAGCCATCCATATTCAACTGGATGAACTCCTCACTAAAATAGAAGCATCTGGAGTAGAGGCATCTGAATACCTGAGAAAATTGAAGGACAAAGAGCTCACTGCCAAAATGATTGAAGAGGTACAAAAAGCCATTGCTATTGGTAAAGTTAAGCTAGCCAGACTCATTGCTAAGTTGTCCCCTCAACTCAAACATGTTCTTTATTTATTTCAAAAGCTCTGTACATTTTCTTTATTCATTAAAGATATCAAGAATAAAATCAAAGTTATTGTAAAAGAGATCACCGATCTCTCAAATAAATTGATCACCGAACCCAATTCTATTCAGAATTTCTATACCAAGTTACAATCTCTCATGGCTCAATAGTTGGAACTTCAGAATGAAGAGCACAAAATAAGAATGGATGTCATGACTCTTCAAACCTTATTCATTCCACACTTGTCCTCCATCCAAGAGCAAATTAATTGAGCTACCTATTTATCCACTCAACAAGAGGGAAGCACTTTAGATGGTCTGATTTCACTGTTAGCTGATATTACATCTCAGAATTCCCTAATGGACAGTGTCAAGAGTGCCCTTACCAATGCTCTCACCGATGCTCGCACTAAGTGCAAATCTATTTTTGATCAGTTCCCTCCACCGAATGGTAACTAGTTTTGATGTTTGTCAAAAAGGGGGAGTATAGTGTATACAAGAGGAAGTATGCCGAGCATATTAGAGTATCTGAATGTATAGGTAATTTCGACAGGGGGAGCAGTGAACACCGAGCAATGAATACAGAACAGTAAAGCTGCATGCAAAATCAGAGTTATGTACAGTATATTGATAAGGGGAGTATATCTGAGTATACTATTTATTGACAATTGTATATACTGTCAGTTTAGTCAAATTTTGTAAAGTATATAGATTTTTGAGTTATGACTTTGAAAAAAGTTTTGTCAAACATACCAAGCTAATGTCAAAAGGGGAGATTGCTACTATTTACTAAGTTGTCATTATTTTTATGTCCAAAGTCATCCTATATACTCTAGTTGGTTAATACTACTGAAATACTTAGTCGGTAAGCACTAAAGTAGTCAGTTATAGAAGAAAGAAGTCACAAAGTTTAGTATACACTGAGCTGTCTACCGAGTAACGCTCTATGTCTACCGAGCAGCAAAGATGGTATACCGAGTTAATATGAACCGAGTGAAACATGTTACCAGATTCATTGAACCTGGACACATATGTGGAAACATGTTACAAGATCGAGGAACAAGGAACCGTTATCACATAGGAAATTGCATCTTAAGATTTTGTATGATTTTGAGGACATCTATCCAATGAAATAATTTGTATGGTTATTCATTCGATGAATCATGTTTGTAAGATCGAAGCATGAACATATCACTGTCATAAGAGATCTATTTATACAACATGAATTGGGATCAAAAAGTATGAAGCAAGACATGTGTGATAGATAAGTTGAAAGGCAAAATCATGAGAAAGCACAATGTGTTGTGACTGTTACGACTGACAAAGATATTTAGAGGTCACCGAGAAAGATTTCAGAGAACAATTAAGGAATAGGGTAAACAAAAGGGTTTACCGAGTTGATTTATCAATTACCGAGGTATGCTATGAGCAAGGTAATTTCATATTGAGCACATAGAATCTGCTATAACATTTCAGATGTGAAGTTGCAGATATTTTCTAAAGATTTTGATTGTATTATTTTGAGTTGTAAGAGAAACCTTTAACAGGGTAAAAAACTCTAACAAAGTCTATAAATTGTAAAGCCTTTAACCAGGTACAACATTTAGTATAAGTGTTGTAAAATCCTTTAGCAAGGTAGATCTAAAGATCTTGATACTCCTAATAGGGTAAGCTATCAGAAATAGCTAAACATGTAGCTCTAATCGAGCAACCTTTATTATTGCAGTAGTGAAGTTGTGGGTGCCATCCCCACCATAGTTTTTCTCTCTAACAAAGAGTTTCTGCGTAACCAAAATATATGTGTTATGGAGTGAAACATGTATGAATGTTATTTATATGTTTTAGCTTTATATTATGTTTCAACAATATTCAGTTTATGCTTAACAGTAAAGTTTCTGTAGACACCTAAAAGTTGCACAATGAATTAAGTGAATTTTATTCATTTAATTATTCTTAATTCTTCCTTTTAATTAAATTAAGATTTAATTAATATACCCTTTTTCTATCTAAGCCATTTAACTAAATACCCTCCCTCTAGCCATTTTAATTAAATTTACATTTAATTAAAGATATCAATTTATCCCCTTTCCCATTTTAGTTAAATCTACATTTAATTAAAATCTCATTTGCATTTAAATAAATCTAAATTTATTTATAAATGTCCCCACTTGCAAAATCCTACAAATGCAAGTTGCAACCAAATTAAAATAAAGCAATTTATTTTAATTAATTCTATTTTCCCTCACCCACTTGTATTTTCCTACATCTCCCACTTGCATCCTAAATCCTATTCCTAATTTCTTCTAGACCCTTCTAATCACTTCTAAATTGACCTAACCCATCTTCTAAACTTTGTCACATCCCTAAACAAAGGGAAGTCACTTCTCAAACCCTTAAAGTCTTTGATAACCATTAAAGGCTTCAAGTCTTCAACCACTTAATTTTCCAAAGTCTCCCAATCCATTAATGGTTAATTCAACCCTCTTACATGGTTAGAGACTTTTTGCCTAACGTAACCTTCATCCAACCCAAGGGTCTCATCAAGCATTTAATGCTTTGACCATGATTATCTCTTAATCATTTGCACAAGAGTTTATCCTTGGATTAACTCTTAATCCAATGGGTAATCTTAACTTAAGCTTGACCCTTACCCTCTAGATAACCATGAGGTCTTCTCAGGCATTTAATGTCTCCAACCCCTTTTCTCAACCAATCTTATGTTGACATTTGTCACCATTTCATTGGTGCCAAATTGCAAACATGGATTCCCAACTTTCAATCTTGGCCCTTGTTAAGATTATCCAATCTTGACCATCCATTGCCCTATTTTCCCTATAAATAGAGCCCATTCCTTCTTCAAAAAAATCAAGTCTTTGTGCATCAAACTTATAGTCTCATAATATTAAGCATATTATCTCTCTTTGTTAGAATAGCATGTTAGATCATTTTGATAGCATTCCAATCTTAGATATACCATGTTAGCTTCATATTAGTATCATTTTCATACTAGTTCAAGCTTCATATCAATATCTTGCATCCTATCATCATCTAGTTTCATATCTAAATCATCACTAGGATCTTGGTTGCATTCCATTTAGATCTTAGAATCATTTTAATCTCGTTCTTTAGGTTGTCATCTTAAAGAATCAAGTGCTCTTCCAAGCTGAGAGCCACCTTGAATCTTGAAGATCCTTGGAGATAGAGGAGCATGGAACGATATTAAAGAGTTTAGATTCTTTTTAACTTGTTTTGTTTGGATTTCTAACCTCTAATGCAATGTTTCATGTGTGTGTTTGAATTGTTTTATCCTCTTGCAGGTTGATACCACATTTTTGACATACAGTTTTTGTTGAAGAAAAGTTTTGAAGTACTGATTCACCCCTCCCCTCTCAGTACATTAGCTTTCCATATTAGACCTAACACATGATATATTGTTCACCAACACTTGGAATGACATGGAAAACACTTGGTTATGTCGAAGACATCGTTTGGACACTTTGTCTTGGAAATTTGTTCATTGGTATATTCGTGTTTGCATATTTGCTTTTATCGGCAAATAGGTCTAGGATTAGCACCGACAAACTTATCTATTCCAAATCGGCATGACACGCTATGGAGATGATTTATAATTGTTATAAATGCATTAAGCTGACATGTTGAATCAGATATTGCATCGGTTATTGTTTTACTTGTAAATTGTTTTTATTGTAATATCTTTTGTAAAGCCGACCTATACATTTTGGTCCTAGGCTTCGGTATATATGTAAGATCTTATTTGATCGAAGTAGAAGTAAGAAAGGTGAATGTGAAAATGATTGTAATAAGGTATATGTGAGAATAAGCAGAGCTATACACATAGACATCATTTGAAGGTTGAAGGAAGGATTTGTGAAGACATATCAGAACTGAACTAGTATTGAATCCAGCATATAAAGATGCTATTTTGAGTAGTACATCATTATTGGATTTAACCATCCAATTATAGTCAGTGTGACTCTTATTTGTGTTTGAGCAGTGAGTTCTAGGTGCCTGGCCTTTCTGCATGTGCAGACCCCCTATTTTATACACATACTATCTGTAGTAGTATCATCTGATTGTGGGTAAGGTTTCCCATCATGGTTTTTCCCCTTACAGGGTTTCCACATACAAACATTGGTGTTATGTTTTGTGGATGTTTTTGTCTTTTTGTTTCATGCATTAATCTTTACTGGTACTGCAATTAGCTGATAAACTATTTGCTGACATTAAGTTTGGTTTACCGGTATTAAGCATTGAGTTTTAGTTAAATTAAGCTTGATTTAAATTCATTTGACAATTGATTCATCCCCCCCTCTCAGTTGTCTCCAAAACCTAACAATTGGTATCAGAGCCTAGTCCTCTTTTTGCAGAAGTTTAATAGCTTGAGGAGATCCAATGTCTTCTAACTATTTCAGGAAGGACAGTCCTAAAATTGATGAAACCAACTATGGCATATGGAAGATCACGATGGAGACACATCTGGATTGCATTGGAAAGGACATATAGGAAGTTACAAAGAATGGATATACTACTCCTACTCAAGGTCAACCTAATCCACATAACTTGGCTAAAGACGAAGAAAATGATTGCAAAGCAAGAGAAGCACTTTTGAGCGCATTATCAGATCAACAAATCATGGGATTATTAGATAGATCTAACACTAAAACTATTTGGGACCATTTGGAAACATTGAATGAAGGATATTCCATAGTCAAAATTGCAAAACTTGAGAGCTTCCGGGTTAGGTATGAAAATCTGAAAATGGAAGAAGATGAAAGAATTTTTGCTTTTATGGAAAGAGTAAATGAAATTGTTTTGGGTATTAAATGTTGTGGAGGAACCTTAAGTGAAGATGAAATTGTTTTTAAAATTTTTTAAGAGGATTGCCATCGGCATACAAAATGAAAGTTATTGCTATAAATGAGCTAAGAAGAATGCCTAATACACCAGTAACTAGAGATACATTGATTGGAAAACTTTCAGCTTTTGAAATTGAGGAATTTGGTCCTGTTGCTACTATAAAGATAGATTTATCTTTTAAAACATCAACATCATCTACATCATCATCATTTGACAAGTTTGATTGGAAAGACTTTTATGCAAGAGAAATTGAAGAAAGCAAGAGAGAAAATGAAGAACTTGAAGCACTATTTGCAAGAAAAATGCCTAAAGGTCCAGTCGGAAATAAGTATGAAGGTAAAGCACCCTTTAAATGTTTTAACTGTAATAAGATTGGTCATATGGCTTCAAGATTCCCTGATAGACATGCAAGATTGAAAGAAGAAGCTAGAAGAACATACAAGCCTAACCTTGAATATCAGAGATACAGATTTAAGAAGAATAACGACAAGTCTTGTTATCTTGTTGATGAAGGAGTCACTGATGATTCTAATGAGGATCCGACAGACAATGGATGGGTCTTTGTTGCTATAACAGAAGATCAACCAACACCTACTATTCAACCGACAGAGAAGGCCTTGACAACTAAAATTGAAGTTAAGGATGAATGGATCATTGATTCAAGATGTTCACATCATATGACTGGTGATAAAAGTAAAATCTTGACATTTCAAGAATATAATGGAGGTCTAGTAAGATTTGGAGATGATAAAGCTTGTTTGATCAAAGGAAAAGGTACTATATCTCTTGATGGTAAGCATAATACTGACAATGTTTACTATGTTGAAGGTTTAAAGCATAATCTTTTGAGTGTTGGTCAATTAGTTGAAAAAGGATTTCAGTTACAATTCAAGAATGGGAAATACAAAATTATGAACAAAACTGGTTTGGAAATTGCAATCGATAATCAAACTAGAGGTAATATCTTTCATTTGAATAATAGTGAAAAGACATACTTGATTGCGCATATTGATGAAAGTTGGCTATGGCATAAGAGACTCTATCATGTAAACTTTGATTACATTGTGAAAATCAGTAGTACTAAGGCAGTTAGAGATTTACCTAAGATTGTTAAACCTCACAATCCGGTATGTAAGGAATGTCAATTTAGAAAACAAGTTAGACCATCTTTTAAAAGTATTCTAGAAAAATCCAATAATGCTCTTGACTTAATTCATACTGATTTATGTGGTCCAGCTAGAACTAAAAGCTTACAAGGTGATAGATATTTCATGCTAATCATTGATGACTATTCTAGAATGTGTTGGGTTACTTTTCTCAGAGAAAAATCAGAAGCACTTGGGAAATTCAAGCTACTCAAAGCAATGGTAGAAAATGAAACCGACAAGAAAATCAACTGTCTGAGATCAGATCAAGGAGGTGAATTCACATCTAAGGAGTTTAATACATTCTGTGAAGTAAATGGAATCAGAAGACAGTTATCAGCACCCCGAACACCCCAGCAGAACAAAGTTGTAGAAAGAAATAATAGAACCATCTTGGATGCAACTAGAAAATATACCACATGTATATTGGAGAGAGGCAGTAAGCACAACAGTCTACACATTCAACAAAGTTCACATCAAAGGTAAAGCTGGTAAGACCCCTCATGAACTATGGTTTGGTATTACTCCTAGTCTTAAATATTTCAGAATATTTGGAAGTAAATGCTATATTAGAAGAGATGAGTATATTTACAAATTTGATCCTAGAAGTGATGAAAGAATCTTTCTTGGTTATTCATCTAAGAGCAAAGCATATAGATGTTTTAACAAGAGATTGCAGAAAATTGTTGAGAGTACAAATGTGAAAATTGATGAATAGTTTAGAGGAACTTCAAGGTATATAGACTCTGAACCAACAACAAAGATATTGACAAATGAACCTACATTGAACACACCAGTACAAAATGAAGATCCAGTTACACCGGTATCATCTGAAAATTCCACTGACATTGAAGAACAACAACAAACAAAGACACCCTGATATGTAAGATTGAACCACTCTGAAGATCAGATAATTGGGAACAAGTATAAAGGAGTTATGACAAGAGGAAGACTGGTAAATGAAGAGTTGTCTTATTTTTCAAATTGAACCAGCATCAATTAATGAGGCATGTGAAGACAAACACTGGATTAAAACTATGGAAGAATAATTAGAACAAATTGAGAAGAATAACACATGGACATTAGTTCCCCGGCCTAAAGAGAAAAATGTAATTGGAACAAAATGGGTATTCATAAAAAAACTTAATGAAGATGGTAAGGTAATCAGAAATAAAGCAAGACTAGTGTGTAAGGGATATTCACAGAAAGAAGGAATTGATTACAATGAAACCTTTGCACCGGTAACTAGAATTAAGGCAGTTAGATTATTCTTGGCTTTTGCAGCACACAAGAACTACAAAGTATATCAAATGGATATTAAATGTGCATTTTTGAATGGAGATCTTGAAGAAGTTTACATTGAGAAACCTGATGGATTTTCTTTGACAGATAACAAAGATATGGTTTGTAGGTTAAGGAAAGATTTGTATGGGTTGAAGCAAGCTCCAAGAGCTTGGTATGCTAGATTGGATAAATATCTTTTGAAGATTGGTTTTTCTAAAGGTAGTGCTGACAACAACTTATACTATAAAGTGACTAATGATGACATTTTAGTTATAGAAGTTTTTCTTGATGATATAATCTTTGGAGGAGAAGATGGATTATGTAAAGACTTTTCTATTGAAATGCAGCAAGAATTTGAAATGTCTATGATTGGAGAGATAAAATTCTTCTTAGGATTACAGATTTCATAGACTGATAAAAGGTATATTCTTGAGTCAATCTAAGTAGTTGAAGGAGTTACTAAAGAAATTTGGGATGAAAAACTCTAAACCGGTAAGCACACTTATGACTACAAATGACAAATTATCACTAAGGGATGATAAACACCTGTTAATTCGACTAGGTACAAGTCTATGATAGCAAGACTACTATATTTGATACAAAAAAGACTTGATATTATGAATGCAATATGTATTGTTTCAAGATTTCAGAGTAATCCTAAAGAAAATCATGAATCAATAGTAGGATTTTCTAGTACTTACAAGGAACTACAAATCTTGGCTTATGGTATTCTAGAGATGAAAACTTTGAATTATGTGCATACATAGATGCAAATTGGGAAAGAGATGTAGATGACAGAAAAACACAACAGGGGGATCATTTTTTCTTGGAAGCAGATTAATTTATTGGTTGAGTAAAAAACAAAGTTGCACATCTTTATCAACAATAGAATTAGAATATGTTGCAGCAACAGCTAATTGTACACAGGTATTATGGCTTAAGCAAATATTGAAGGACATAAAGGTAAAATGCAAAGAACCTGTTGTTCTCAAATTCTGATTCCCCTCTTATCCCTTAGAAGAAAAATAATAACTCTGCCTGCAAATAAAGAGATCAAAGAAAAAGAATCTCAAAGAAACATATGACAAGGTTTCAAGAACCTTCTACACTTTGAATTTATCCAAAGTTCAGGTGGGTATACCTTCTGTGAATAATTTAACACTTTTTAGAATAGATCCACAGTAAACCAGTCTAAAACCAGTGAATCTTATCACCTCAAACACAAACTAAAATAATGAAAGAAAGCTTATGCTCATGTTCAGTATTGATCTACAAGAAATCTAGCAAGAGAACTACAACTGATGCTAGTGCCTAATCCATGCCACAGAGTTATCTAAATTAAACAAGGACTTCACAATTAAACATCTCCATACACATCATCACCTCAAACACAAACTAAAATAATGAAAGAAAGCTTATGCTCATGTTCAGTATTGATCTACAAGAAATCTAGCAAGAGAACTACAACTGATGCTAGTGCCTAATCCATGCCACAGAGTTATCTAAATTAAACAAGGACTTCACAATTAAACATCTCCATACACATCATCACTTTGGCTTCTATCAACCCCATACATGCCTGACATATATAAGAGTCTTTTCTTATTACACTAGACAATGTTCATCAGATTCAAAGTTTCCAAGAAAATAACATACTGACAGAGATATTCCTCGCGTATTTAATTCCTCTCCTAAAGAAGAAAGCTAAGAAACATATCTATAAAGACTGCATTACAATCCATGTTCAATTGAATAACCTTAGATTACCAAAATGAGACCAGTAAATATTTGAAAGCACACCAGAAGACAACACAAAATCTAGGCTCAAAAGTTTATGGTCTGTATATTGATATTCATTTTGAAAAAATCTTACAAAACTTAGAATATTCTCTGTAATACATAGATAAAACCCAGATAAATTTTTGCAGAGTTTCTTTACAAATTCTTGCGATCATTTTTTTACTAATCCCGGTCTCCATTTATAATAGCATGGATGCATACAAGCTTTAGACCTTTCCAAAAGGTTTGTTACAACAAACTTCTTGTTTGAACAAGAAGTATCAAATCTTTTCCACTTTCTAACGACCCCTTTCCTGCGGTTGTCATTTTGCGACTTCTTCGTGAACCTCTGCATCCTACACAGTATACTTTCTTTTCCACTCCTGGTACAGGTCATCAGCAGGCCATGAGAAGTTAAAAAATTTCCCTTTTGTCTTGGCTAATCTCTTCCAAGAGTTCCTCATTTTATTGACCTCTGAATTTAAATAGTGTGATTTAATTTTCTCTATCTCCTCAACCGTCCTAACAAATAGGGAAGTATCATCTATATAAATGATTCCCTTTATCCTTAATTATAGGTTGGCTCCTAATTCATTAAGCCATATTTGTTTGTCCTTCAATTGAGTTGGACTGGCAAAACCCCCTGGAAATAATTCAAATACTTGCTCAGTGTACTCTTTCTTATACAAGTTGATCTTCCTCTCTGCATTATCTACTCCTTCTACTAACTTTTCTAGATCCTTTGTCACGTCACAAGTGGATTTGATAATGGGGTCAACCCCTACCTCATCATAAGATACACATATGAGTTCTAGGTCCTCCTCCCTAGGCTTCCACTTGTCCAAAATAGGCATTAGAACAACCTTGTCTCCATTTAGCTCATTCCACATATCCGAAACTTTACTCATATTATTATACACCAATGATGATCCTATAGTATTAGCAAAACTCAAAATTGTGGCCCTCACTCTCTCTTCATATTTATTTGCATACAAGGTTTGAGCCTGTTTTAGCTTCTCCAACTCCTGAGGAGTGATCTCAACTGATTGGGAACTAGAAGGTGCAAGAGAAGGTGTGAATTCAATGATAGGGATAGTAGAGGGAGGCTGTGCAGGAGAAGAAGCAATCATCAATGTTGAGGACTCACCTCGATGGTATTGACCTACCAATTGGAATTTCAAATTAGCAATAATAGTGTCTTAGCTCATTACCTCTCCTTTGGCATCATTGTAAGCTTTCAGGACTGTCTCTAACTTAGTTTGGAGAACTACATTTTCCATTTCTTCTTTCTCTGCCACTACAACACTGAACTTTGCAGTCTCTAAGACTATGCTAGCAACCTCCAACACTCTAGTATTTTGCACTCTCTTCACTATCATACCTCCAAGGTAGCTTAACTCTGGGGTATCCTTTTTCTTTTTATTTTCATCTCTTTTCAGAGACCACATGACCAAAGCAACATTATCCTTGCTAAAGGTTACTCCTTAAATAGGCTTGGTTTCTTTCCTAACTACCTCTAAAACCAAGGCATCTGCTATATCCCATTTAGGGAGGATGAGTACACCAACCTTTGCTACCATCCCCCTTCCTTGCTCAGGAGTGATTGTCTTAATTTCAGTGACCATTTCTTGCTTTATTTCTTCCTCCACCATAACTGCATCCTTGTGGAGCTGCTCACTCTTCCTCTTCTCACATTTAGCATTAAACTTATCAATATTATGCTTCCACACAAATTGCATGAAAGATCCTAAGGTAACAAAGTTGCTATCAGCTAAGAATTCCTCACTGGCTTGTTTAATGGCAGGATCCAGTTCCTGGCCTTTGAACTCACTGGTGGTTATGTTCATCTTGGCATCTTCTGGCTCTTGAGGCATTCCATCTTCTATTTCATCATAGGTATAGGCTATCTCCCCAAGACTCCCTAACTGCAACAATTACTCAGTTGTTGCCTGCTCATCTCCTATATGAATAGGAGATTGAGATGGGGAATACAAGGGCTCATTAGATTGCACTTCCTTTCCCACCCTTTGTTTCTTTGGGGATTCCTGAATGTCAATGACATCCTGTACTTTCCTCTTCCCTCTTGAAGTAGAAGGCTCCCTTGTTGTTGGCACTAACACATTGTACTTGGATTTTCTATGCAATACATAATCACTAGGAGGGATTGCTTTAGCACATGTAGACCTAGCTAGAACTAGTCTTGCCTTCTCAGGGTTGTTTTTTAATCATTGCTTCCCTCTTCTCTTTCAATGTTTGCATTACATCTTCAAAATAAAGAATTAGGAATTTTGCCTTTTCCTCAAAGGGGTGAAAACTGGATAAGGGGTCCCAACTAGTGTCAAATTGGTTCACAAAATCTAGAGCCTTCTTGTAGGCTACCCATTTTTCTTTCCTTAGCTCCTACTCATCCAAATCAAACTCATTTCTGATGAGGTCTTTAGGGAATTGGAATTGGTGAGGTCTACCTTTGCATACCGCTCTCTTCCTGAACATACTATTAAAGAAGTCTTCAGGGTCCGAAAACTTTGACATTGCAGTGGATAGCCGGTATGGTTGAAAGAACTCCTCAAAACACTTCCACCCACCTTTAGTAATCACAAACTGATGTGCTATTGTTACTGTAGGGAAAATGGCCCCTTTTCCTCTGTTAGATAGCTCTATCTCTTGCACACTCCCAATCTGCCTAAGGATTTCTACAATTCCTACTTTCATTGGGACCCGATATGTTAACAAAAATGGAGTGCCTTTGAAATCATACACTCTAAAAACTATGGAAACAGGGTACAAGTACATGTCACCCCAATTCTGAACAATTTTGATTCCTTCAGCAAACTCCTTTGGCCTAAGAAACTCCAAAAGAGCTTTAGGGACCCTTGGATTCTCTGAGCATAAAAGAATTCGGATCTTGGATGCAAAGCACTTAACAAACTTTAAGTAGCTAGCATCTTCCCTGTCCCATGATAGCACTGTGTTCCACAATTGAACTGGCATTTTCTCCGCATCCTTTTCTTTTACAAGATCCATTCCATTGGCAAAGTAGTCACCACCCTTGAATAGAAACAGATGCATGAGAAGGGAGTACCATCCAAAAGGCCTATCCACCTTACCATTCTTTATCCCTATCAAGCCTTCATGGATTGCATCAGTAATATATGGGGTATAATCAAATGTAACTGCCAGAGAAGAATTTAAAATTTGAGCTATCATTAACATGTAATGAGTCAGCATGTTCACTTCAGTATCCTCTCCAAAAATCTGGCTGAGTGACCAGTATAATCCTTTGGCTCTAAGAGTGAACAAATTTAAGGAGAAAAGTTCCATGGTTTTAGGTCCTACAACAGTCAATCCACCTATTTTAACAAAGAATTCTTTAAGAGGCCCATTTCTAAGATGATTCCTCTGTGCATTGTAGACCTGAGCCAATGATTTAAAATTAATGGGCTCCAAATAATTGGACACCTCACTGAGCCCAAATACATTTCTGAACTCATCATCATTTATTTCAATGAGGGTTTTTCCATTTATATCCCTAACACTTTTGGTAACAGGGTCATAGTTGTGTGCAATAGGAGATCCACATCCATGAACACTCCAGGGACCACCAATTTATCTACATCTAACTCCCAAATATTGTTCATTGGGGCTGAGGAGTGTCTCATACTAAATCTAACCTTGAATAAACCTAGACCAGACAACCCTATCTATGGGTCTCTCGACCAATTACCCTTGTCGTACAATCCTTCTCCTATTCTCAAGCGAGGAGCCTTGGGAACTAATTCTTTAACCTTAGTTGCTACGTTTATGGACATAGACAACTATTTCAGGAAATCATCACAAATTGCTCTCTCCTGGTAATTAACTTTCCCTGTGAAGTCCCTTCTAGGTGCCATCTCAGTGATATGTAAGTAATTCATTTACTAATCACAACAATTCTTTAACAGAACAAAACCACAATTCAATCAAAACTTTCAAGTAACTGGTAAACAAGATACAAGAAATCCTGTTCTCGACCTGAAGATCTCTGGTCTGCACTAGCTTTTTCGCAACAACTCTTCGAAATGATTCCTACATTTAATTGATGTAAGCGTATATATGGCAATCAGGTTCTTAACTGCAACATTAACACCACATGCTTCGACCATCACCTTAGAATTGAATTCACGAATGAATTCAAAAATTTCGCTCCAACGGATCACAAAATGTCTATGTTTCTATCACTTTCTTGTTTCACCATTTCATGAAGCCTAAAATCTGTGCTTCTTCATCAAGCGAAATCATGCCAACCGTTAGATCCAATGAAACTTGCACGGCTTTTACTTTATTGACTATTCTTCATCCAGCAACAGGCTTAGATCTCTTTCACCATTTCTTGAAAGCTAAACATCGTGCACATTCACCTAGCGAAACCACGCGGGCCGTCCAATCAAAAGGAACTTGATCAGTCTTTATTCTATCCTGTGACTGGTGGTTAACCCCACTAACCACGCACCATGCGCTTAAGGCTAGCGGTTTTTGCTGTTTCACAAATGGTAATTACCTTGCATCTTTGGGCTGTGAAATAGCACCCACCATAGGATCTTTCTTGAGATACCCAACCTTTAAAAAAATTAACCAGGAGAAGTGGGCCCTCTGACTTAGCGTCATCCAACTTAGCAACCGACTTGCAAAGGAAACCAATGGGTCAATCTTTTATTCGTCGAACAACTTCCACAGGATCCATTTCAGGTCTACCAAGTGTATCCGACAACTTACCTTTTCGTTAGCGGTCTAATCCATCTGTTCAGCCATGACACCAACCAAGTGGCTGCCATGTCACTTCGCTATTTCACGAAGGTTAAATTTCGGTCACCTTAGGGTTGCGAAATGGTGCCGACCGTCTGATCAAAAGGAACTTGATCGATCTTTACTTTCAATCCTTACCACCTCATGGAGCAACTTTCCCTTTCACCATTTCGCGAAGCATAAAACCCATGCATCTTTGGCTTGCGAAATAGCGTGAGCTGCCCGATCAAAAGGAACTTGATCGATCTTTACTTTCAATCCTTACCATCTAATGGAGCAACTTTCCTTTTGGCCATTTTGTGAAGGTTAAATCTCGGTCACCTTTATCTTGCAAAACCGCGCTGGTTGTCCGATCAAATGGAACTTGATTGGACTTTATCTTTAGTGAAAAGCTGGATGCCAGACCCACTTTTGCCTTTTGCCATTTCGTGAATGGTAACTCACGGTCATCTTAGGGCTGCAAAATCATGCGTGCCTTTATATTAAAAGGAACCTGCTCACTGGTTAAGAGCTTGATTAAAAATTAAAACCTTAGGAAAGACTTAGAAAAATAATGCATGGCTAGACCCACTTAGGAAGAAATAAGAAAGGGGGGGGACACTTCTCATGGCAAATGGACCCTTCTTTAAGTAAATAAAGTAACACATAATTAGAAGGAGAAGGCTTTTCTCAGACACTCGAGTGATTAAGACTTAAACCCTAAACCCTCTTTGGACCTAAAGAAATTAGAGGTAACAAGGCCATACCAGACTCAAAATTTTCATAGACTTAGCCAATTATGAGACAAGATTACCCATTTTTAAAATAGTGATAACAATGGCTCTGACTGGGGATGGTTGATCGCAAGATCAACACAAGAATTCAGAAACTCTCTGGAGAAACATAACAAACACAAGCCCAAAAACAACAACTAAATCAAACCTAATTATACACAAACAAGGACCTACTGTGCATGGACATCAAGAGAAGTAATGTTTCAGGAATTGTCCATGCACGGGAAATTCCTGTACTTCATCATTCATATTCTTCAAAAAATATGAGTCCTTTCCATTCAGATCATAGACCACAGAGGGGCCAATCCACATTGACTCAAATTTTTTATGCTTTCCCTTATCCTGTCCTTTCGTATTCCATTGAAGGATTACATCAACAATTTGGAACTTTCTCAATGAGGTTCTCTTGTCAAATAAGTAGTTGGACTGCAATTGGATCTTTAGATTCCTCTTGTGGGCCAGAGTTCTAGTTTCTTCAATTTCCACTATCTGAATCATCCAGTTTTCCATAGGTTTAGATAATTCCATGTCCTCAGCTCGCATGAACTTATATATTGGAAGCAAATTATTGACAGGCACCCTGGATTATGTGCCATAAACTAATTCAAAAGGTGAGACCCCAATAGCCTTTTTGACAGTAACCCTGTCAGCCCATAAAGCCAATTTTAACTTTTGGTCCCAAGACCTTTTATTCTCTTCCAGGATTTTCTCAATAATATTCAAGAGGCTCTTGTTACTAGATTCAGCCTGTCCATTACCCTGAGGATGATAAGGTGAAGAGTAAGACATAATTCTTCCATGACTAGTGAAAAATTCAACAAACTCTTCTGACCTGAAGCTCATGGCATTATCCATTACTAGTTTTACAGGGAATCTGAATCTAGTTGTAACATTATCCATCAAAAAGTCAATAACAACCTTACTTGTGGCTCTCCTGGTGGGTATAGCTTCAATCAATTTAGTAAAATAGTCAATAGCTACTATAATCCACCTATGACCTCTTCCTGATTTCTTAATAATCTCTCCAATGAAATCAATGCCCCATTGGACAAAAGGGGCTTCCACTGAGACTGGGTTGAGGGGTAAAGCTCCTTCATACTTCAATTTCGATGAAAACTTCTGGCATGGGTCACATCTCCTGACATATTCATGGGCATCTTTAAACAAAGTAGGCCAATAGTACCCAGCTCGAACTATCTTACCAATAGTTTTCTTAGTAGAGTAATGACCTCCACACACTCCATCATGCATTTCAGTTAACACTCTCTTACCCTGGGATTCATCCAAACACATTAGTAATGCCCCATCTCTATTCCTCCAAAATAGATCACCCCAAACAAGGACATATTTCTATGACTTCAACTTTAGAGTTCTTCTTTGATTATGTGTCATTCCTTCTGAAAATGTTGCATCCCTTAAAAAATGTATTATCTCTGAGTACCAAGGTTATTTTTCAATACTAGTGACCAAGATGTTCTCAACTTCAACATTATTTATTTCAACATCAAGAAGGTTTGACTCAGCCATGAGCTTAGCAAGGCCTAAACCTCTCACCAATTTGGTGATCTTTATTTCCAAATCAAACTCCTGGATTTTTTTTATCCATCTGCATCTCTTACCTGTGACCTCAGACTAGGATAAGATGTCTTTGACAACAACAGGTGGGACATGTGCAACTACTTGTGCATTTACAAGATATGGCCTAAAAGCTTTAACAACTTTGACCAAAGCATATGCTTGCTTCTCCATGATTTCATATTTTAATTCTATAGCTTGTAAAGATTTTCTATAAAAGGCGATGGGGTGTTCATATCCTTCATTATCCTTTTGCAAAAGGACTGCAGCCATTGTGTGATATGAAGCAAAAGAAAACAAAGAGAAATGATTACTATAATTAGGGGATTTCAATACTGGTGCCTCTTGGATAGCCTTTTTGATCTCAGTAAAAGCCTTTGAGGCTTCTTGATCCCAACAGATTTTCGTATCCTTTTTAAGTAGTTTAACAATGGGCTTGACTATCTCTACAAAATTTGCAATAAATCTTCTAACACAATTAACTTTGCCCAAGAAATATTGGATACCTTTAACATTCTTTGGTTCAAACACATTATTTATTGCCTCTATTCTTTTAGGGTCTATTCTTACTCCTCCTTTAGAGACAATATGGCCTAGCAGCTTCCCTTTAGTAATAGCAAAATGACACTTCTTAGGATTTAAAGATACCCCAAATTCCAAAGCCTTACTGAAAATCTGTTCTAAATGTCCACAGTGGTCATCCCCTCTTTTGGAAAAGCATGTCAAATCATCCTGATATACTACCATGATAATATTGATGAATTCTTTGAAAGCTACATCCATTGCCCTCTGAAATGTAGCTCCAGCATTCTTCAAACCAAAAGGCATTCTGACATACACATAAGTTCCCCAAGGGGTGGTGAAAGTGGTTTTGAATTGTTTTGATTCCTTTACCAACACCTGGTTATACCCTGAGAACCCATCCATCATTGACAATAGGTCATAGCCGGTCACTCTTTGCAACATAGATTCCATATTAGGAGAAGAATAATTATCCTTCAAGGAAGCAACATTCAGGTTTCTAAAGTCAACACAGAGTCTTATGTCCCCATTTTTCTTTCTCACCGAGACCAAATTTGAGACCCATGAGGAATGCCTTATAGGCTTAATGCTTCCCCCTTCCCTTAATTTGGTTAGTTCTTGCTACATCTTTGATTCCAGTAGGGGGTTAATAGGTCTTTGCTTTTGTCTAAAAGGCTTAGCATCTGGAAGAAAAGGGACTTCATGCTGAAACAAATCCTATCTATATGCCTTTAGATCTTCATAAGACCAAGAAAATGCATGCTTATACTTCTTTAATAAATTAATGAGATTCACTCTGACATGAGGAGGCAACTTTTTTCCAATATATACCAACTTAGGGGATGATTCTGTCCCTAAGTTTACTTCCTCTAACTCATCCAGCTTAGTGGTTGATTGCTAGTGCAGATGACTGTCACAGTAATTGAACATACCTTCAAGCTCTACCAACCCTTTAGGTATTTCATTAGTCTCTAATTGAACCAAGTCATTTCCAAATACAGTCTCTCTGTTGTCAACCACTTCCACCAAGGCATTGCAGTCAATTTTTTGCCCATCATAGTCATCAATGCACTGTATAAACCTGAGAATATCTTCATCATCAACAAACACTTGCCAATTATATACATTGTCAGGAATGGCAGGCCTACCTTTTACTTCAACTGTGGATATACCGGTTAGTGTTGCATCATCATTATTTAATGCAACATTTTCTAAGAAGTCTACCATGATATTTTTGGATCTTACTATCCAATGTATAGAGAATGCACTAAAATGCTCAATGACATCCCATACTGCATGCTTGTATCTTTTTAATCTATCATTCTTAGATGCATACTTGGCCCTAACTTGAGAGACAACCAATTCTGAGTCTCCTAATACTTCTAACAATTGAATTCCATGCCTTTTTGCAACTTCAAGCCCCAATAGCCAGGCTTCATATTCAACAGTATTATTTGTACATTGGAAGGCTGACAAGAAGGAATACTTGAAAGTCATACTTGATGGGGATACAAAGAGAACTCCTACTCCAGATCCTTCTTTAGAGAAAGCTCCATCAAAATACATTTGCCACAGACCATGCTATTGAGATTCTAATTCAGTTACAACTGAGTCAGTACTCTTCAATTAGGGTAATATTAGTTGTAACCTAAAATTATCAAGATCCACATCAATCATACAATTGAGGATGTTAGGATCTACTTTCTCAATTACCCTAGGGGCACGTGGTTCTTTGTACAATTTGACTTGATTCCCATTAATTGGGATGGTGGCATATGACAAATCCAACTGAACATTTCAACCTACTGCTGCAGCCCACTGCCTGGATAATAATATGCCATAATGAGGCTTGGTGTCAGTTACAATAACATCCATCTTATATGTCACTTCAGGGAATGCTGCTATCTTCACTTCAACATCTCTCATTGTACCTATCACAGGCACTTCTCTATTATCCATAGCATAGCATTTCCCATATACTGTACTCACTGACAATCCTAATTCTTTCATAACACCATAAGGCATTACATTAGTTGCTGCACCAGAATCTATCATACAATTTTTTATCAACCGGTTATTCACTAACAGAGTAACATAAAAAGGATCAACCTATGAGGGTTCTTGGGTAATAGTTCTTCCAACATATACCTTTGAGGTTTGGAAATCCTGATCCTTTTCATCTTTAATTGAATCGGTAGGTAGAACTGTGTTACTGTCAGATATGTTAGAAAATAAAGACAAAGCAACTTCTCTATGTTCCTTTATTTTCAATAATTCTATCAATGGGATAGTAACTTTCATTTGGGTAAGAGCCTGAGCCATATCAAATGTGGAATTACTGCTCAACTTAGTATTAGCTTTAGCTCTTTCTACCTTAGGCTAACTTGCCTTCTTTGTTGTGGCAGCTTCTTGTGTATCATTAGTAGCTTTATTATCTGTACCCTTGGGTACTTATTTAACTTGATCTTTCTTTTCTTGACCAGCTTGAGGAAAAATAGCACTACTTGCTGCTTTCTTTTGGGATACCTCTTTTATAAACATAGAACTAGGTTCACCTTGATCACTATCCCTTTTAGTGCTCCTTAAGTTGTAATTGTGCTTGGATTTGGCTATGGCAGCCTTAGTGAGATTTTTTACTTTCTCATCACTAGGCCTCCTGAGATGAACTTCTTTATCTTTGATTGTTATCACATTCTGTTAGGATTCCCACAGATATTGAGAGGGGGGGGGGGTGAATCAGTATCTAACCGATGATTTGCATTTCTTAACTTAAAACAGGTAGAACATATTAAAACTGTGTACCGATAAGCAAGAAGTAATGCAATAAATAGAGATAAAAGCAACCACATGAAAAACACACCATAACACAAAGATTTAATGAGGAAACCCGGTGTGGTAAAAACCTCGGTGGGATTTGTGACCCACAATATTCACTTACTAGCCAATAAGAGAATATTATTGCTACAAGAGGGGCTTGCACATGCAGGAAGGCCAAGTGCCTAGAGCTCACTGCTCAAATACAAAATAGGAAGTCTCACAGACTTACAAAATGGATTATATAAATGCAGTGTCTTGTACTGCTTCAAAATAGCATCTATAATTCCAAATCTAGTACCAGTTTCTTCTCTGTTTCTTACATAAACCCTTAACCTATAATTCGCATAATAGGTCTGCCTTATTTCACCTAATTATATTCTGCTATATCTTTCAAAATGTTCTATAATGATCTCTCTTATATAAGAGTCATTATACAAATTGCCAAGTCAGCTTACAATGATTTTTCAATAATAAACAAAATATATTACAATAAAAATCCTGTTGGCCTCTATGCCGGTATGGTTCCTTTCACTGCCGGTGCCGATGGTCTGAGTGCCGGTGTAGAATCTAACTTTCCTGGTGCCGGTGGATTGCCTTGCTAGTGTCATAAGATTATAAGGTTTCCATCAATGACAAAACCTTCAATCACCTACAATGTCTCATTGGAGTGTGCATATGCCAACAATCTCCCCCTTTGGCATTGATGGCAACACTCATGAGAAAATTTTAAAAAAAAGTGTAGTACAAAAATATGTTACCAAAAATGTGTGAACTCCCCCTGAGTAGATGAGTCTTTAGCTGATTATTTTCTCATACCACTACTCCCCCTTTGGAATCAATGACAAAGGTTGTAAAATTGTCAATAGAGTATGGTTTCCTATCTTAACCTTGTAACCGGTTGGTTACAATCTGAAAAAGTTCTGCCAGAACCAAATTCAGGTTCTCAATGAATTTTTTACTATCTTTTATTGCTGCCTCTATTCTTTGAATTGTACCAGTGAGGTGCTGCATATGCTTTGTCAGTGTTTTATGTCCTTGTACTAGTGCCTCAGATATTTCCTTCCTCATGGATGCTAGATAGTCCAGTCTTGGACTTAGTCTTAATCTCAGATTCTTAGTCTTGTTTATTATTCTCTCCTTTTCTCTCTCTAGCTTCAGTAGTTCTTCCTCAAAAATAGTTATCTTTTGCTCAAAAACTGATAATGTATCAGGTGAATTAACAAAATTCTCAGCAAGTTTATTTATTTCTTCTTGTACCTTGCTCATTTTCTTGTCTATGTGAACTGTCAAAAATTTTGTCTTACAAGTGTCTCTGTACAAGGTTTTAAATTCCTTCAATGTGTTACATAGTTTTGGTAGAAGTGTGTCAAATTTCCTAGTACACTTCTTTATTTGATCCTCAAAGAATTTTTGTTTTTCAATTTCCAACTTGTCTTTGAATGCCTCTTCCTTTATTTTCTCTATTGGTATTTTGGTATGGTTTTGTCATTGATGTCAACACCTACTGATTACACCTACTTTGGGGATCCAACAACATTCACCGGCAAGCAGTAATCTGTGCAACAGTTACTGGTATATGGTTAATCGGCAGGATATAATGTTCACCGGGGAATGACATCGAAGACACTTGGTAATGTCGAAGACATCATGTGGACACTTTATTCTGAAGTAATAATCATTGGTATATTCATATTTGCATATTTGCTTTTACCAGCAAATAGGTCCAGGTTATCTAGGGTTACATTGACAGGTTTATCTTTTCTAGATCAGCATGGCACGCTATGGAGATGATTTATTATTGTTATAAATGCATTAAGTCGACATGTTTAATTGGTTATTTCATCAAATATTATATTATTTGTAAAATGTTTTTATTGTAATATCTTGTAGAGGTAACCTACTAAAATTGGTCTTAGAGTATGGTATAAATGTAAGATCTTATTTGTAAGATCAAGTGTGGAGTGCGAAAAAGATTCAAGTGAAGGTATATGCGAGATCAAGCAGAGGCATACACGAAGACATCATTTGAAGGTGAAGTTAGGTTTTTGTAGAAGCATATCAGCATTACACTGGTACTGAATCTAGCATATGAAGATTCGATGTTGTGCAGTACATTCTTATTGGATTTAACCATCCAACTATAGTCAGTGTGACTCCCATTTGTGATTGAGCAGTGAGCTCTAGGCTATTGGCCTTTCTGCATGTGCAGACCCCTTTTTGTACACTTACTATCTACAGTAGTATCATCTGATTGTGGGTAAGGTTTCCCACCGTGGTTTTTCCCCTTACAGGGTTTCCACGTACAAATATTGGTGTCATGTGTTGTGGATAACTTTGTGTTTATGTTTCATGCATTAATTCCTACCGATATCGCAATTTACTATTAATACTGTCTACCGGTATTCTTAACTGATTCACCAGTATTAAGCATTAAGTCTGTTAATAAGTTTTTGGTTTGAATTTATTAGACAACTGATTCACCCCCCCCACTCTCAATTGTCTTTGGGACCTAACATTCTCAACTGTCACTTTGTTGTTAGTAATGTACTTAGACAAAGTGTCAAGTTGGCTCAACGAATCCTTATTATCTACATTGCAATTTGGAGCTGTCATCTTCAAAATTGGAATTGTGTCATCTATAGCTTTATATGCCCATGAACTACAATCTGTAATTTTCTTTATAGAATCTAAAAGAACTTCAGTTACATTTGTTGATTTAAATCCTGTAGTTGAAGAGTCAACACTCTGAATTCCACCGGTGGGAGCAATATCCTTTCTTGTAGTGACCTTTGGTAGGTTAGTCTATGTTTCCATTTCCTTAAGCAAAGGTTTTTGTTGTTCTCTTGATGCCGGTGGCACTGTTTCCATATGAACCTGTTCCTGTTCTAGAGCCTGCTGCTCTGTTTGATGTTCTGCTTGTTGTTCTATTTTCCCATCTGTCGATTTACCTTCAGTGTTATCTATATTATCACCTACCGGTGGCTCACTAGCCATATCTATGTTACCAGTTGTGTCCTTGTCTATCATAATGTTGACCTTTTGAGTATCAACATCAACTATGTATAATACCTCAGGATTTGGATTTGTATCCTTCTGTGATATATCCATACTCTCATCAGCTAGTTGATCTTCAGTTGTTGTTACCGATGGAGTAATCAGAGGTAGTGGGGATAAGTTATCTCTTATTTTGATGCTTGGAGGACCACCAAACTTTCCTTTACCCTTATCCTTGTCTTTCTGATATACCTTTATTGGTTTAGGGTTTCTATATTCTTCATGTTTTTCCTTTTCAACAAGGAATATATCCCATGCATTTTCAGTTTCTTCTGTGACTTCATTTACTCTTCCAACCATTAGTGCAATATGCTGGTGTGCAGTAGAAAATACTGACCGGTTGGCTTCTACAATTAGATCATCTATCTCCTTCGGTGAGTTAACTGGGTAAACAACAAGTAATTTGTCAACTTTAATTTTCTTGTCAAGCTCTACAACATATTGTCTTCTTGCTTCTAGTCTCTTGAATAGTTCATCTACAACTTGCATCAAGAACCTTTTGTAGGTATCCAAGTGTAAAATAACACTGTTTTCAACCTTTTCTTTATCATCAACTGATAGTGAGTCATATAGTTTGTTGATGTTTTTAAGTTTTCCTTCTTCTGTGATTTCATCCAACAGTCTATCAATCAGAGAAATATTTTGTTGAGTCTTTTTCTTTGGTGTCAACTTTTTCTTCTTAGGAGTAGATTTCTTGACCGGGGGCCTTATTGCCTATTGTTTTTGCCTGGTTCTTCTTGGTGAAGGTGTGGGTACTGGTGAAGGTTGTCTTTTCCTTACAACTCTTTTAAATTCAGCTGGCATGTCACTTTTTGAAGAAGTTTCTACCGGTGAAAGGTGAGTTTCAGGTGGTTGTTCTTGTAACTCATCTTTAGTGATACCGATTTGTTTTAGTACATCTTCTTTGATAGCCTTAGCCCGCCTTGAACCTCTTCTCACACTTACTTCAACTTTCTTTACTCTCTTCTTAGATTGAATTTGGCTTTCAATGGTCTCAGCACTACCAAATACCTCTTCCTTAGGTTCCTTGGGTGCTTCCAGAAGGGCTTTTGCATATGTTTCAATGATGTGATCATCGGTCTCATAACCCATCTCAGTAACCCAAATTGATCTTGGGATAACTGCTTCCATCCAGATCTCATTTTTTTTAATCACAAAACATATATCATCTTTGTATTTGTTAACAATTTCCTGTGACAGTCTGACTCTTTTGTTCATTTTGGCCTTTAGTGCTTGAAAATACTCATCAATATTCTTTTGTTTGCTTTCACCCATGTTGTTGAATAAGTCTAATAACTATTTCCCTACCAGTATGTCAAATCCAAGGTTCTTGATACCTATACTGGGCACCTATTTGGTTATGTGTAGCATTAAGCATACAAGTAAGTTGCCAAATCTAAATGTTCCTTTCTTATCCTTATTGATCTTCCCTAAATTGTCAATCAATTCATCCTTTAACCATTCACATACATCAATTTTTACATTCTCATTTACCATATCATGTGTACTTTTTATGCATAAACTAGAGACCGAGTTAAGTCTATTTGTATGAGTTACTTTGTAACCTAAAATCATGCTACTGAATCTTACATTTATGTTGGTTACATCATTAACCCACAAGGACCTTTTGTCGGATGTTGCACCTGTTAGATTTGTTACTAGGTCATTTGAGACCTTCTTTGTCTTGTCTAGTCTGTTACCAGTGGAAGGTAACCCTGTTATAGCTTTCACATCTTCCTTGGTAATTTTGTGAACTGAATCTAACCAAAAGAATGCACCATGTACCATGCTCAATACTATCCTAATAACTTCCTTAGGAAAGTAGGGAATGCAGAGGGTCTTAGTGAATCCTAGGGTTTCAACAATTTTGTGTTCAGGTTTTACATTTTCGGAGTCATCACATATGACAGTCTTGTACATGTTTTTGATTTCTTCATCTCCTAATTCTTCTATATGGTAATGGATATAAATTCTAGGGTCTTCTGCAAAAACAACTCCTTTTGGGATTTGGGAAAATGCACCTACATTATCATCCTTCTTGGCTATCTCGGGAACTAGCTGAAATACGGGCCTAGGGCATTTGATTACCTCAACTACAGTAGGGTTTGCTATGAATTTAGGTACAGAGGAGGATGCCATGATTACAACTACCTTTTTTCTGCCTTTGGAAAGATTGATTGCGAAAATGTCTTTCCTCTTTGCTCGAAATGCCTTAGCTCTGGAAATTTTGCGCTCTTCGAATGTTTGAATGTTCAGTGAAGTGAAATGGAGCCAAAATCACAAATTTATAATGTCAATTTGCCATCTACCACATTTAATGCTTGCCGGTTAAGTAGTCACTTAACTTTATCTATCAGTATAGAGGTAATTTCAACTTCTTACCATCAACCAAGGGAATAATAGCATATTTTTCATTTGATTGCCAAATCCTCAAAGAAATTTCTTCAATTGGATGAAGAGACTCCTGCCGGTGGAGTTCTACTCTGTCCTACTGGTGGAGGAGTATTCCTATCCACGTTCAGTTCTGATTTCTTGATCCATTGTTTTGAAAATTGCTTCTTTACTTCTTCAACCTTTTCTTTACCTTTCAAACTCGGACCTTTGTTGTCTACCGGTGAGGACTTGCTTCTACCAAATTTAGCAATGTGCCCAATTTTGTTACATGCATAACAAGTCACATTATTTCTCTGAATAGCCTTTCTATAACCTATGTCAGTTTGTGTTCTGCATTGATTAGACAGGTTTTCAAATCTCCCACAAACATAACATCTCAAATTCATTCTGTAATTCTCAGAATTATGACCAACTTTGTTGCATTTTGAACATTGACCGGTGGGTGCATTGGTATTCTGATAATTTCTAGATCTACATTGATTTACTCTATGACCATACTTGTTACAATCAAAGCATTTTCCATTGAATTTATAAGCAGTAGGTTGTCTTACCGGTTTGCTATGATCTTGTGTGTTTGCAGTATCGAAGGTTTCACCAGTTTCAAAGCCAATTCCACAAGTGTCACCTTTAGGTTTTTGATTCTTCAACAAGTCACCAAATTCTTCTAAGCTTTTCTTGAATTTTTCTTTATGTTGATTTGCAGCAGCCAGTTCTCCTTCCAAGATACCTTTTTGTCTCATGAGTTCATTTGAGTCATTTTGTGTATGCATCAGATTTGTCTTTAACATATCATTTTCATAACTGAGTCTTGTGTTTTCATTTGCAACATCATTCAGTCTTCTAGTCAAGTCTTCTTCATTCTTCTTTCTATCTTCAATTTCTTTACAAAATCTCATAGTCATATCCTGCATCTCATTCTTTGTTGTCATGTTTTCTTGTTTCAGCTTATTCATCAAATCACTAAGAGTTTATTTTTCATCATTCTCATTTTGCATCTTTTCACAAAGTTCTCTTCTCTTGTTTCTTGAAATAGTAAGATTTTCTTGAAGTGCTTGAATGATATCCTGAGCAGCCTTTAGATCATCTTCAAGTTTGATATTTTTCAATTTTTCTACATCATAGTCTGAGAGAGCTCCTTCAAGTTGCTTCATCAAGTTTTCCATCTCTACCGGTGTTAAGATCTTCCTCAAGCTATTAGGCTTTTGAAAATAGAGGGCCAAGCTCTGATACCAATTGTTAGGATTCCCATAGATACTGAGAGGGGGGGGGTGAATCAGTATCTAACCGATGATATGAATTTCTTAACTTAAAACAGATAGAACATATTAAAACTGTGTACCGGTAAGCAATAAGTAATGCAATAAACATAGATAAAAGCAACCACATGAAAAACACACCATAACACAAAGATTTAATAAGGAAACCTGGTGTGGGAAAAACCTCGGTGGGATTTGTGACCCATAATATTCACTTATTGGCCAATAAGAGAATATTACTATGACAAGAGGGGCCTGCACATGCAGGAAGGCCAAGTGCCTAGAGCTCACTGCTCAAATACAAAATAGGAAGTCTCACTGACTTACAGAATGGATTATATAAATCCAGTGTCTTGTACTGCTTCAAAATAGCATCTATAATGGCAGATCCAGTACCGGTTTCTTCTCTGCTTCTTACATAAACCCTTAACCTATAATTCACATAATAGGTCTGCCTTATTTCACCTAATTATATTCTTCTATATCTTTCAAAATGTTCTATAATGATCTCTCTTATATAAGAGTCATTATACAAATTGCCAAGTCGACTTACAGTGATTTTTCAATAATAAACAAAATATATTACAACAAAAATCCTGTCGGCCTCTGTACCGGTATGCTTCCTTTCACTGTCGGTGCTAGTGGTCTGAGTGCTAGTGTAGAATCTAATTTTGTTGGTGTCAGTGTCATAGGATTGTAAGGTTGCCATCAATGACAAAACCTTCAATCACCTACAATGTCTCATTGGAGTGTGCATATGCGAACACATTCAAAGTGGGATGCCAATCAAGTGTTAGTTGTCCTTGGTAGGACCTTTTACTATCCAGCACATCACAATCACCAAATTCACTTTGTAAAGACTCCTCATCACTTTCTATGATAGTTTCAAACATATTAATATCAGGTTCAGCCTCTTGTCTCATGGATTCTTCAAGGGCTTGAGCTACATCACATTGATGAGGAGAATGTGGCCCATCACAAGCAATACACCAATGAGTGTTCTCTATGTTATGAACATTTTTTCCTTTTAAAGGATCAGGGGTGTCTTGGCTCTTAGTATTTTTTGGCTTTTCATTCTGAGGTTTACCATCCTCCCAGGTGGTGTTGTAAGGCATATCATGCAACCTGGGAGGTCTGTCTTGCTAGTTATAATGGGGTTTATCATTTTTGTTCACCTTGGCAGTCAGATCTTTCATAACAGTCACTAACTTCTCTATTTTATCTTCTTCTTTAGCAACTTTGTTAGGTTGTTATTTTGTTTCCTACCATAGCCTACCACCAGTTCTTCTTCCTAATTTTCTAGATGCTTTTCTATTGCTCTCTACATTGATAGCAATTCTAAATGCATCTCTAAGGCTATGTGGATTTTTATCCCTCAAAATATAAGCCATTTTGGAATCAAATGCATTGTAATAAGTGTTCAGGCACATGTTGTCATCTGATCTCATCACCTGATACAATCTATGCATTGCTTTCTGAAATCTAGCATTAAAATCAGTGACTATTTCATTATCAGACTTTTTGATATTATTAAACTCATTAAGCATGAAGCTCACGTTTGTCTTATCACCATACTGTTCCTGAAAGCAATTTTTAAAATCCTCCCAAGACCCAATTCTGTTCACAGGAAGACCTCTATACAGTCCCTTGCATCTTCTACTAAAGATTGTACAAATAGTTTCATGATGATGTCTTCATTCACAATTCATAATCATTAATCAAGTCACCAAAATATTTTAAGTGCTCCTCTGCACTAATTGCATTATTTTCAGCAAACTTATGAAGTCTATCTCTTAACTCAGTAGGAACATGGTTAGGGTACCCTGGGATTCCATCAAAAAAGAGTTGCCTATACAGTTCTAAGTTAATAGGTCTTCTCTGGAATGGGTTAACAACATGGTTATTACCCATGTTCATTCTTACATTGGGGCTCTGAGTTAGAGTGATCTAGTTATCTTGGTTAGTACCAGAGGCTTGATTGGCTGTTGTAGTGCTAACAGGTAGAGTTGGCTGAATTTTAACAGGAGGGAGTGGGATTTGCTGAGGAACAGGTTTATTATGATATACTGAAGGAAATGTGATGGGAGGTGCTTTCAAATAGCTAATCTTCCTTTTGACTTCTTGATTAGCTACTTCTAATTCAGCCTTTTCTAATTCCATTTGTAAATCTTCCTTCTCTTTTCTCATCCTCTCCATCTCCCTTTCATGTGCTGAAATCCTATGAGAGATCTCCATTGTAGTCTTAGATCCAGACCCATCTTCCATGCATTTCTTCTTTCCTTTATCAACATCATTTATAGTAGGCTATGGGTCACTAAGAACTTCCTTACTTGGTTGGACTACTGACTTATATGTTGGTTTGGCCTTGGGAACTAGAATTTCTCTAATCACAGGAACTTCATCTTCACTCTTAACCTTTTCTTGGGCAAGCAACTTGAGGTTAGCAATTTGTCTTAGGATTCTATCTCTCTCCATCAACTTTGGTTTTAATTGTCTCTCCTTATTTGCTTCCTTTTGTGCTCTTAAGGAGATCAAGTGATGGACTCTTCTGTTGAAGTCCTCTATTTCCCAGGATACCTTATCTTCATCAGGGAAGATTTCTTCAGAGTCTGAGATATTGACTTGATCAATATCAATTAAACTGATGTTTCCATCAATTGTTCTAGGTACAAAATCTCTGAGTATGTTTGAACTAGTTCTTTCTTTCTCTTTAAAACTAGCATGGGTTATCCTTTGATTTGAAAAATGGACATCTTCTACATTCCCAAATAAACCAGAATGGAAACCTAGAATATCATTCTTAGATTCGCGGGAAGATGAATTTGAATTTGCATAAATAGGTCTTTCAGATATCTGACCCGTATTGGTACTTTTCTGCACCCAAGCAACATTTGATGCTTCATGAACCACTGATCTCTTCTAACCTCTATGTGACTATTTAGGTAATCCTTCCTGCAACATCTCACGAGGATGATTCTTCATGAAAGATCTGGTGTTTTTTCCTCCTTGCATTATGCTTGTTTCCTTAAAGAATTTCAATTATTTCAAAGGACTAGTTAAGATTATCAGAGTCACCACCCACAAAGACTATGGGAAATATGGAAACAAGCTTTACACAGAAAATTTGCCGATCTTTAAAAATCAAAATCATGAAGATTTTCAGAGAGAAAAAGGGACACACGAATCAAAGGTCAGACAAACAATTTTGAACACAGATATCCAAACAATATTCCGAACTAATCGAAGCGCCAATCTGCATCTGGATTCACACCATGACTCTCCCCAGCAAAGTCGCCACTTTTGTTGTTCTCAAATTCTGATTCCCCTCTTATCCCTTATAAGAAAAATAATAACTCTGTCTGCAAATAAAGAGATCAAAGAAAAAGAATCTTAGAGAAACATATGACAAGGTTTCAAGAACCTTCTACACTTGAACTTATCCAAAGTTCAGGCGGTTATACCTTCTGTGAATAATTTCACACTTTTTAGAATAGATCCACAGTAAACCAATCCAAAACCAGTGAATCTTATTGCCTCAAACACAAACTAAAATAATGAAAGAAAGCTTATGCTCATGTTTAGTATTGATCTACAAGAAATCTAGCAAGAGAACTACAACTGATACTAGTGCCTAATCCAGGTCACAGAGTCATCTAAATTAAACAAGGACTTCACAATTAAACATCTCCATACATATCATCACTTCGGCTTCTATCAACCCCTTACATGCCTGACATATATAAGAGTATTTTCTTATTAGACTAGACAGTGTTCATCAGATTCAAAGTTTCCAACAAAATAACATACTAACAGAGATATTCCTCGCGTATTTAATTCCTCTCCTAAAGAAGAAAGCTAAGAAACATATCTATAAAGACTGCATTACAATCTGTGTTCAATTGAATAACCCTAGATTACCCAAATGAAACCAGTAAATATTTGAAAGCACACTAGAAGACAACACAAAATCTAGGCTCAAAAGTTTATTCGAAAGTTTATGGTCTGTATATTTCATTTTGAAAAAATCTTACAAAACTTAGAATATTCTATGTAATACTTAGATAAAACCTAGATAAATTTTTGCA
Source organism: Cryptomeria japonica (assembly GCF_030272615.1). Lineage (NCBI taxonomy): Eukaryota > Viridiplantae > Streptophyta > Pinopsida > Cupressales > Cupressaceae > Cryptomeria > Cryptomeria japonica. The sequence goes on along the minus strand of NC_081415.1, from coordinate 713,602,705 downwards.
GAGTTTCTTTACAAATTCTTGTGATCATTTTTTTACTAATCCTAGTCTCCATTTATAATAGCATGGATGCATACAAGCTTCAGACCTTTATGCATGGATGCATCAAATCTATTCCATAGCATGGATGCATCAAATCTTTTCCATTTTCTAATGATCCCTTTCTCGCGGTTGTCATTTTGCCGCTTCTTCTTGAACCTCTACATCTAGCACATTATACTTTCTTTTCCACTCCTGTACACGTCATCAGTAGGCCATGAGAAGTTAAAAAATTTCCCTTTTGTCTTGGCTAATCTCTTCCAAGAGTTCCTCATTTTATTGACCTCTGAAGTTAGGAAACCATAGTGTGATTTAATTTTCTCTATCTCCTCAACCGTCCTGACAAATAGGGAAGTATCATCTGTATTAATGATGTTGGCATTATGGGAACCAGTATGAGGACATGATGACATTGTATGTTGTCATTGATGTAAATAACTGGTATATATGAAGAGAGAACCGACATGTTGATATGACCCGAGAGAACCGACATGTTACCAAGAACCGGTATATGTGTGAACCGATATAACATTGTGAACCGGTATGTGTGCCAAAGTGAAGCGGTGTGTCTATTCAAGGTGAACCGGCATGTTGATATGAGAACCGGTACATGGAAGCTTTGTATGACTACCGATTGGTAGTCTCAAGGTTTCTGATTGATGAGTTTCAAGCTTGTGTGACTCAACCGGTGACTTTGTGTGATGAGTTAGCATTGCAACAAAGAACAGACTATGTTGCCACGTCAGCCTTGTGCACGTGAAGGATCTTGCATGAAGGAGATTGTTCTTATCTACCTCGGGAATGTGCGAAGTCGGTAAATAGTGAAAACGTGTGATGGGTTATCAGCTGCCATGAGAGTGGTGGAAAATGAATGATAGAGAATGTCTTGAGATCGGTTCAAGACTATTGCATTTAATGCAATGTGCTCAATGGTCAAGATTGAACCATTTGAATTGCTTAACCTAACAGGTTTAGGGTTTAGGGTTTATGTTACTGACCTGTCTATTTCCTATAAGTTCAATTTTGTGTTTCTTTCTGAAGTTGTTGGCAAAAGTTGTGTGTGTGTGTCCCAGTGAAGAGATACGTGATTCTTGCCAGACCAAAAGGAAAGAAGTGATGCCTTTAGAGTGTAAGTGCAGAAGGTGAAGAGGAGCTAAAGCAGATCTGCATTGGCATTGAGTGCTATTACCAGATCATTATATACCTGTTGATCTCTAACCACTTCAACAGTTGAGAAATCCCTTAACTGGGTAGCTTTAACTGACTTACTGTAAATCCTTTGATAGGGTGACTCAAATCCATCGAGTTCTTGAAATCCTCTAACAAGGTTCAACCCTTAACCGGGTATTCTAGCCATCCCTTAACCGGGTGATCCCTGATAGGATCGGTTCCTAACAGAACCTATTTTATCAGTATTTAACCGGACAAGGCTCCTAATAGAGTGGAATTCTAAAGAGTTCAAAGCAACTTGTGGGTATTCATCCCCACCGTGGTTTTTTCCAGTTGGGTTTCCACGTGAAAAATCTATGTGTCATGTGTGGTGTTTCTCATGTGATGCTTCGGTGTCTTGTGTCTGACGGTAAAACATGTTGAACTAGCGGTTATTATGTTTTTGATGTTAGATTACCTGTTCATGCACTAGGGTGAAATGGAAATGAAGTATTAGATTGTATGAAAAGATAAGTGTCAACTGGTTTATGCTTGTCTTAGTTATTTTAGGTTTAGCTGGTTGTAGTCTATTTAAGACTAGTGTTATTGTTTGTTTGCGAAAGAGCAGTGTCTGCTGACAAACTGGTTTTAGGAATGTGTTTTTGACTATACTGATTCACCCCCACTCGCAATACCGGTTTGGTACTATCCGTTCATCATTGAGTTATCAAATGATTCCCTTTATCCTTAATGATAGGTTGGCTCCTAATTCATCAAGCTATATTTGTTTGTCCTTCAATTGAGTTGGACTGGCAAAACCCCCTAGAAATAATTCAAATACTTGCTTAGTGTACTCTTTCTTATACAAGTTGATCTTCCTCTCTGCATTATCTACTCCTTCTACTAACTTTTCTAGATCCTTTGTCATGTCATAAGTGGATTTGATAATGGGGTCAACCCCTGCCTCATCATAAGATACACATATGAGTTCTAGGTCCTCCTCCCTAGGCTTCCACTTGTCCAAAATAGGCATTAGAACAACCTTGTCTCCATTTATCTCATTCCACATATCCAAAAATTTACTCATATTATTATACACCAATGATGATCCTATAGTGTTAGCAAAACTCAAAATTGTGGCCCTCACTCTCTCTTCATATTTATTTGCAAACAAGGTTTAAGCCTATTTTAGCTTCTCCAACTCCTGAGGAGTGATCTATACTGATTGGGAACTAGAAGGTGCAAGAGAAGGTCGGAATTCAATGATAGGGTTAGTAGAGGGAGGCTGTGCAGGAGAAGAAGCAATCATCAATGTTGAGGACTCACCTCGATGGTATTGACCTGCCAATTGGCTTCTCAAATTAGTAATAATAGTGTCTTGGCTCATTACCTCTCCTTTGGCATCATTGTAAGGTTTCAAGATAGTCTCTAACTTAGTCTGGAGAACTACGTTTTCCATTGCTTCTTTCTCTACCACTGCAACACTGTGCTAGCAGCCTCTCTAAGACTGTGCTAGCAGCCTCCACCACTCTAGTATTTTGCACTCTCTTCACTATCATACCTCCGAGGTAGCTTGACTCTGGGGTATCCTTTTTCTTTTTATTTTCATCTCTTTTTAGAGACCACATGACCAAAGCAACAATATCCTTATTGAAGGTTACTCCTTCCATAGGCTTGGTTTCTTTCCTGACTACCTCTAGAACCAAGGCATCTGCTATATCCCATTCAGGGAGGACAAGTACACCAACCTTTGCTAACATCTCCCTTCTTTGCTCAGGAGTGATGGTATTAAATTCGGTGACCATTTCTTGCTTTATTTCTTCCTCTACCATAGTTGCATCCTTGTGGGGCTGCTCACTCTTTCTCTTCTCACATCTGGCATTAAACTTATAAATATTCTACTTCCACACAAATTGCATGAAAGCTCCTGAGGTAACAAAGTTGCTATCAGCTAAGAATTCCTCACTGGCCTATTTAGTGGCAAGATCCAGTTCCTGGCCTTTGAACTCATTGGTGGTTATGTTCATCTCGACATCTTCTGACTCTTGAGGCATTCCATCTTCTATTTCATCATAGGTATAGGCTATCTCCCCAAGACTCCCTAACTACAACAATTGCTCAGTTGCTGCCTACTCATCTCCCATATGAATAGGGGATTGAGATGGGGAATACAAGGGCTCATTAGATTGCACTTTCTTTCCCACTCTTTGTTTCTTTGGGGATTCCTAAATGCCAATGACATCCTATGCTTTCCTCTTCCCTCTTGAAGTAGAAGGATCCCCTATTGTTGGCACTAACACACTGTACTTGGATTTTCTATACAATACATAATCACCAAGAGGGATTGCTTTAGCAGATGTAGACCTAGCTAGAATTAGTCTTGCCTTCTCAGGGTTGTTTTTAATCACTGCTTCCCTCTTCTCTTTCAATGTTTGCATTACATTTTCAAAACAAAGAATTAGAAATTTTCCCTTTTCCTCAAAGGGGTGAAAACTAGATAAGGGGTCATACCTGGTGTCAAATTGGTGCACAAAATCTAGAGCGTTCTTGTAGGCCACCCATTTTTCTTTCCTTAGCTCCTGCTCATCCAAATCAAACTCATTTCTGATGAGGTCTTTAGGGAATTGGAATTGGTAAGGTCTACCTTTGCATATCGCTCTCTTCTTGAACATACTATTAAAGAAGTCTTCAGGGTCCAAAAACCTTGACACTCCAGTGGATAGCTGGTATGGTTGAAAGAACCCCTTAAAACACTTCCACCCACCTTTAGTAATCACAAACTGATGTGCTATTGTTACTGTAGTTAAAATGGCCCCTTTTCCTCTATTAGATAGCTCTATCTCTTGCACACTCCTAATCTGCCTAATTATTTCTGCAATTCCTACTTTCAGTGGGACCTGATATGTTAACAAAAATGGAGTGCCTTTGAAATCATACACTCTAAAAACTGTGGAAACAGGGTACAAGTACATGTCACCCCAATTCTGAACAATTTTGATTCCTTCAACAAACTCCTTTGGCCTAAGAAACTCCAAAAGAGCTTTAGGGACCCTTGGATTCTCTGAGCATAAAAGAATTCTGATCTTGGATGCAAAGCACTTAACAAACTTTAAGTAGCTAGCATCTTCCCTATCCCATGATAGCACTATGCTCCACAATTGAACTGGCATTTTCTCCCCAACCTTTTCTTTTACCAGATCCATTCCATTAGCAAAGTAGTCACCACCCTTGAATAGAAACAGATGCATGAGAAGGGAGTACCATCCAAAAGGCCTATCCACCTTACCATTCTTTATCCCTATCAAGCCTTCATGGATTGCATCAGTAATATATGGGGCATAATCAAATGTAATTGCCAGAGAAGAATTTAAAATTTGAGCTATCATTAACATGTAATGAGTCGGCATGTTCACTTCAACATCCTCTCCAAAAATCTGGCAGAGTGACCAGTATAATCCTTTGGCTCTAAGAGTGAACAAATTTAAGGAGAAAGGCTCCATGGTATTAGGTCCTACAACAGTCAATCCACCTATTTTAAAAAAGAATTCTTTAAGAGGCCCATTTCTAAGATGATTCCTCTGTGCATTGTAGACCTGAGCCAATGATTTAAAATTAACGGGCTCCAAATAATTGGACACGTCACCGAGCCCAAATACATTTCTAAACTCATCATCATTTATTTCAATGAGGGTTTTTCCATTTATATCCCTAACACTTTTGGTGGTCATAGTTGTGTGAAATTTGAGTTAGGAGATCCACATCCATGAACACTCTAGGGACCACCAATTTACCTACATCTAACTCCCAAATACTATTCATTGGGGCTGGGGAGTGTCTCATACTAAATTGAACCTTGAATAAACCCAAACCAGACAACCCTATCTATGGGTCTCTCATCCAATTACCCTTGTCATACAATCCTTGTCCTATTCTCAAGCGAGAAGCCTTGGGCACTAATTCTTTATCCTTAGCTGCTACGTTTGTGGACATAGACAACTGTTCTAGGAAATCATCACAAATTGCTCTCTCCTGGTAGTTAACTTTCCCTATGAAGTCCCTTCTGGGTGCCATCTCAATGATATGCAAGTAATTCAATTACTAATCACAACAATTCTTTAATAGAACAAAACCACAATTCAATCAAAACTTTCAAGTAACTTTTTAACAAGATACAAGAAAACCTATTGTCGGCCTGAAGAACTCTGCTCTGCACCAGCTTCTTCACAACAACTCTTCGAAATGATGCCTACATTCAATTGATGTGAGTGTATATATGACAATCGGGTTCTTAACTGTGACATTAACACCACATGCTTCGGCCATCACCTTAGAATTGAATTCACGAATGAATTAAAAAATTTCGCTCCAATGGATCACAAAATGTTTGTGTTTCTATCACTTTCTTATTTCTCCATTTCGCAAAGCCTAAAATCCGTGCTTCTTCATCAAGCGAAATCACACCAACCGTTAGGTCCAATGAAACTTGCACATCTTTTAGTTTATTGACTATTCATCATACGATGAAAGGCTTATATCTCTTTTGCCATTTCGCGAAAGCTAAATATCATACACATTCACTTAGTGAAACCGTGCGGGCTGCCCGATCAAAAGGAACTTGATCGGTCTTCATTCTATCCTGTGACTGGTGGTTAACCCCACTAACCACACACCAAGTGCTTAAGGCTAGCAGTTTTCGCTATTTCACTAATGGTAATTACCTTGCATCCTTGGGCTGTGAAATAATGCCCACCGTAGGATCTTTCTTGAGATACCTGCCCTTTAACAAACTTAACCAGTAGAAGTGGGCCCTCTGAATCAACATCATCCAACCTGGCAACTGACGAGCAAAGGAAACCAGCATGTCAATCTTTTATTCGTCAAATAACTTCCATGGGATCCATTTTAGGTCCACCACGTGTATTTGACAACTTACCTTTTCGTCAGCGGTCTAATCCATCTGTTCTGCCACTACACCAACCAAGTGGCTACCATGTCACTTTGCTATTTCATGAAGGTTAAATTTCAGTCACCTTAGGGCTACAAAATGGCACCAACCGTCTGATCAAAAGGAACTTGATCGATCTTTACTTTCAATCCTTACCACCTCATGGAGCAACTTTCCCTTTCGCCATTTCATGAAGCATAAAACCCATGCATCTTTGGCTTACAAAATAACTCAAGCCACCCGATCAAAAGGAACTTGATCAATTTTTACTTTCAATCCTTACCACTTCATGGATCAACTTTCCTTTTCACCATTTCCCAAAGGTTAGACTCTCTTTCACCTTTATCTTGCGAAACTGCATGGGCCGTCCAATCAAATGGAACTCAATCAGACTTTATCTTTAGTGAAAAGCTAGATGTCAGACCCACTTCCGCCTTTCACCATTTCATGAATGGTAACTCACAGGCATCTTAGGGCTGCGAAATCACGTATGCCTTTAGATTTAAAGGAACCTGCTCATTGGTTAAGAGCCCGATTAAAAATTAAAACCTTAGGAAAGACTTAGAAAAATAATGCACTGCTAGACCCTCCTAGGAAGAAATAAGAAAGGGGGGGACACTTCTAATGGAAAAAAGACCCTTCTTTAAGTGAATAAAGTAACACAGAATTAGAAGGAGAAGGGTTTTCTCAAACACTAGAGCGATTAAGACTTAAACCCTAAACCCTCCTTGGACCTAAAGCAATTAGAGGTAACAAGGCCATACTAGCCTCAAAATTTTCATAGACTTAGCCAATTATGGGACAAGAATACCCATTTTTTAAATAGTGATAACATAACCTATAACTATCTATTATGATAACACAACAACAATTGATATATCTAAGAATCCGGTACTACATTCTAAAACTAAACATGTCTCTATCAAATTGAATTTTCTGAAAGAGTATGTTGAAGCAAAAGAAGTAAAACTGGTTTATGTAAATACTAAAGAGTAGATTGTAGATATCTTCACTAAGCCTTTGCTTAAGGATACTTTTGAATATCTCAGAGATCAGCTTGGGGTCATACCCCCACCGGTAGAGACTTAGATAGTTGATGTTTGTCATCAACCGGCATAACTAATAGAGAAATCTTTTACTTCGGCCTTGATGAGGAAAGTTACTTCTCAGAGGGAGTAGTTGGTATACTGAATAAGTTGGTATTTTGTATTTGAACCTAGTTTTTGTATTGCTTTGGCATTTGATGTCAAAGGGGGAGAGATTGATATGGAAAAACACATGTTACTCCTAGGGGGAGAGACTTTATCCCTTAGGGAGAGATTGTTATTTTGGGAGATTGTTGGTTTCTAGTATTTGGCAATTCTATTTTGGCACTTTGATGGTTTTTCCATCTTGTGTTGCCATAAATGCCAAAGGGGGAGATTGTTGGTATTTTGGATATGTTGATATGGTTTTGTCATTGATGTCAACACTTATCAACTCTGGCAATGTTAACCGACAAGCAAGTGACTTATGCACAGTCACCGGTATCTTGTTCATCGATAGGATATATTGTTCATCGACAGGATATATTATTTATCGACACTTGGAATGACATGGAAAACACTTGGTTATGTCGAAGACATCGTTTGGACACTTTGTCTTGGAAATTTTTTCATTGTTATATTCGTGTTTGCATATTTGCTGTTATCGGTAAATAGGTCCAGGATAAGCACCATCAGGCTTATCTATTCCAGATCCGCACGAAACGCTATGGAGACAATTTATTATTGTTGTAAATGCATTAAGACAATATGTTGAATCGGATATTGCATCAGTTATTGTTTTACTTGTAAATTGTTTTTATTGTAATATCTTTTGTAAAGCCGACCTATACATTTTGGTCCTAGGCTTCGGTATATATGTAAGATCTTATTTGATCGAAGTAGAAGTAAGGAAGGTGAATGTGAAAAGAATTGTAATAATGTATATGCAAGAATAAGCATATCTATACATGTAGACAACATTTTAAGGTTGAAGGAAGGAATTGCGAAGACATATTAGAATTGAACTGGTACTGAATCCAACATATAAAGATGCTATTTTGAGTAGTACGTCATTATTGGATTTAACCATCCAATTGTAGTCAGTGTGACTCCTATTTGAGTTTGAGCAATGAGCTCTAGGCATTTGGCCTTTCTGCATGTGCAGAATCCCTCTTGCACACACATACTATCTGCAGTAGTATCATCTGATTGTGGGTAAGGTTTCCCACCGTGGTTTTTCCCCTTATAGGGTTTCCACATACAAACATTGGTGTTATGTGTTGTGGATGTTGTTGTCTTTTTATTTCATGCATTAGTCTTTATTGGTGCTGCAATTAACTGATAAACTGTCTACTGACATTAAGTTTGTTTTATCGGTATTAAGCATTGAGTTTTAGTTAAATTAATTTTGGTTTAAATTGATTTGACAACTGATTCACCCTCCCCCTCTCAGTTGTCTCCAGGACCTAACATTGACATCAAATTCTAGAGAAAGAAAAGATCAAATACAAAATACCAACTCATCAATATACCAACTACTCCCCCTAAGAAGTAGCTCTCCTCATCAAAGCCAGAATAAAAGATTTCTCTATTAATTCTATCGGTTGATGACAAACACCAACTATCTAAGTCTCTACCGGTGGGGGTAGAACTCCAAGTTTCTCTCGGAGATACTCAAATGTTTCCTTAGGCAAAGGCTTTGTAAAAATATCTGCAATCTACTCTTTAGTATTCACATAAACCAATTTCACTTCTTTTGCTTCAACATTCTCTTTTAGAAAGTTCAGTTTGATAGAAACATGTTTAGTTTTAGAGTGAAGTACCGGGTTCTTTGATATATCAATTGCTGCTATATTGTCATAGTAAATAGTTATAGGTTCCTTGCAATTTACCTTTATGTCCTTCAACATTTGCTTGATCCATAATACCTGTGTACAATTAGTTTGTGATTAAGGAAAAAGAAGGTTTTGAAGGGGCCCCAAAACCCTTTACAAATAGAACAAAAACAACATAAACAAAAAAAGATATGAGAAACAGAAAATATCAGAACCACAAAAAACCAACGGATAACCAGAGAAAACCTAAAAAAACCCCATTAAGCCAGCAGACCTTCCAGAATTCAGATTTTTTCTAGGGCTTTTGCCAGGGTGTTGCTAATTTCGTGCAGCTCCTTGATGTTGTCTTTGAGATTAGGTGGATCCTTAGCAGATGCAGCCAATGATTTCTTGACGTTGGCCCTGGTTCTCTTCACAGTACCGCCCACTTGAGTAGCATCATCACTTCCAATCTGGATGGTCTCATCATCCAGGTCAAGATCCACAACTAGATTCAGAGTGCAGGTATGGTCAAAGACCTTGGTGATGTCCTCCAGGTTTTTAGTGATAGTAGAGAGGATACTTGGGATAATGCCCATCAGATTTTTCATTACTTCTTTTCCCTCCTCCGGTGATTTTACCTTATGCTCCATTTCCTACTTCCATTTAAGCTACTCTCTATTTTCATCCCCCCTCTTCTCATCCAAGTTTATTCCCTTTTTTTCCAGGTTTTTCAGGATCTCATAGGTCCATCTATCGTAATCCATTCTCACCTTAGAGAGTTTCTTGAGGTTATCTAGGATAATCCCTTTACCAACACATTCCTTATCCTCGCTATCCCTATCCTTAGTAAGGTCCTTCTCAGAATCTTTGTTCATTTCCTTCTCAGAATTCACTTCGGTTTCCTCGTTATCCTTGAGATCCACTTCTTCCATCAAATGGCTATTGTCCTTACCAGGGAATTCACTGAGGATAGGGCTTTCATGACCAAGCTCATTATCCCCACTTTCTTCCTCATTACCCAGCTCCTCGTCTTTCGAGCTGTCTTCACTGTTGCAGTCGTCCATCTCTATTCTGCTGCTTTCCTTAACTATTTCCTCTATTTCCAACCCAGGAACACTTTTCCTTTTTTTGCTGGAGGATGCCTTCTCCTTGCTGGTTTCTCCCTCATCCATCTTTCTCTTACCCAGAGAGGCAAAAATCCTCTTATTTTCCAGCAGGGCGAGGGTTTTGCAATGCTCATAGATGAGCAGCAGAAGCCCGCAATGGAGAATCAGCTGGAAGGGTTATTCCTGTGTTTATTGAGGGACCTGGAAAGGGACCCAAAAAGGTAGTAGGGTAGGGATGCCTTTTTGTCATGCCTGAAATGCTTTAAGAGCACGAAGTGGTATGTGTGGGCCCTAGAGAAATGACCTTCAACCGTGATGTATTCCATAATTGCATTCAGAACCTAGCCCCACAGCTTCTTGATGTTTGCAGCTTCGTAGTAGCCCCCAGTGGCTTTGCCGATTTTAACCCTCTCTTTCTCTTTCCACGAGAATATATTGACCGCGTTGTTGGAGACTTTAAGGTCTCTAAAGAAATTAAGCCCAGTGTGGGGCATTCCGGTCACAGTGGATATGAGCCCAATGTCTAGCTTAAACTTAACTCCATAAATTTTAAAAGAGCCATTAGACCAGTTTTCAGAAATCTTAGAAACAGCTAGGTTAACCCTACCTTTGTCATAGTCCACGAGATTCTCCATGAAGCTGGTGAGGGAGCCCTTCTCCAATTTTGCCCAGACTTTTGGCATCGCTTTCCAAGTTGATGTATTGTCTGGTTGTTTCTGCCTTAGGTCTCCTCCCATCTTCGAAAAATGGGCTATCTGCTCTGTTTCTCTGCAAATTAAAACCTTTTTTCCCGATGTTGCTCAACTTTTTGAGCTAAGTAACCCACAAAGCATGCGTCAGATTATTAGAGGTTGTTGAAGATCTAGCACAATGCCAAGTAATGATGGCCTTTCCAGCAAGGCATAAATGATACTTTTTACTTGTCATGATTAAATTGTCCTTCGCTCGCCATATAACAGTCATTTCTAAGGAACTCTTTAATGTTTGAATTGAGATCCTCATGCCAAATCATTTGGGAGTCAGAGTTAACCCCAGTATTCGCTAAACAATCCGTAACACTATTTTTTTCTCTGAAAGCATGTTGAATAATAATTTCTTTGAAACTTGCAATGATCTCCTTAGCTTTCATGATGATATTTTCAATAGACCAAGAAGGCTCTGATTCCCCCTTTAAACACTTAATGATATTAAGTGAATCTCCCTCAAGCCATAATTTATCATAATTTAGACTTTTTGCTATAATTAAGGTGTTCAGGGTGGCAAAGGCTTTGGAAAAATGGTTGGTTTGATTCCCTAGAGGTCCAGCCATCGCCTTGTGTACAGTTAGTTGTTGCTACAACATATTCTGATTATGCTGTTGATAGACTTGTACAACTTTGTTTCTTGCTCAACCATGAAATTTGTCTACTGCCAAGAAAAAATGCTCTGCCAGTGGTGCTTTTTCTGTCATCCACATCTCTTGCTCAATTAGCATTTGTGTATGCATATAAGTCAAAATTTTCATCTCTAGGATACCATAAACCAAGATTTGTAGTGCCTTGTAGGTACCGAAAAATCCTTTTCACTATTGATTCATGATTTTCTTTAGGATTACTCTGAAATCTTGAAAGAATACATATTGCATTCATAATATCAGGTCTTGTTTGTGTCAAATATAGTAAACCTCCTATCATAGATTTGTATCTAGTCGGATTAATAGGTGTAGATTCATCCTTCAAAGATAATTTATCATTTGTAATCATAGGTGTGTTTACCGGTTTACAATTATCCATGCCAAATTTCTTTAGTAATTATTTTAAGTACTTAGATTGACATAGGAATATACCTTTATCAGTCTGTGAAATCTGCAATCCTAAAAAGAATTTTATCTCTCCAATCATAGGCATTTCAAATTCTTGCTGCATTTTGTTAGAAGAGTCTTTACACAAACCATCTTCTCCTCCAAAGATTATATCATCAAGAAAAACTTCAATAACCAAGATGCCATCATTAGTTACTTTTTAGTATAGATTGTTGTCTGCATTACCTTTTGTTTAACCAAGCTTTAAAAGATATTTGTCCAATCTTGCATACCAAGCTCTAGGAGCTTGTTTCAATCCATATAAATCTTTCCTTAACCTGCAAACCATGTCTTTGTTATCTGTCAAAGAAAATCCATCAGGTTGCTCAATGTAAACTTCTTCTTCAAGATCTTCATTCAGAAATGCACATTTAACATCCATTTGACATACTTTATGGTTCTTATATGCTGCAAAAGCCAATAAAATCCTTACTGCCTCAATTCTAGCTACCGGTGCAAATGTTTCATTCTAATAAATTCCTTCTTTCTAAGAATATCCCTTACACACAACTCTTGCTTTGTTTCTAATTACCATGCCATCTTCATTAAGTTTATTTCTAAAAACCCATTTAGTTCCAATTAAATTTTTGTCTTTATGCCGGGAAACTAATGACCAAGTGTTATTCCTTTCAATTTGTTCCAATTCATCTTCCATTGTTTTAATCCAATATTTATCTTCACATGTCTCATTAACTGATGTAGGTTCAATTTGAGAAATAAGACATACCTCCTCATTTGCCAATCTTCCTCTAGTCATAACCAACTCCCCCTTGCTTAGGCAATTCCTCAAAACCTTGAACTCTTGTTCCTTTACTTTGGTGCAGTCAAGTTTTGAATATATTTTTCCACCAATCAAAAAGGGGGGATTGTTAGAATTGTGTGAACAATGTTGTCTTTGATGTCAAACCAATCTTTTAGGTTAATTGAAATTTGTTTGCAATTATCTGATCTTCAGAATGATTTAATCTTACATACCAGGGTGTTTTTGCTTGCTGTTGTTCTTTTGTGACTGTTGAATCTCCAGATGATGCTGGTGTAATTGGATCACCATTCTATACTGGTGTATTCATAATAGGTTTATTTGTGATTATCTCTATTGTCGGTTCAAAGTCTGTGTACCTTGAATTTCCTCTAATTTGTTCATCAATCTTCACATTTGCACTCTCAACAATTTTCTACAATCTCTTGTTAAAATATCTATATGTCTTTCTCTTAGATGAATAACCAAGAAATATTCCTTCATCACTTCTAGGATTAAATTTGCCAATATACTCATCTCTTCTAATATAACATTTACTTCCAAATATTCTGAAATATTTACAAGTAGGAGTATTACTAAACAATAGTTCATGTGGGGTCTTACCGGTTTCTCCTTTGATGTGAACTCTGTTGAATGTATAAATGGCTGTATTGAACGCTTCTCTCTAGTATATATGAGGTATATTTTCTTCTGATATCATACTTCTAGCTGCATCCAGGATAGTTCTATTTTTCCTTTCCACAACTCCATTCTACTGGGGTGTCTGGGGTGTTGACAACTGTCTTTTGATCTCATTCACTTCATAGAATGCACTAAATTTCTTAGATGTGAACTCACCTCCTTGATCTAATCTCAAATATTTTATTTTCTTGCCGATTTCATTTTCTACCATCACCTTGAATATTTTGAATTTCCCAAATGCTTCAGATTTTTCTCTGAGAAAAGTAACCCAACACATTCTAGAATAGTCATCAATGATTAACATAACATATCTATCTCCTTGTATACTTCTAGTTCTTGCTGGACTACATAAATTAGTATGAATTAAATCAAGAACATTGTTATACTTCTCTAGAATACTCTTGAAAGATGCTCTAACTTGCTTTCCAAATTGACATTCCTTGCATATCAGATTTTGAGGTGTAACAATCTTAGGTAAATCTCTAACTGCCTTAGTAGTATTGATTTTCACAATGCAATCCAAATTTACATGACAAAGTCTTTTATGCCATAACCAACTTTCATCAATATGTGCAATCAAACATGATTTCTCAATGTTGTTCAAATGAAAGATATTGCTTCTAGTCTGATTACCAGTTGCAATTTCCAAATGAGTTACGTTTAAGATTTTGCATTTGCCATTATTAAATTGTAGCTGAGATCCTTTCTCAACTAATTGACCAACACTCAAAAGATTATGCTTCAAACCTTCAACATAGTAAACATTATCAGTATTGTGCTTACCATCAAAAGATATAGTGCCTTTTCCTTTAATCAAACAAGCTTTATCATCTCCAAATCTTACTAGACCTCCATTGTAATCCTGAAAGGTTAAGAATTTACTCTTACCACCAGTCATATGATGTGAACATCCTGAATCAATAATCCATTCATCCTTATCTTCAACTTTAGCTGCTAGGGTCTGCTCTATCAGTTGAATAGTAGGTGCCAGTTGATCTTCTATTATAGAAACAAAAGCCCGTCCATTGTCTACTGGATCCTCATGAGAATCATCAATAACTCCTTCATCAACATAATAACAAGATTTGTCTCTATTCTTCTTGAATTTGTATTTCTGATAGTCAGGGTTAGGCTTATATGTTATTTTAGCTTCTTCTCTTAATCTTGCATGTCTATCAGGATATCTAGATGTCGTATGACCAATCTTATTATAGTTAAAACATTTAAAGGGTGCTTTACCTTCATACTTACTTCCAATTGGACCTTTAGGCATTTTCTTTGCAAATAGTGCTTCAAGTTCTTCAAGTTCTTCATTTGCTCTCTTGCTTTCTTCAAGTTCTATTACATAGAAGGCTTTCCAATTAGATTTATCATGCGATGATGCTACTGCTGCAGTTGATGATGATGCCTTGAAAGATAGATCTATCTTGATAGTAGTAACAAGACCAAATTCCTCAAGCTCAAAAGATGAAAGTTTTCCAACCAAAGTGTCTCTAGATACTGATGCATTAGGCATTGTTCTCAATTCATTTATAGCAGTAACTTTCATTTTATATGCCGGTGGCAAAGCTCTTAAAAATTTAGAAACAATCTCATCTTCACTTAAGGTTCCTCCACAACATTGTATACCCAAAACTATTTCATTTACTCTTTCCATAAAAGCAGAAATTCTTTCTTCTTCTTCCATTTTCAGACTTTTATACCTGACCCGAAAGCATTCAAGTGCAATTTTGACTATGGAATCTCCTTCATTCAATGCTTCCAATTTTTCCCAAATAGCTTTAGTAGTAGATCTATCTGATAATCCCACAACTTGCTGATCTAACAATGCGCTCAAAAGTGCTTCTCTTGCTTTGCAATCATTTTCCTCATCTTTTACCAAGGTTGGTGGATTAGGCTGACCGGGAGTAGGAGTAGTATAACCATTCTTTGTAACCTCCCATATATCCTTTCTAATGCAATTCAAGTGTGTCTCCATCCTGATCTTCCATATGCCATAGTTATTTCCATCAAGTTTTGGACTGTCCTTCCTAAAATAGTTGGTAGACATTGGATCTTCTCAAGCTGTTAAACTTTTGAGAAAAGAGAACTAGGCTATGATACCAATTGTTAGGTCCTGGAGACAACTAAGAGGGGGGGAGGGTGAATCAGTTGTCCAATAAATTCAACCAAAAATAACTTAACCAAAACTTAATGCTTAATACCGGTAAATGAAACTTTATGCCGGTAGACAGTCTTAACAGTTAATTGCAATACCGGTAAAGATTAATGCATGAAACAGAAAGACAACAACATACACAACACATAACACCAATGTTTGTACGTGGAAACCCTGTAAGGGGAAAAACCATGCTGGGAAGCCTTACCCACAATCAAATGATACTACTGCAGATAGTATGTGTTTAGAATATGGATTCTACACATGCAGAAAGGCCAGCTGCCTAGAGCTCACTAATCAATCACAAAATGAGAGTCACACTGACTACAATTGGATGGTTAAATTCAATAATAATGTATTACACAAAATAGCATCTTCATATGCTAGATTCAATATCGATGTAGTTCTGATTGCCTTCACAAAACCCTCCTTCAACCTTCAAATGATGTCTGCATGTATAGCTCTGCTTATTTTTGCATATACTCTATTACAATTCTTCTTCCCAATCGCATATTGATCTTACAAATAAGATCTTACATATATACCATAACCTAAGACCAACTGAATAGTTTAGATCACTAAAATATACTACAATAAAATCAATTACAAACAAGTCAATATCTGATGCATAATGTCGGCTCAATGCATTTACAGTAATAACAAATCATCTCCATAACATGCCATGCTGATCTGGAATAGATAAGTCTACCGGTGCTTATCCTGGACCTATTTGCCGGTAACAACAAATATGTAAACCCGAATAAACAAATAACCAAATCGCCAAAACCAAGTGACCGAATAAAGTCTTCAACATAACCAAATAGTTTCCAAGTCATTCTGAATGCTGGTGAACAATATAATCTACCGATGAACCAAATACTAGTGTTATGCATAAGTCTCTATCTTGGCAGTGAACATAACCAGAATCTCCAAGTGCTGATAAGTGTTGAAAAGTAATGACAAGTGTTGACATCAATGACAAAACCATATCAACATATCCAAAATACCAATAGAGACAGGGTCATCGAGTGATATACTATTACCAAGGAGACCATCCAAACTATGGGGGATACACAATACGAGGATACAACCACAAGTTATGCATTTTTCCTTAGAACTAGTGGGGAGATCAACTATTGGAGGAACCTATATGAGGCAATGATACCACCTCATCTTGGGGCAATGAGCTATAGATAGGCTTCACAAACTACCTCCAAGAGACATGACCAAAGGGCATCTAGTGGTGGGGTTATCAGACCACCACCGCCAACAATTTAAACAAAGGGAGGACAACAGAGGGATCCAGGGGATGGACCATTGGGAGCTCAAATTCCACTGAGGCCTACCAGCTCCGAGGGAGACAGTTCATCATAGCCCTCTTAAGTCCATTTTGTATTAGTTTTTGTATGATGATAGACACTTGGGACATGTATAGTCATATGATTTTTGTAGCCATTTTTGAGATATTGACATCATTGTATCATGATATTGATTATTTTTTTCATATATTATGTATTGGATTGACCTATTTGGGTGGTGAGTATATGCTTATATGATCTTATGTGATGCATTTATGATTATGCTTATGACATGATGTTACTATACGCTTTATGATATCTATGTGATTTTTATGAGATGAATTTTTTATTTATGATGATCCTATGATGCAAATATAATTTATTCTTATGATATGCATGTATGACAATGATGCTTATATTAAGTACTAACAAGTGGTGTGTGCGGGATATGATCTTATGTAGATTTTTATGATATGGTTATGTGCAACTAATGTATATGATATGCAAGATGGATGCGGTAGGATTTCTATCTATGTGATATGTATGATCCAAACTAACACATGATGATGCAGATGAACACTACATGAAATGCATATATTATTTATGTGTCATTATACTTAGTCATATAATTTCAGAGTACATGAGTGGAAGGAAGAATAGATGGAGAACACATGGGAAAGGGGATGAAAGGTAGAAGATATGGAGTTAAAATGAGCTTCTTGTGCAATTATCATCATTGAGCTTATTATGGAAAATGTATTGTGACCATATAGATATAGGTTTGAGCTAGATAGTCCTTGTATAATTTACATAGAGATCAAACAATCACATACAAGGAATGCCCCAGTTCACACTATACCCACAAGTTTCTCATATCCTTGGACGAGAAATAGTATTACTAAGAGAAACTCCACAACTAGCAAAAAGGTGACCATGTCCCATCCTGGCCACTCTAGTCATAGACATCCTTGAGAAGCATAGGAAACATGAAATCATAAAAGACCAAATCAAAAGAAAATCAAAGACTTGACACCAACATAAACTGAAGTCCTCAAGTTATAATTATATTATAAGGAATTTAAGTAGCGGAACAAATTCCTACACTAACCTTGAGAGGAGGGCAATGCAAAAACTTTTACATTTCATTATAGCAGTTACAAAAACTTAACAAAAATAAACAAAATATAATGCATGCCACAACACAACAACACAATGATTTATGTGACGAAAACCCTTTCGAGAGAAAAACCCCACACTCCAAAAGTAGCTCAATAAATTATTCAGCAATCAATAACATACTACAATATACTTGGAGAGAAATCTCTTCATAGGAGTACCACTAATAAAAGACTCAAAGGTAAGTCAATAGCCATAAGACCCTTACATGTGCAACCTCTATCTCACACACCTCATATATAGGAGATACAATGCAAGAAACCATCAAAGAGTATTACAAAACCATGGGCAAACCACCCAACAAAGTAGAGCTCACCTTATCTCCAATATAGATCCTTTAAGATGTGTCAAAACACACATCAAAACATGTTCCTCCCTTTTATAGCTCATTTATGTGTCTGATGTAATGTATATTTCCTATTTCAGGAGTCCAAACTTTCAGAGGCCATAACTTGTGAACCGTGTGTCCGATTGATGAACCGTTTGAAGCACCAGAAAGCTCGCGGAGTGCTATATCACCTCGTAAACTGCTATGCCATTTATGCCCACTTTTTAGGGCATTTAAGAGCCTCTAAAGTACTCAAAATTAATTTTAAACCTTTCATCACATCCTCCATAAAAAAAAAACTTTAATATCTTCAAAACTAGCTTTTATCTTACGACGAAAATTTACCGACATGCTCATCTAGCCAACCAGAAGCTTCGGGGAGAATTTCGTACCATTTCATGATTAAACAAAAAATTACTATAAATAGTAACCTCATATGAATGCAAGGTTGAGATGCCATTTTTCCAACATGTATCTTTCGAGATATGTTAACATGTTTGATCTGGTCACAATATTGTCATCCTGATGATGGATCACATAGTGTGATCTGAAACGTTGATGCAAAAACAAAAACACGATCTAATCTAGAAGAATTACAAGAACTATCATGGATTGTGGAAAGCTAGTAATTTTAATTGAAACCCTTCATGGGAGGGAAATTTGGTAGAAATCTAAACAACTAGAATCACTCAGGATCAAACTTGCTAAGAAAGTTGCAGATTTGTGGTGCAGGAGCACCTAGGACTTAGGCTCATAGTCCTTCTACAATTTTGTCTTATACTACCCTTAGCCAAGTCAGGTTTCTAATAAGGACTCCAGTAGGGACCAAGGTGTGTGTGTAAAATTTGTTTTGAGTCAAGTGTAGGCCTAGTTGAGTTAGTTTTCTTTGTAGGTTTGCATCTTTGTGACTAGGTGGTAGTTTGAGTAGGTAAATGGCCTTCTTGATGGTCGAAAGAGGCATAACTTGGTGTGAGAATTAGAGAGGTTTAGAACAGTCTTAGGAATGTTTAAAAAGTCACAAGTAATGACTTGTAATAGGTTGCTTAAGTTGAAAAGACAAAATGTGGAAAGTTGTAAAAGTTGTCATGACAACTTTGGTCCTAAAAGAGCTCAGTGGTGGAGTTAGGGTTAGAAATTTGACCTAGAATCCCTCCACATGTGGGGAAGACTATTTAAAAATCCTCTTGCACGGTTACCATGGTTGGAAGTTTGATTTTGTATGAATGACAAACTGAAACTACTCATTCTCAGACTATTATCATCATTTTTGTCTTATTTTGCATTAAATGTGAACACAAATGGATTGAATCCATTGATCCAATTTTGGATTGTAGTTCTTTGGTGTGTTCCAGTACTATTTGGTTTATTTCATGCTTTGTGGATAGAGTATGTTAGTACTTTCATTGTTTTGTTTCCAAACAACCAATTTTGGCTTGTAAATAGAAAAGTTGTGTAAAATGGTTGCCCCATAAAATCCCTATGTGCTACCATCACAACCTATTGGGACATGGAAGAAAAACCTATGTACAGTGTAAATATGCAGGAAGGAGTTCTGGAAGTGGAGTTCATCATAGTTGCCACCTTGTTCTAGGCGAGTCCAGGAGCAACCCGGCTAGAGAAAACAGGGTGTAAATTGAATGCATACTACAGGGGTGAATACCAAACCTAAACCAAATGATTTGAGATGGTTCATGAGGTCCATTAAAAGTTACAATTGCAAGGAGAAGCCTTGACAAGTCTTTTAGATGCCCATTTCACAAAGTTGGACATTTAGTGCCAGTTAAAGGCCTAGAAACCCTAGCGAACCCTCATGTTTGGGTTAGGGCACTGTACGACAAGATGGAAGATTAAAACAAACAAAATATTTTAGGGATGGATGAGTGATTGAAGAAAAATAAACCTTTTTGTAGGGTCTTTTGGACCGATTCCCTCAAAACCCTTGAAAACCAGATTTAGGAGGCCTAATTGGGGCTCATCCTTGTAGCCCTATTTCTAGGCAAATTTATGAAATCGGTAAGGAAGATAGTGAATGCAAAACCACAAATGGACCAAATTGAATTCATTACATGGTAAATTCCCCCTCCACACCTCTACAATGACCCACAAAAGTATGGGGGTGAAAAGTGAGAAATTGACAAGTTGTTGTCAAGGTAGCAAGATTGAGCATATGGGAAACACATTGAAATGGTAGGGTTATTAGTCAAACACTTGTTGAAAATACCTTGAGATTGGTAAGGAGAAAGTCCTAGAAGAGATTGGGAAGGAATTGGAGGTCTTGGAGCATAGCTAGACCTGGTGAGGTTGGTGGAATTGAGCAACACCAACTAGGTGAAGTGTGAGCAAGCTAGGTTAACCTTATCAATTTGGCCTTCCTTAAAAGATGCAAAGACTGTCGCATTATCCCCTCCTTCATCAAGGTTTCCCATCACCTTCAAAGCTTGAAAACTAGGTAGATTTTCTTCTAAGCCAGCATGGCTTTCCTCAAGTCTGTCATCCAATATACAAGGACAAATAATGCTGAAAAACCCTATTGTAGTCAAAGTCTCTCAAATGATTGATTTCTTGAAAGCTCATAGATGCTTGTGTCTCATCTAAAACTAACTTACTCCCATGAAACTGATACTTTATTGCAAATAAGAATGAAAACTTTATTGTGGGTCGACGATGCAAGTGATCTTTTATTTCAAATTGTGTGCGAAAAGAAGGGATGAAAAGGTGATGCTCCTCAAATATGTGATGCCAAAAATCCACTTCCATCACTAGCTTTAGGATCTGCCTCCAGTTATAGATAGGACCTAATTTATCGTGGGTGGAAGGTGATGCCATGAAAACAAGATTAGTGGACAATAAAGAAATCATGTTAGTAAACTTTCAACCATAAGCATAACATGAACATGAATCCATTTCAAAGCATATCAAGAAAGATTAATAACAAAGCAAAGAGGAAAATAAAGAACTAAACAACTCTAATAATCCCTCCCTATGCTTGATGATGTTGGCTCTTTGTTGTTTCTCTCCTCTCCAAGTCCCAAATGAGTGTAGCTCTCAGCTTTTAGCACTATCCATGGATGCCATATGAAGATTCAAGATGGTTGTAAATGAAAACAAATGCTTATGCAAGTGTAAAAGGTTTTCTATAAAAAATATCCTAATTAATGTCTATGTGAATTTTACTATAATAACAATGCTCTAATGCTCTCCTCCTTTTTCTTTTTTTGGCTTGGGGAATGAAGTCCTTTTATAGAGAAAAATGTTGATTGAATGGCCAAGATTGAGTGGGCTTGTGAAGGGTCAAGATTGATGGGTTTGTGATCCATGTGATGAATTTTAACCCAATCCCAAGATGACAAGTGTCAACATGAGATGGTTTGAGAGGAGAGAGAAGAAGCATTTAATGCTAGATGAGACATGAGGGTTACCCAAGGAGGGTCTGGTTAGGATTGAGTTAGTGGATAAAGCTTTTATCCAATGAATAATACTTTTATCCAATGGATAAAATTTTGTGTAAGAGTTAATGGAGATAACCATGGTCAAAGAAATGAATGCTTGAAGAGACCCATGAGTTAAATGAGGGTTGAGTTAGAGAGAAAGTCTCTAACCATGTGGGGAGGTTGAGTTAACCACTAATGGTTATGTAAGAGCCATAAAGGATTTGAAAGACTTTGGGGGTTAATTTGTTGAAAAATTAAAGCCCTTAATGCATTTCAAAGACTTTGAGGCATTTTTGAGAAGTGACCTTTGTTTGGGAATGTGCAAATGATTAGAGAGGGGGATTAGGCTAATTAGAAGGGGTTTAGAAGAGTCTAGAAGGGGTTTAGAAGAACCTAGAAGGGGGTTAGTGAGAAAATGGGTGAGGATAAAAAGGGATTTTTAATTAAAATAAAATTCATTTATTTCAACTAAAATTGTGCAACTTGCATTTGTAGGAGAATGCAAGTGTGGGGGTTTTAGAGATTTAAATAAATATTGATTTATTTAAATGTGGAGAGGGGTTAATTAAACAAATACGATTTATTCATTTAATTAATTGTCAAAATATGGTTAAATGAATAAAATAAAATAAATTGAATAATTTATTTAATTAATAAGAGAAGAGGTTTAAGTTGAATTAATTAAATATTAATTTAATTAACTATTGATCGATGGTTTAAATAATAAAATAAATACTAAATATTCATTCAATTAAGTGGACATATATGGGTGTCTACATTTGCCCCTCTTTGAGACGGTATGGTTTATCACATTGTTTCAAAGAAAAACAAGTAAGCATAGTATGTTCGCTAGTAGGCACCAAGGTAGTGGTTAGGTATGCCCCTCGAGAGATGGGACAAAATTTCAGAAAATTGGGCGATCTCTCGAAAAATAGAAAGAAGTTAGAGGACAGTAGAGTAGATGAATTTAGAGGAAATGGCGAGAGAATGGAGGAAAACAGGGGTAAAACAGAGAAAGGGAAACCCTCAGAAGTACGCAGGGGTCACGACGGCCATGAGGTGACGCAACGGTAGGCTATATATAGGGGAGAAGGGGTAAAACAGTCCTCATTTGTACACGTGGCCATAGCAATCTAGAGCCTTTGACAATGACCTGTGCAACAATGTAGGAGAGTGAAAATGGTGTTTCCCATTGTTGATCATCGATTGGAGCGCATGCAGAGGTACAAGCGGCCAACAGAGTATGGTCCCCCGGTAAGTCTAGTTCTGACTTTTGCCTTTTGAGTTCATTTAGTGCACTTAATAGCTAGGGGAAAATGTCGGACGACAAAGGCGCTAAAATTGTTGTCTAAATTAGTGCATCGGTGCCACAACGACACTTTTGTGTAGTGATTTTAGTGCTATTGCCAATATAGTACTTTGGTATAGTAGGTATAGCGCTATTGTTTTTGTAGTTTTAGCACTTTTGTCTAGTTGAATGAATGAGGTTAGTATAGTGCATGTGTCGCGCATTGTAGCACTTTTGATTTTTGTGAGCACTTTTGTAGGTAAAAATAACGTGGTTGATCAGGGTAGCGCTTTTGTATGTTGGAAATAGTGTTGTTGATTGTGTTGTGGTGCTTTTGTCAGTGTTGTAGCGCTTTTGCCTCTAAGTGTAGAAGGATCGGTGTTGGTTGCCCCAAGTTAAATGTCAAATGGATAGTTGATAGCAACGTTTTCTTTTTGCATGCGTAATAGTGACCCGTGAGACTAAGTGAACTTGTTGAGATTAGGCAAGTGTTGTAAATGCCTGTTGGTAGTCTAGGTTCAGTGGTGAGTTGAGTTATGCGATGAGACTTGGATACTTTGAAAAATAATCCGATGAAGTCTAGGTAAGAGGCAATGTTGCATAGCAAAGATTATTGATAGTGTTTGTGTGATTTGTGGTTTTTGGAGGAGGATCACCTAGGGGTCTTGCAGATGTGTGAGAGGCATCCAGCCACACAATGCCTATGAGATAAGTTGACAGATCTAGAGATAGAATATATATGTCGGGCAGGTTTATATGATATGATGCACCTACCTATGATTCAGATAAATCATGGATTACTGACAGTGCTGGCCAAGAAATGGCACAACGAGACATGCTCCTTTCATTTGGAAATGGGAGAGATGACTGTGACACTAGAGGACATCTGAAGGATACTGCATATCCTAATTATTGGGGATCTTGTGATGTATGACAGGATGTTAGGCGAGGCAACACTATGACCATTATTCTCGTATCCAGATTTAGAGGTGCTTGATGGATCGGTTCCGTGGGAGGACATAGTGGATTCATATGAGGCATTACCAATAGTGGTATCAGGCATTGTGGGAGGGATACTATGTCTGGATCAGAGGTTGCATGGGCTTGCAGTGGGCTGGGGGTAAGTGATCAAGTGGATTATTAGTGAGGGCACCCGATATGCATGGGGACCATGTTTGCTGGCACATTTATACAAGGATTTGCATGATGTTGTGCACCATGAGATTTCATCGCTGGGAGTAGGGATTACCTTGCTTCATATCTAGGCATGGGAGCACTTGCCGATATTGAGACCAGTGTGTCTGAGGTTTAGGGCGATTGACCAACCCTATGTATATATGTATGGAGGTATGATGATGCAACCCCATCTGGGGTAGCTGGAGTACTGGAGGCGTGCATTGGGTGAGTTAGATACAATGATATGGCGCCCCTACCAGGAGTGTGAGCAGTGGGAGGATGATGCAGAGGTGATGCCATATGTATTCATGGTGCAATTCCTCATTAGACGGACAATGTACGTGGTAGAGAGGCATTTTCCAGGGTGGGTGATGAGACAGTTTGGGTATATACAGGGTTTTCCCCGAGGTTCAGGTGAGTATGCCAGAGTAGTATGAGAGAGGTTCTAGTGGGGGCTAGTATTATCCCATGAGAAGCCTATAGCAGAGTTTCAGAACTTACAGGCTAGGCCATGGGCATACCAAGTAGAGGTTGCAGATGCGGGGGTGATAGAGGAGTATACATAGTATTGAGCTGCTCATTTGATTCCATGGATCTCAGATCCTGCAGAGACCATGCCACCATTTTAGGATGACAGAGCACCACCATAGGGGAGGAGGAGGAGATTAGGAAGGGGTGGCAAAGATGGTAGGGAAGATGGAGGAGATGGAGGTGGTGGAGGTTTTGGAGGAGGAGGAGGTGAAGGAGGTGGAGGTGGATTTGGAGGTGGAGTAGGTGGAGGAGGATGGTTACAGAGGAGAGGCAGAGGTGGGCAGCCCTTATGACTATCACAGGGTCCGCTGATATAGGGAGCAATGAGAATAGGAGGGAGAGATGTCGGTGGTGGAGAGGGTGGTGATGAGATAATGGAGATGGGGCAGGGAACCGTAGGTGGTGGAGAGGGTGGTGATGAGACCATGGAGATGGGACAGGGAGTTGTAGGTGGGGGAGAGGGAGACCTATGAGATGTGGTGATATTACGGTTGCAGAATCGCTTGATGACAACCGATGCGCACATTCGAGAGTTAGAGGTACAGTTGGAGGATAAAGATGCAGAGATTGTAGCCAGGGATGTCCAACTTTTTGAACGGGGGGTGGAGTTGAGTGTAGTTGTGCGAGAGAGAGATGATGCAGTGGATAGAGTGAGGGAGCTACATGATAGAGTGCATGTTTTGGCGGGAGTGTAGGGATAGGGTCCGACTAGGGAGATGATGAGGGAGATGCGGCGAGCAGGGGTAGAGATTTACTACTGACAAGGATTATATGAGCAGGTGGTATCGAGTAGTCAGCGAGTAATGAGTTATTCTCAGATGCGACGGGTGAGATCAAAGTGGTCTCAGAGGGGTCAAAGTAGTGGTGGTGTGATGGGTCCTCCTCGGTGAGATGGTGAGGGTGGTGGGGGAGTAGCATCTGGTCATAGTGCCATTTGAGGTGCTTCTGTGTTACATTGTTATTATACTGATACTTGGATGGCTCTTGGTAGCCGATATTTTGGATATCATTGTATTTTGATGCATGTGTTCTTTCTGATGCGATATATGATGAGATTTGAGTTTTGTGGGGATGATATGATATGCATCTATGTGATGACATGATTTTCTTTATGCAGGATGATGATATGATTTATGTCTAGATATATGAGATGAATATGTTTTCTTTCTAGATGTACATGTTGATGATATGATTTCTATATGTGTGATATGGATGATTTGCTAACATGTGGACGCAAGTTTAATAGATGTATGATGTTTTTATAATGATATTAATGTGATGATGATTTGTGCTAAATGATGAGATTAGATAATTAATAATGATATGTGATAGATAGTACTGTATATGTTGAAATAATGAGATAATGATATGGATGACATGAAGAAACTATGCATTTTTAAAAATGTACTTAATAAATCTAAATGAATGAAATGATATAAAAATGTCATGTACGTTTTTAAATGAATGCACTAAATGGGTAAATGAATGTATGATGAATAAATAAATGCACTTAAATGAATAAATGAATGCATTTTAATGATAATGAATGCACTTAATGATTGAAATGCAACTAAATGATAATGAATGCACTTAATGAATAAATGAATGCACTTAAATGAATAAAATGCAACTAAATGAAGGAATGAATGCACTTAATGAATAAAATGAATGCACTTAAATGAATAAAATGCAACTAAATGAAGGAATGAATGCACTTAATGAATAAAATGAATGCACTTAAATAAATAAAATGCAACTAAATGATATGCCATTTCTACATGATATATAAATGTCAAGTTGGTTGGAAAATACAGATATGGAGTGGAGATGTGAGACGATGTATCAAAGAACTCCATCATGATTGTACCCAAGACAAGGTTTATATGCTTAGATTTGTCATGGAAACCCAAATGAATTGCATGCAGACAACAGATATGAACGATGAATGGGTGATATGCAGCAAAATGCAATATAAACATATGAGATGAAATGGTGATCCATGGCTTATTCACAATGCTTAATTGTCATCATCAAGCATGGTAGTATCAATCTTGGACGAGGTATCACAAACCAAGGTTGAGCAATTCACCTGTAAGAAAACATCGTAGACAAGGAAATTTCCCCTCCATTCTGGTTCATGTACAAATGGTTGAGGTATACACTGTAGTCAGCAAGCCATAGTGATCCATGACTGTATTTTTGTATAGGATCGCGTAGCTTAGTGAACTTCCCACATAGACACCATTAGTATATTCCCCAAAACTTAATTGGAACAATCCACAAATAGCAAAAAAAGAAAAAGATAGCATGAACCATCTTGGCTAGTCTAATCACTTGTGGATATCCTGGAGTAGCGTAGGAACCTGATTTAAATACAAAAAATTCGACCAAGTGCTTATCACCCAAACAAAATTTTCTTGTCAAAGAAAATGTTACCATGTCTTGTTTGTAAGGAAGGATGCATCCTTGTGAGACGGTTGTGCACAGATGTGTGATTTTTTGGTTGATTTGATAGGTGGTAATTGTTTAAGAAGTTTCAAAATATTGTTTTCGCGTCTGTTGTGATGTGTATGTACAAGGAACAATATACTTTGCAATGTTTTTGATTGATTTTGATGTTTTTGTCATGTTTTTGGATTTTTTGAATGTTGTGAATGTTTTTATGTTTTCTTCAGGATATTTTTGAATGAGCAACTCAATTAATCAAAAGCATGGAGAATCCAATCCCATTAGTAGGTTAAGAACATTGCCCCTAGTTAAGTGTCGGTATGAAAGTGGGGCGTGGGACACATGAAGTAATAACCCTGATTGCATATTAATAGCAAGCCATGGTATAAATGATGTATGAGTGGATGCAATGGATGTGATCGCAACAAGTCTGAGAAACAATGGAGCTATGGACTTTACAAATGATGCCTATTTGCTAGGTTTTCACCACCGTACCTATCCAAGGTGCCACCAAAGTGGTTTTCACCATGGATGAATGATTTTTCTTTACTATTTTCTTGATTTTTTGATTTTTTGTATTTGGTGATATTGGATCAGCCTGATGCTCTGCACAGCTTATGTATGAAACTTTTTGAGATGTGTGATGTTGACCAGATCTACTAGTGGTTCTCCTTCTGAAGTTGCTAACTGATATTCAAATTTTCCCCGATGTTCTCTCTTCGGTTGATTGCAAGGATTCTCTCTGAGAACAAGATCTCCTACTTCAAATATGTGAGGTTTGACCCTATTATTGTAGCTTCTTCTCATGTGCTGTTGATAGGATTTTAGGTGATTATAGGAAGCTTGTCGCTTTTCATCAAGCAGTTCCAAGTCCTGAAGACGTGAGACTCGATATTCTTCATCATTTATTAGATTGCACAAACAGACCTGTAGAGATGGTAATTCAACCTCAATAGGCAAGATGGCTTCTACTCCATAAACCAGTGAGTAGGGGGTTGCACCTATAGGGGTTTGAATGCTAGTTTGATATGCCCATAGTACGAGATTCAAACGAGTGTGCCAATCATGAACAACATCATTAACTATCTTTTTGAGGATCCTCAATATATTCTTATTTGATGCTTCTGCTTGACCATTGCCCTATGGGTAATATGGGGTTGAAAAACGACGTTGGATATGAAACTTCTCATAGAGTTCATAGACATGTTGATTTTTGAAAGGGAGCCCATTATCCGTGTTGATGGCCATGGGTACATCATACTGGCAGATGATGTAATTGAGGATGAATGAGGCGATATGCTTACTAGTGACTTGGGTGAGTGGATCGACTTTGATCCACTTGGTGAAGTACTCTGTGGCAGTAATGATAAATTTATGACCATTGGATAAAGATGGATGGATTTTACCCACAAGGTCAAGTCCCCACTGACAAAAGGGCCATGGTTTTGTGATAGGTTGTAATTCTTGCACTGGGGCATGTATCAGATCTCCGTGAACTTGGCACTTCTTGAACTTTTTGACAAGGTAGTAGGAGTCTTTTTCCATGGAGGGTCAATAGTATTGTTGCTGCATGATCTTTTTAGCAAATAAAGGGCCACTTGAATGAGCTCCGCATGATCTTGTAATTTTTAGCCAATTAATTAAAAGGAGGAATTTGGAGAGAATTAATATTAGGATTTTTTAGAAGAATAAAGATGGATTGATTTATTAAATAAATAAATCAATAGACTATAGTGAAAATGTTAATAATATTTAATTAATATTGAGAAGGAATAGGAATTGACACAATTAATAAATTAATTATGCAAGGAACTTAAATAAATTAAAAATCTACATTTTGCCCCTCTTTTAGACAACGACAAACTTGGCGATGGGTAAAAGATAGAAGAAGAAGAGAAATAGATGCCCCAACATAAAACATGGGTAGTGTATGCCCCCTCAAGAATTTATTTGATTTTTTTTACAAAATTGATGAAAAATTCTTGAAATGAAGAAGGAAGAAGGGGGGAAGAAATGAACAAAAAAGAAAGATAGTGTAGATTAAGGAAAATAGAAGAGGAAATAGAAGGAGCGAGAGAATGAAGGGAATGGGCTCACAAGGGGGTCCATATAAGCCACAAAGGGCCCAATGAGGAGTCATTGTTACACACAAGCCTTGGAGCAACTTAGAGCTTAGAAGGAGAGAAGGAGAGATGGATCACGTTCCCATACATGAGCACTGCACTGAGATGATCCGATGGTATGAGAGACCCACGGGCTATGGACCACCGGTATGTAGGACTATCCTCCTTTGTGAATTTTTTGGTTTAGGCTAGAATTAGGACTTAGTTTAGGGCTAAAATTTAGTGAGGCAGATGCGCTGATCACCGTTTTAGTGCACGCGCCTCTAGGGTAGCATGAGTTCTTGCGAGTGGAAGGGGAAAAGTAGGGGTTTAGGTTCGGGCACTAGTGTTTAGCATGTGGAGTCATGCTTTTGCACAGGCACTCATGGTGGAGGGGTTTTAGGGTTAGGTTTAGGGTTAGGAAAAGGGGGCACAATGCGGGTGGTTGCGCTAGGGTAGGTTAGGGTATGGTTAGGTGGGGGAAAAAGTTGTCTTGCATGAGTGATCATGCTAGTCTGTGCCAAGGTCCCTAAAGGGGGTCTGTTAGCACCTGTGCTTGTAGAATGGCACAAGCGCCATGGGTTTGGCATGATTGCTGAGTGAATCAACATGTGTGCTAGGGAAGGAAGGGGTTAGAAATAGGCTTTAGAATTTTTGAGGTGGGGGAAGGTATGGGTACACCAAGGTGCAGAATAGGGCTCAAGGATATGGAATGATGAATTGGATTGTTGGATGCAAGCTGACTTGGGGCCATTGGCGTCGAGGGAACACTGGCCAGCTACCATGAGATTATATTGACGGTTGCGGTCAGATGAGTTAGAGATTCTAGCTGCTATGGGGTTGCATTTTGTGGGTAGGTGGTTAAGGATTAAAGCTTATATTTTGATGATGAGGGCTTTAGTTAAGAGGTGGGATAGTAGATATAACACCTTCCACCTACCTACCGACGAGGTGATGGTGACTCTTCTAGATGTATGGAGGATCTTGAAGATCCCCATTCACAACATCATCCCAAAGTACCATTTAGATGTAGCAGATTTTAACCTGTGGGAGGTTTGCGAGTGTGAGGCCCTGCCGATGCTGGACATGAGCAGGATGCATTTGGGTAGGGCGATGGGTATCTGACATATACCTCATGTGGTACTTGTGATTTGTGGATTTTTGAGCAAACGGATTCTACCAGATCTCGAAGGGCATGGGTTTCCGGTTGGATGGAGTAGGTGCCTTTATTTCATGGTACATGATTGTGCATAGTATGCCTAGGGAGCTATGATGTTGGCTCAGTTATACCATGATATGCATCTGGTGGTGTACAGGGTGTTGGAATTTGCATGAAGATTGCATTGATGAACATTTATGTTGTCATTGATGTCAATTATAACTGGTAATGATGTTTTAATCATGTTGTTTTGCAACTGGTAAGTGAGCTTGTGAAGGAAACCGATATTATTAGAGAAGAAGTGAGATCAACCAGTAAACCCTACCTGTTGATATGCTAAACCCTAACCAAAGGAGATTGGTGAATCGATTGTATTGGTTTATGATCAAATGATGAGAGGTAATGATTATGCCATGCCTGCATGTTGTATGAGAAGAGTTTCAAATGGTTTTTGGCGCATAAAGATAATGGTTTTATCTTGGGAATGAACAAGTTCATTTCATGTAATGGAAACCACGTGATGAGTTACAAAGTTTGATGAAGCATTGATCAAGGAGCGGTCAAGGTTGTCTTGAATGATGTGCAATAATTGCTATGTATTCCAATAGTCATACTTGAACCAATTTGTTTGTAATCTCTATGAGATCTTAGGTTTGTGATGTGTTATTGACCTATTGTTTTGTTTATAAGGTCGATGAGTTATTTTGTTGTGTGTTGGCAATTTTGGTTGAATGTAAGAGTGGGTGGTTACTGAACCAGATGATGTATCTGCAATATGTGTAAAGGCAGATAGGAGCATGAAAAGGATCCGATCAAGCAGAGTAGTGCTATTCACTAGATCAACAAACCCTGTTGTTCTCTAACAATTTAAAAATTCAAATCCCTTAACCAAGTAAGCTCTAACAAGCTTAGTGTTATCTAAATCCTCTAACCAGGTGATCCATTAGCTTGGATTTGAAATCCTCTACCGAGGTTACTCCTAACAAGGTATTGCTTCTAATAGGGCATTATAGTCAATCCCTGAACTAGGTGGTCCCTAATAGGATTTTCTCTTAACAAGACTTATTGTAAAGCTTTAACAAGCTTGGCTCCTAGCAAGGCAAACTTCAGAAGAGTTCAAAATACTTGTGGGTATTCATCCCCACTGTGGTTTTTCCCATTTGGGTTTCCACATCAAAATCATTGTGTCAAGTGATGAATATTTTTGTGGTTATGATTGATATGGTTAATTTGCTTAACAACTAAATCCACTTAGTTATGATATGATGACCGACAACAATCTAAAATGAGCTTTTACTTTTGTCAGTAAAGTATTTGGATGTTTTGGTTAAAAGGTTTTGAGAGTTTCAAAGTTGTTTTACTATTATTCTGTTATGACAATCAACTAGTTTACTTGACAGTGATATTGCAATTTGTAGTTTAGTGTTTGAACCAGTTAGTTTTGAGTTTGACTTGAGAGGTTGTTTTGTTTGTTGAAAAGTTTATATCTGTTTTCTATCTACTGATTCAACCCCCCTCTCATTAGTTGACCCAATCCTTATTGATTCATCATACCATCGCAGGGAGTATACCAACTTATTTGTGGGAGTGACACTTCTCCATATTTGGGCTTCAGAGCATATTGCGTTTAATCAACCACTAGGTGTACAAGATAGGCGGGGCCGATGACCATATATAGACAGGTACAGGGGCCTGCTACATTATACATGGATAGGATCCATATGGTTTTGGTGCCACATTTTTGATGAGCTTATGCATTTTACATGATGGCCATTTTTGGGTAGTGAGACATGGAGGGGGGATTGGTAGCTACACTAGGCTAGAGTGGAGATGTGGTTGTTCGGTGGGTCTGTATATATCATAGAGTACTATGCTCCTTACAGAGTAGCGAGATAGTTCGGCTTGGTCCAGGACATAGTGGGAGACATACCATTGTATCCTCAGGCGACACGAGAGGAGAGATTTTTGGGCCCGATAGCGAGTCCATTGGAGGGCAGGACCAGTTTTCAGACAACATCATACTTGGTTTGGGATGAGCGGCTCGGGGCAGAAGAGGATCCAGGGATAACAGGAGGATACAAGAGCTGGTGGTAGGGACATTTTCTAGTGTGCCTTACCATTTCAAGTATCTCATCTACATATGCAGCCCGTCATATGTTGGTCCTCACAAGTCTTGGGCAAATGTATTCTAACATCATGCAACAGAGGGATATGACAGAGAGGGCAGTTCAGGAGGTGGTCTACTATAGGGGGCTATACCACAGAGCAGTACTTGCAGTGCAACGAGCAACCTCATACACTAAGAGTGTGCGATCCCATAGGACACGTAGTTAGCAGCCCACACAGAGCTTGCAAATAGGTGGATTGGTGGGTTTTAGGCGACCTAGAGGAGGGGAAGCAGGAGGATCAAGGGGAGGAGGTACAGAGGAGGTGAAGAGGAGGGGGCTAGAGAGACAAGGGGGAGAGCTAGCTCCATTTTGGCTTGTGTATTATATTTTGACCCTTCGGGGTTATCATTGTATTACGACAGACACATTCATCTTATTGAGCTTATGTGTATATATATGATTTGCAATGACGGATGATGTGTGTACTTTATTATGATGGACTCTATTTATTATTTTGTGATGTGATGCATGGATGATGATTATGGATATATTGTGCTGACCTATTTGTGATGCAAGGTGGATGCTTATATATGTATGCTTATGAAATGTTGCTGACATGTTTATGGATGTAGGATGAGTGATTATGCAGGTCCGCATGTTTTGATGTGCATATATGTTGTATATGAGGATGTTAAATGCATGATGAATATGCAATGAAATACTGGATGTAGATGCAAATGTTTTATGATAAATGATTAATTAGCCTAGATGCAATCTATTTGAGGAATGGATGATGAATGTAATGCCACTTACACAAATATTGCAATGTAAATCATCAATGCTATGAAAATGATGGGATTTAAATGAATGATGAAATGAACGAGTAATGTAATGTAATCTAAGATAATGAATTAATGTCATCTAATATGAATGGAAAATATAACTTAAATGATGTATGCAGTGCAATCTAAATGCAATCTATGTGGTAAATGCTTGTGAAAAATGATAATCTAAGTGAATAGTGTAATGAAATGAATAGATAATGTAACCTAAATGGATAGATAATGGAATCTATATGAATGGTGAAATGAAAGATGTCACCTAAATGGATAAAATGAATGGATAATGCAATGAGGGAATGTGCCAGTAGTAATACAATGATCTTAGATATAAAATAGAAGAATATGGGATAGTGCGGGGGGAAATTGAAGACTCCATGGGGTTATTAGATTAGGACTTTATGGAATGATGGCCAGAGTTGTGCACAAAAGGTGTGGAGAGCCAACCTAGTTTGATATTGCCCTAGGTAACCCACACCACTGATTATAGGAACCAAGATGCCAAGAGAAACCCAAGGCATGGACTGACTCATAGTCAAACAGGAATTCCTTACACACATCTATGCAAGTGTTGAGGAACACTGATACAAAGTTGTGGGTACGTGCAAGGAAACCCTCAAACACACTGATACCTCTTGTACACAAGAAGGTAAGTGTTGATAAACACTAGTACCAAGTCTCCGATTCATACAAGAGAGATCCAAAACACACCATGCTATGAAAATATGCCCCAGTATGCACCTATTGTAAACATACTTGGATATGGAAGATCTAGATAGTCATAGATAGATGCAGTCATAGGGAAAAAGATGCAAGTCTAAATGAAAATCCAAGAAATCAAACAAGTCACTCATTCATGACCAATTGACGCCTCTTGCCAAGAGTAGGATTAGGGTGGAGGATTAAACTACTAGGCAAGGGAAGGATTCATCCCTAGGGCAAAGGATATGGTGGGTGGATTCTGGATTAGGCAAGTGATTAGATGACCTTGAAGATTAACTTGCGGACTTGAGACTGACTTCAATACTTGATGAAGTTCACACAGAGGCACAAAAGCTCAGTTTGATGGGACAATATTTATTCATGATTTAGGCGAAGACTCATCATCATATGTGTGATTTATCCCGGTGGGGTGGGGGGGGGGGGGTTTGGGGGGTGGAGGAATGTCACAATGGGAGAATTGTATAGTGAGGATGATGGAGTACTGACCTGATAGACAATGGATCTAGATTATTTACCTTAGCACCTGTGTGGAGGTTTTCACCAAGGTATTTACCCATAGCACCACAAAGTGGTTTTCACTAATGGACGAATTGATTTTTCTTCCCTTTTTTTTTTGCTTTTTTTTTTTTGTGTGTGTATGTCACAAGGAGCATGTTTACTAGGTTTTCACCAAAGTGACGATCTTTTTCTCATTTTTTGTTGTTGTATTTTTCTTGATTTTTTGATTTTTTGAATTTTTTGATAATTGATGACTTTATGAGGACTAGGCATATAATCTTTTTAGGTGCATGATTTTCATTGGATCATCCAAAGGATCTCCTTCAAGTGTAGCCAAATGATAGGCCCCTAATCCATATTTTGCTATGATTACATATGGTCAAAGCCAATTAGGTTCAAACTTGCCTTTCTTTTCAAGGTTTTTATGATTTTCCATGAGGACGAGATCACCGATTTCAAATTCTTGTGTTTTGACCTTCTTATGGTAATTCATGCATAGGCGATTCTGATATACCCGGAGATGGTTCAAGGCCTTGAGGTGCCTTTCATCCAACAGTTCTAGCTCTTGTAGTCTAGCAATTCTGTATTCTTCGTCAGGTAGGATATTCTGCAGTGACACCCTTAAAGAGGGGATCTCGATCTCAAGAGGGAGGACGAATTGAGAGCCAAAGATAAGGGAATAGGGGGTGGCATTTGTGGGTGTGTGGATGGAGGTAGGGTAGGTCCACAAAGAAGGGTGGAGTTGGAGGTTTCAATCATGACCAGCTTCATTGACCATCTTTTTGAGGATTTTGATTAGGGGTTTGTTAGAAGCCTCAACTTGACTGTTACCTTGTGGGTAATATGGGGTGAAGAAGCAATGTTGGATGTCAAATTTCTGGCAAAGTTCTTTAACATCCTAGTTTTTGAATTGTCTGCCATTATCTGTAATGATAACTTTTGGGATCCCATATCGACAGATCAAGTAGTTCAGGATGAATTTGGATCTTCTTAGCAGTGGTGAAGGTAAGAGGGATGACCTCTACCCACTTGGTGAAATATTCGGTGGCGGTGATAATGAATTTTCTGACCGTTGGAGGATGTAGGGTGGATTTTCCCAATGAGATCGAGCCCCCATTGTGAGAAGGGCCAGGGTATAATGAACGACTGCAATTCTTATGATGGCGCATAGATCTTGTCACCATGTTGCTGGCAAGGGATGCATTTCTTCACATAGTTATATGCATCTACTTCCATTTTAGGCCAGTAATATCTTGTTCTCAAGAGCTTTTTAGCCAAGGTGAGCTCACTTGAGTGTGCCCCATAGATGCCTTTGTGCACTTTTTTAGTGCCCATTCAACCTCTTGTTTATCTAAACACCTTAGGAGGGAAATATCAAAATGCTTTCTGACTAAGGTGTCTCCAAGGATAGTGTAATGAGCACATCGACAGATGAAGGTTTATTGTTAGGTTTTGGTAACGTGTGGGGGAATGGTGTTATCTTTTAGGAAAGTGAAGGTCTCTTGATACTAGGGGGATTTGGGACCAATGAGTACGCACACCATTTCAGATTCTGGTAGATCGTATGCAAGTATGAATAACTGTTCGACCAAGAACTCACACTTCTGACTATGTGTTGGCATCTGAAGGAGGGAGCCAATGGTGGCCATTGCATCTGAAACTCTATTATTTGTTTGTGGGATTTGATCAAACTTGATTATTGTGAAATGCTCCTTAAGATCTTCAACCATGCTACAATAGGGAAGAAGTTTGTCATCTTTTGTTTGATATTTGTCATTGACTTGTTTTATGTCAAGTTGGGAATCACCATAGACTTGTAATTCCCCTATCTTCCATTGGATAGCCAAGCGTAGTCTGGTAATCAGTCCCTCATATTCTATGATGTTGTTGGTACATGCAAAGGATATCTTGTATGACTTTGGGATGCAATCTCCTTGAGGTGTGATCAATAGTATTCCTGCCCCCGATCCATTTTGGGTGCAAGAGCCATCAAAGTACAACTATCATGTGGAGGATGTGGTCACAATCATTATGAATTCATCTATCAATTCTGTAAGGATCAGATGGTCACCTGGAAGTGGAGCGTCAACTAGTTGGTCTATAATAACTTGTCCCTTGATTGATTTTATGTCTACATATTCAATGTCAAACTCACTTAACAACATGATCCATTTAGCGGTTCTACCAATGAGGGAAACCTTTGACAAGAGATATTTAAGAGGGTCAATCTTAGCAATCAATTTTGTTTTGTTGTTTAGCATGTAGTGTCAAAGCTTCTATGTACTAAATACCAATGCTAAAAATTCTCTTTCAATGGGGGTATAATTGAGTTCATACCCCACTAGTGTTTGATTGATGTAGTATATGGCATGTTCCTTTTCTTGATCACCTGTTTGTGCCAATAATTCCCCTAATGCCATTGTAGTAGCACATATGTACAAAATAAGAGGCTTTCTAGGAGTAGGAGGCATAAGAACTAGAGGTGACACCAGATATTCTTTGAGTTTTTCAAAAGCCTTTTGACACAAGCAGTCCCATTTGAATTTTGTGTCTTTGCGCAACAGGTGTGCAAATGGATGACATTTATCTACAAGTTGTGAGATGAAGTGCCTAATATATTGGAGTTTCCCCTGGAGGCTGCAACTATCTGAGGGTCTTTGGGAGAGGAATTTCCATGATGGCTTTCACCTTTGCAGGATCAACCTCGATGCCTCTATTAGAAACAATGAATTCTAGTAGTTTTTCCGATGTGACACCAAAAACACACTTCTTAGGATTGAGTCATAACTTGTATTTTCCCAATCTTTCAAAGATCTGTCTTAAGATAGGGATGTGCTCTTGTCTTGTCTTTGATTTACCTAGAAGATTGTCCACATAGTCTTCCATGATTTTGTGCAGGAGGTCATGAAATATTATTGTCATTGCACATTGATATGTGGCTCTGACATTTTTGAGGCCAAAAGGCATGACCTGGTAACAGAATGTCTCCTATGGTGTTGTGAATGCAATTTTGTGTTGATTTCCTCCATGATCCTGATCTGATTATATCTTGAAAATATGTCCATAAGCGATAGCATTTCATGTCCCGTTGTGAGGTCTACAATCATGTCTATGTTGGGGAGCAGGAAATCATCTTTAGGGCAAGCCTTGTTTAGATATCGGAAATCAGTACAGATGTGGATGCCCCTAGCAGGTTTACCGATAACTACAATGTTGGATACCCATTCAGGGTAGTCTATTGGTTGATGAATTATGCATCTAGCATCTTTGGGAGTTTCACTTTGACCAGGAGTGCAATATGTGTATGCATCTTACACAACTTCTATTTTACGGGTTTTGCATCTAGGTGGACAACAAGATTATGAACCACCAAGTCAGGATCTAGACCTAGCATGTCAGCATAGGACCATGCAAAGTTGATTTTTGTCTCTGTGAGGAAATTGATGAAGTCCTGTTTCTCTTGATTCGTGAGGGACTTGAAAATGAACACATTTTTTGGAATGTCTTTGGTGCCCATATTGATACTGTCTGTTTCCTCTATTAAAAAATTTGACCTGTCCTATGGAAGATGACCAATGGTAGGGAGGTCAAGTCCCTCATCCTCAAGTGCCTTTTCTAGGTTTTCACTTTTGGATATGCCTTTTGTTTTTACTTTTTTATCATCAAAAGGTGCCTAAGAGAGGTTTTCACCAAGGGAATCATTTTTTTTCTTTTTATTATCTTTTTTGTGACTAAGGGCATTGATTTGACTACCAAAGTATCCCTTTTCATACAGTTGAATCCTGTGTACTCTGTTGTTGTCTTCCAAATTTTGCATAGTTAGGAGAGTAATGAGAGCATTATCATCGACGCAAATATCTAAAGTGGGTTTGTCTCATTGGCCCCAGTCTATGAGTTCGAGATGGAAAAGATGTAGCTCATGTGAAATGGGAGTGGTTATGGGAGTGATGGTGTTGATGTGGGTGTCAAAGAAGATGTCATCTTCGTATTCAAAAGACATTTCATGGAACTCCTCTTCGTCAGAGTCTTCGATATCTAAAGAAGGACTTGAAGGGGAACCAATGATAGTGATATTAGGCAATAAAGTGTACCCAAAGCCCCTATTATACTTGTAAGAGATAGGATTTATGCATGCTTTTCTTCCTTTCTCCTCTGGTCCCAAGCCATGTCCTTTGTATCCCATTTTTTCTACTATAGTTGATGCTTTTGGATACATTTTTTTAGGTATTTTTTCTAAGTCTTCATATTCTTCACGGTACAACCATGAAGAGACATCTGTGTCGAGGCTCTCCTCATTAAGTGGGCCCCATTGCTGAAAGGTGGTATCTTTGCATTGTATAACCAATTTTTGATCATTTTTGAGTTCTTTTGGTTTGCCAAATGACTTGGGAGATAAGGGGAGGTTGCATATTAATAAGACATCCTCCAATTTGTATTCTTCATAGCCATTATCTAGGATCATGATTTGTGGGTCTTCTTGGGATGAGGTTGGTGAAGGAACACCTCAAGGTCCAGTGAGACTTCATTGATGAAATGATCATTTTGTGATGTATTAAGTGTTAATGAGTCAATTTGATGTGGTTTTGAGTCATTTGAGTCATAGGCTTGGTCTAAGTTGATTTTATGCAAAGGCTGACAAATATTGTCAAGTATGTTCAAGATGATGTCAAGTATGTAAATGTTGTCATATGAGAAAGTATGTGGGTAAATGACCCCTTATGATGTAATGTTATGTATTGAGGTCTATTTGAGTCTAATTAGGTGTGTTAGATCCTTACTTGATGTAAAAGGTGAAATATTGTTGAAAAGTTGTCACATTTGAAACCCAACGGTTACATTTGGTTTCAAAATTTGGTTAAGTAGTTAATATTGGTTGAGAGGGTCTAAAAAGCATTTAATTTCCATGTACACACCTGAAAAAGGTTGTTATTGAAGGGAGGAGTGTTATACATGTAAGAACAAACTTTTGGTAATAAAGCATACACGGTCTTACAACAAATTTGTGTGGAATCTGAACTTTACTTTGATAGTAATAGTCCGTATAGGACCA
Organism: Cryptomeria japonica; assembly: GCF_030272615.1. NCBI lineage: Eukaryota > Viridiplantae > Streptophyta > Pinopsida > Cupressales > Cupressaceae > Cryptomeria > Cryptomeria japonica. The sequence goes on along the minus strand of NC_081415.1, from coordinate 713,563,033 downwards.
TATTTGATTTGATTTGCATGGGTAGTGATAGAGAAATGTATTAACACTCTTTTTCATTTGATTTGGAGGTTTAATTCCTTCTTTTTGTGCCTTTATAATTGGTTGTCCTATAGCAGCAGTGTGTTAACAATTTTGTGAAGGGTTTGAAGTTAAAATGGATATGTGACCCATTCCACTTTATATGGTTACCGTGGCTTATGGAATGGGTTAGGAATAATGATTTATATATGTCTCTAACAATTCATGTGTAGGGAATAACATGGAGATGAAGTTTTGATACCCTAGGGTAAGGTGTTGAGTGTGAATGCAAGCATTGGTGGTGCCATGTATTGGATTGAGTAATTTATTTGAACACGGGTGGAATATTATGTTAGATTGTGTTGATACATGTTGGATGGATGGTGTTGGATCCTTTGGTTGGGTCGAGAAATGATTGGAAGGGGGAGATTGAAAAAGCCCTAGTTTGTAGGCTAAAATCTATGGTTTGGGATCATGACTTAAGACTGTTTGAAGTTTTGGAGTCAAGAGGTTAATTTTTTAAGGTAGTTACTTTGTTAAAGTGGCCTAATTAGGCCTAGTTCAAAGGGTGACATGGTACTGGTTTGGGGAAATCATACAAAGGAGTCATACCTAGTTTTGGGATATGTTACAGAGCTTGGAAAAGGGTATCTTAATATGCAATTTATTTGTCAATTTTTGTGGAATTATTTTGAGTAAAAGTTAGATTACTCGCTGAATATGGCAACTAGGAATTGACCTATTTAGGTACCCACGTAAGGGTTTGTGAGTGAACCAGTTGATATGGTGAGTGAAGCCTATTGGGAAAAGTGGAACAGGGTATGTAGAGACCCTAGGAAGTGTTGGAACAAGTTGGTGAGGTTGAGAGATTTATTTGGGCACCTTGGTGAATCCTAGTGAAGGCAAGGTGAATCAAGAAGAGTTGAGTTTTGAAGAAGACATAATGATGAGTTGCAGTGTGATTGTGGGAGGGTCTATGATGCTCTACATCATAGTGGTATTAGAGAAAGGTAGTAGGTCCTTGTAGATTGGAGATTGAGGACTGAGAGATAAAAGAGGAAACCATCATGGAAAAAGATGAAGAAATGTGGGTAACATATGCTCAAGGGCGCTCTATATTCCAAACACAATGCAAATTTAGGGGTAAGGTATGCAAGTTTGTTGTTAGTAGTGGTTTATTTGAAAATATAGTCTCAGTAGAGATGGTTGAGAAGTTGAACCTTCCAAGGACACATCTTGAGTCACCTTACAGAGCATATGGGGTAAGCAATGATCAATAGGTTGATGTTAAAGAGAAAGCATATGTTTCTTTCAGCATTGGTTCATATTACGATACTATTTTATACGATATTATGCCTTTGAGTGATTGTCATATGATCTTGGGTAGAGTATGGCAAGTTGATGTTAAATCCCTACACGATGGTAGAGAAAATACATATGTTATTAACAAGGATGGGAAAAAGTTTGTGATGAAATCATTGTAGGATGATAAGGCAACGTGGGGAATGCCAAGGATAAGGTTGATTGCAAGAAGATAATTCCTAAGGTATGAGGAACATAAGGATGAAGAATAGAAAGAGATAGAAGACACTTCTAGACTTGAAGAAGACAAGGTAGAGTCTAAGTTACATGAAGAAGATGCAAAGAGAAGGTATGAGGTGAAGGAGAACAAGGAAACAATCCTTGAGAAGGAGAAAAGTGAGATCGTGCAAATGAAGAGTCCATTGATAGGATGTGAAACATGTCATTTAGATGATGTGAAAGATTGTGGTTCAGATAAGTCAAGGTTGTATATGAGAAGAGAAGAAAATGTGAGTGAGAGTGCTGGTGTATTGCCAATGACAAGGCACGAATGGCTTAGAGAGGTCATAGTAGAAGATAAACTTGATTTGCTAATAGAGAAAGTGGAGGATACTTTGATAAAGGGTGATGTTGATAGTGCAGATGTGTATGAAGTTGAGACAGAGATCCTAGAAGAGAATAAAGATGTTAGAGGAGAGGTAAGTTGTCCATTGTAAGGGAAAGAGAAAAAAGAGAAGCAGGTAGTTTGTGAAGAGGAAGATGAACCTAATGGCAAAGAGGTTCTAAGAGTTGAGACAGAGGTAGATGACATAGATGCTAGTGATGACAACAGGGAATCAAGTGTTGTAGGGTTTGAGTATGCAAAAGTGATTTTTATTGGGACAATGGAATGTCCTTTGGATGTGGTAAAGGGTACAGTACAACAAAGTACCCCTATGATAGTGAATTGTGAGGCTAATGATGTAGCCTTGAAGATGAATAATAGTTTGGGATGCCAAGAGGAATGGCATGAGATGGGGAATGAGTTGGTAGAGGAAGTTGAGCTGGTTGATAAGATGATGATGGGCATTGAGAAGACTAGCGACAATGTGAGTTCTCTTAGTATGGAGGTGAAATATGTTGATGATAAGACTATGCGTTGTCTTTGGGTGGTAAGTCTGATTGTTTTGCAGATGTATGCTATTGTGATAGAGATTCCTAACATGGCGCGGATAATGGGTGTTGATAGAAGTCAGATGGTGGAAGGGGAATGCTATTGCATCTTGCTTTTGTTTATTTTGCCAATGATTAGGAAACCTAGAGTGAAGATGAAGGGGAAGAGTCAGAGTATCAGATGTTCTGGCATGTGTGAAGATTCAGGTCAGATAGAGGGCAAATGGGAGCAACCTAATCAGAGAATGAAGGATAAGATTCAAGTAGAAAAAGCAACAATGCGGGGTACAAGAGATAAAGAAAGGATAAGCCTTCAATTGGAGGACAAATACAAACCTAAGGTGAAGATGAGAACACTACAAGGGCAGATGGTGCATGTTTCTATGTTTGTTTTTGCAGGCACAACATTTGCAAGAGACTTGGCAACTTTTGAGGTAGGGAGTATGGTGCAGGAGAACCTCAAGGTCCAATGAGACCTCATTTATGAAATGATCATTTTGTGATTTAATAAGTGTTAATGAGTCCATTTGATGTGGTTTTGAGTCATTTGAGTCATAGGTTTGGTTTAAGTTGAGTTTATGCAAAGGTTGACAAATGTTGTCAAGTATGTTCAAGATGATGTCAAGTATGCAAATGTTTTCATATGAGAAAGTCTATGGGGAAATGACCCCTAATGATGTAATATTATCTATTTAGGTCTATTTGAGTCTAATTAGGTGTGTTAGATCCTTACTTGATGTAAAAGGTGAAATATTGTTGAAAAGTTGTCACATTTGAAACCCAACTGTTACATTTGGTTTCAAAAGTTGGTTAAGTAGTTAGTATTGGTTGAGAGGGTCTAAAAAGTATATAATGTCCATGTACATGCCTAAAAAATGTTGTTGTTGAAGGGAGGAGTGTAATACATGTAAGAACAAACTTCTGGTAATAAAACATACATGATTTTACTGCAAATTTGTGTGGAATCTGAACTTTACTTTGATAGTAACAGTCCGTACAGGAACATATTTGATTGGATTTGCATGAATAGTGATAGAGAAACATCTTAACACTCTTTTTGTATTTGATTTGGAGGTTTAATTCATTCTTTTTGTGCCTTCATAATTGGTTGTCCTGTAGAAGCAGTGTGTTAACAGTTTTGTGAAGGGTTTGAAAGTTAAAATGGATATGTGACCCATTCCAATTTATGTGGTTATTGTGTCTTGTGAAATGGGTCAGGAATAATGTATTATATATGTCTCTAAAAATTCATGTGCAGGGAATAACGTGGAGATGAAGTGTTGATACCTTAGGGTAAGGGGTTGAGTGTGAATGCAAGTATTGGTGGTGCCATGTATTGGATTGAGAAATTTATTTGAACATGGGTGGCATATTATGTTAGATTATGTTTATACATGCTGTATGGATGGTGTTGGATCCTTTTGTTGGGTCAAGAAATGATTGGAAGGGAGAGATTGAGAAAGCCCTAGTTTGTAGGCTTCTAAGTGAGGGTTTTGTGTTTGAGTGGGTAGATAAGCGTGACACCACATAAAAAATTGAATATATGTGGTTTGGGATCATGACTTAAGACTGTTTTAAGTTTTGGAGTTAAGAGGTTAAGTTTTGAAGGTAGTTACTTTGTAAAAGTGGCCTAATTAGGCCTAGTTCAAAGGGTGACAAGGTATTGGTTTGGGGAAATGTTCCAAAGGAGTCATACCTTGTTTTGGGATATGTTATAGATATTGGAAAAGGGTATCTAAATATGAAATTTATTTTTCAAGTGTTTTGGAATGATTTTGAGTAAAAGTTAGATTACCCGCTAAACAAGGCTACTAGGAATTGGCCTATTTAGGTACTCGGGTAAGGGTTTGTGAGTGAAACACTTGATAGGGTAAGTGAATCCTATTGGGAAAAGTGGAAAATGGTATGTAGAGACCCTAGGAAGTATTGGAACAAGTTGGTGAGGTTGAGAGATCTATTTGGGCACGTTGGTGAAGCCTAGTGAAGGCAAGGTGAATCAAGAAGAGTTGAGTTTTGAAGAAGAAAGAATGATGAGTTGCAGTGTGATTATGGGAGGGTCCATGATGATCTTCATCATAGGTGAATGTGACATTTGATGTGTCAGATGGAGGAGTTGGAGAGGGTCTATTTAGTGGGCAATGATATGGATGCTTCCCCTCTAAGAGCTTGCAATATTGAAAGGGTTGTGGATCACCTTTGATAGTGATCTCTCTTCCATTGAAGGGGAATTTGATGCATTGACGATAAGTGGAGGCTACGACTTGCTAGGAGTGAATCCATGGGTGACCGATAAGAATATTTTAAGGGAGATCAAGATCTAGGACTTGGCAAGGGATTTCAATTGTGATAGGGCCCACTTGAAGAGGTAAGGTGATCATGCCGTTAGAAACTCTTTTTGCATCATCATATTATTTTATTGTGATTCTTCTTGATGTATCTACTATGTCCTCAGAAATTCCCAATTATTTTATTAGCTTGTATATACACAAATTAAGTCCGGATCCATGGTTTATCAGGATATGTTTGACCATGTACTTCTGGATAAGGGCTTCGATGTGCAAAGGTTTATTATGGTCTTCATCTGTAGTAGCATCATTGGAAGTGAACACAGGATGTTGCTGGGCGGAAAGGTTTCCAATGAGAGCTTGTAATTGGCCACTGTTGATATTATCGAGAACGCAAGACTCAAGGAGGGCTTGTTCCAAAATTTCCTTGTGGACATGGGAAGTCTTGAGGAGTTCTAGGATGGAGATTTGTGTGGGGGTCTTCCCAAGTTGGTCAAGGAGGTCACATCGATGGGTGGAAGACATGGGGGGAGGGTTTGGTGGGGGAGGGGCTCCTTGAATAGTGACTCTACCTGGATGGGTGGTTACATTGTAGTCATTCTGAGAGTGGGAAGCAAAAGGTGTAGCGCCTTGAATGACTATGTTAGCAGGGTTAGCTCCTTGGATAGTTATGATGTTGAAATGGTTGTCTGCAGGCTCAATGTGACCTACTAAAAGGTCAAAGCCTATTATATGATTAGTGTAGTCATAGTTCATAGCATTAGATGATTATCCTTTTCCTTTATCATATTTTGGGAAGGGTTCCTGGTACATTTTGAGTTTGTCATTGCTGTTACCAAGTTTTGAATTTGCTACCTCAATCTCACCTCTATGAATGAGATCTTGTATGTAGATTTTAAGCTTCAAGCACTTTCATGTATCATTCCCCTTTATATGATGATACTCACAATACTCATTCTCATTATACCACCTAGGTTTGGGTTGATTGGGGTTGAATGGACGATTAATCGAGAAGACCATTGCGCCCGCTTGGACAAGCTTTTGAAACACCACTTCAATGGGCTCAACAAGAGGAGTAAAATCTCTTGGAGTCCTGTTATTGGATCAGGGTGGTCGCCCATGGACTAAGACATTGTTATGAGGCTTTTGAGATTGAATTTGATTATTTTTATTGTTGAATTGGCGATTGGTGGTGGTGGGCTTTGGAGGAGCGGCCATAGTCTGGACCCGTTTTGCATTAGTCACACCATCATTGGCTATGTTCTTGTTTTTTGACCAGAATTTTTCTTTATCATTATGATAAGAGGAAGAATTTTGACTTGATTTTTGGTAATGCTTCAAGGTTCCTTCCTCTAACAAGACACATTTGAGGGCTAGGCCCTTATTAGTCAATTTTTGGAAAGATTTAATACATTGAGATGTTAGAAGCCTTAATAGTTCAGGCACCAGATTCTTTTGCAATAATTAAATTTGGTTTTGTTCTGGAATGCCCCATTGGAATTTCTTGATGATATGTTTCCATTTTTGCAAGAAGCTAGCAAAACTCTCTCCAGGCCTTTGTTTTGTGTTACAAAGATCCATCATGGAAACATCATTAGCCATGTTGTAGGCATAGTGAGCCACAAACTTCTCTGCTAAGTCCATGAAGGAGTTAATGGAACCTCAAGGTAAGGATGAGAAATATGGAAGAGCATCTCCCGTGAGACTCTTAGGGAAGAGCCTTCGAAGGTATAAGTCGCTATAGGAGACTTCTTGACATAAGATGTGAAACTCACGAACCTTGTCTTGGGTTTCCCCTTTTCCCTCATACTTCATGAACTTAGGGATCTCAAACCCTGGTGGGTATGGTGAAACTGATATAGATGGGTCATAAGGACAAGGACAAAATTCCTCAAACATGTAAGGTTTCCTTTTATTAGTCCCTTCCTTCATGTCTTTGATAATGTTTATCATGTCTTGGATTTCTTTAATGAGGTCTTGTTGTGGATTCCTAACATGATGAATTGTGTTTGCCCCTAGAATCAAATGAGTCATGGAAGGTCCACCTCCACTAATGTATTGATATGATGAGGAAGTGAGGATGTGAGATTTGATGAGCGATGTCACAGGGACTTGAGTGATAGTCGGTCGCGACCTGTAAATTGTTCTGACAAGAGAAAGTGAGACTCGAATGAAGTTAGCGACATTGTTGAGAGGAATGGAGGATTGTGGAATAGAAACTGTAGTCACATAAATCGGTCCATCTTAATTAAATGGATATTTGATATTTATTTGATTAATAAACCATCCACAATCAGTTAACTAAATTAACATTTAATTAATTCATTCTCCTATTAATTAAATAAATTATTTATTTTATTTTAATTAATTCTTTACACCCAATTCACAATCAATTAAATGAATAAATCCTATTTATTTAATTTAATCCACTTTCCTCTTTTAAATAAATAAATAAAACATTTATTTAAATCATTAAAATCCCCCCCACTTGCATTCTCCTACACAAGCAAGTTGCAACCACAAGTTGAAATAAATAAATTTTATTTTAATTTAAATCTATTGGCATTACAGTAAGAAAGATTGTTGGCATTTCAATATCAGGAGATTGTTGATATTCAGTAAGGATATTGAGAAGGTTGTTGAAGATTATTGATATAACTGAAGAAGGATGATAACTATCTTTATAACATTATTTTGTCATTGATGTCAAGAAATTAATTATCTGATTCAGTATGATGTTGCCATATCTTGAGAAGATTGATTAGAAGAGAATTAAGATGTCGGTAAAAGACACAGAAAGAATGTGATGAATAAGAGGAGGAATAAGTTATTCAATGGGCAACTATTACCGAGTTAGACAATGATGAGATCATGATGTTTAGATTGTTTCGATATCCTCCATATGTTGTTGATTGTAAGGTTAATACTATACTATGTCACCAAGCAAAGAACCTAGTCGGTAAACCCTAAGGAGCCTAGTCGGTGAACCCTAAGGTTATTGATATCGGTTAATGAAGGCGGAATGTCTACCGAGTAAAGTTTAGTATTTACCGAGTTGCAACCGAGTTATGACAAGTGCACATTGGATGGATAAAAGCATTATTTAATGAAGGACAATGATTAACTAGAGATGTATAAATGATTGGTATGTCGTGCATGAAGTTTGTTAAGGATCTATGGCAAAGGAAAATCGGTAGGAAGATCTACAGCTCAGATTGAACCGCATTAACCTTGTGCAAGTTCCTAGAAAGGACTACAAGTCCCAAGGCAAGGTAAAATGTTTTCAAATCGAAAGGATACATTGAACCTAGTCAAGTTTGAAGATCTGATGGCTAAGATTGACTATGAGAAATGTGATCAAGGAGATTAAGTGGTTAGCAATTGTTTATAAATAAGGAATTGTTGATAAACAATGTATGCAGGCAAGTGTATGCACATGGATGCTACATAGTGATTACCAAGCACATAAGCTTGAAGACCTGTTTGAATAACAGAGTAGAGAGCCCAATAGAGGGACAAGATAAGTCCTATGACTAGATTGTTTTGAGCAAATAAGAATCTGCTTTAGCATTTTAGATGTGAAGTTGCAGATAGATTTGTATTACTGTTATTTTGTAAGTGATAGGAAATCTCTTAACCGAGTGGACTTAACAGTCTTATTTGTAAACCCTCTAGCAAGGTAACATTATAAGCTAAAAGGTTACCGAGAGGAAAATGTAAGTATAAAGGGAAGCTACCTTTAAAATGTTTCAATTGTGATAAGATAGGACATATGGCTTCTAACTACCCTGACAAAGAATCTAGTGAAAAGAGAGAATACCGAGATAACAGGCAGAAAGACTACCAATACAGAGGAAACCAAGACTTTAGAAGGAGAGATAGAAAGACATGTCTAGTAGTTGATGAGGAATCCAACGATGACAAATCTGATGAAATTGATACTGAGGAAGTTGTTTATGTGGTTATTAAGGATGGATCTGATAAAGAAAGGTATGAAGAAAAAGCCCTAATATCTCACATAAATAATAATGATTCTTGGATCATAGACAGTGGATGCTCACATCATATGACAGGTGATAAACACAAGTTTGTTAATTTAGAAGACTATGATGGAGGCTATGTAAGATTTGGTAATGATGCACCATGTCCAGTGAAAGGTAAAGGATCTATAACACTTCTTGACAATGCTAAATGTGATGATGTATACTAGGTTGAAGGATTGAAATACAATTTGTTGAGTGTAGCACAGCTAAACAATACAGGATACCAAATAGAATTTCAGAAAGGAATTGTCAAAGTTCATGACAAGCATGGAAAGTTAGCTGCTACCGGGATGCAAACAAAAGGTAATACATTTCATCTTGACTCAACTCGGAACAAGTGTCTTTATGCAAAGATAGATGATACTTGGTTATGGCATAAAAGGTTTTGTCATGTAAATTTTGATAATCTGCTCAAAATAAGTAAGAAGCACCGAGTGAGAGGTCTACCGAGTCTTGAAAAACTTGAGAATGCTATGTGCCGAGGATGCCAGATGGGTAAGATGACAAGATCAAGCTTTAAAAGTAAGTCCTACGTTTCTAAAGGAATTTAAGATCTAGTACATACTGATCTTTGTGGTCCTATGAAAGTTCAAAGTTATTATGGTGATAAATATTTCATATTATTTGTGGATGATTACTCAAGGATGATGTCAGTCATGTTTTTAAAAGAAAAATCAGAAGCTTTTCAAATGTTTAAATGGTACAAGGCAAGAGTTGAAAATGAAATAGGAAGACAACTGAAATGTCTTAGATCTGATAGAGGAGGAGAGTTCACTTCTGATGAATTTAACTTATTCTGCAATGATCATGGTATAAAGAGGCAAGTATCTACACCGAGAACACCTCAAGAAAATGGGATAGCCAAGAGAAGAAACAAATCAATTATGGATTGTGCCAGAACCCTGATGATAGAAAAGAGGGTACCTCAAACATTTTGGAGAGAAGCAATCAACACTGCAGTTGATACCCTGAACCGAGTTCAATTGAAGAAAGGAAATATGAAGATACCATATGAGATCTAGTATGACAAGAAACCTAATGTAAGTTATTTTAAAATCTTTGGAAGTAGATGCTATGTTCACAAAGATGACAAAAATGGAAAGTTTGATCAGAAAAGTGAAGAAGGAACATTTCTTGGTTATTCTTCTAGAAGGAAAGCATTTAAATGTTTGATCAAATCATCTAACAAAATAGTGGAAAGTGCAAATGTGAAAATTGATGAATTTACAGAAAGAAATGATGAAGGAAATTCCAAAGAACCAGAAGATTATGAAGAATTCGTTTATGTTCAACCTAGAAGTCCAACCAAGAAAGCTACTGAAGAAAATGAAGAAAATGTCTAGTTACCGAGTGATGAAGAAGATCATATAGAACCTATCGAGCCGATATTAGCCAAATATGTTAGAAGACATCATGCATCAAGTCAGATTATGGGAGATAAGGATGATCCAGTGATGACAAGGAACAAACTGAGACAAAACACATGTTTGATATCTCAATTTGAATCGAGAATAGTGAAAGAGGCATTTAACAGTGAAGATTGGGTAAATGCTATGACAGAAGAGATTGATCAAATCAATAAGAATGACACATGGACACTGATCCCAAGACCGAAGGACAAAAATGTAATCGGTACTAAGTGGATTTTTAGAAACAAGCTAAATGAGAAAGGTGAGCTCATTTGCAACAAATCAATACTAGTTTGCAAAGGTTATGCTCAAGAAGAAGGAATAGATTATGGTGAGACTTTTGCACCTGTGGCTAGACTTGAGGGAGTAAGAACATTGTTGGCATATGCTACTTTCAAAAATTTCAAGGTATATCAAATGGATGTTAAATCTACATTTTTGAATGGTATACTAGAAGAAGAAGTTTATATTGAACAACCTAAAGGATTTGTTGAAGACAAGAGTAAAGATCAGGTACGCAAACTGAACAAAGCTTTATATGGTCTGAAACAAGCACCTAAAGCATGATATGAAAGATTGCACTCTTATTTAATGAAGATTGGTTTTATAAGGACAAGTGAAAACAAAAATATGTACATAAATAATGATGAGGACAATGGAATACTGATCTCATCCATATTTGTTGATGACATTATATTTTATGGAAATGACTCCTTATGCAAGAACTTTGGAAATGAAATGAGCAAAGAATTTGAGATGTCACTAATCAGAGAGATAAAGTATTTTATAGGTTTACAGATACTGCAAATGAAAGATGAGATTTTCATTACTCAATCCAAGTACATAAAGGAAATCTTGAAGAAATTTGGAATGGAGGATTCTAAACAAGTACTCCTATGACTACTAACTGTAAACTATCAAAGAATGATGAATTTGCATCTGTTGATGAGACACTCTACCAATCTATGATTGGAAAATTGCAATATGTTGTGCATAGTAGACTGGATATAGCACATGCAGTAGGTATTGTAGCAAGATTCCCTGCAGATCCCAAGGAGACACATATGACAACAATCAAGAGAATTTTCAGATACATGAGAGGCACTGAAGATTATGGCTTAGTATATGAAAAGAAGAATGATTTTGATTTAAAAGTTTATATTGATGTTGTATGGGCAGGCAACATTGATGACAGGAAAAGCACAAGTGGTGGAGCTTTCTTTTTAGGAGAAAGACTAGTGAGTTGGCTTAGTAAGAAACAAGGATGTATCTCACAGTCAACAACAGAAGCTGAATATGTTGCTGCAGCATTGAATTGTACCAATATAGCATGGATCAAAAAACTGTTGGAAGGTATAAATGAGAAAGTTACCAAGCCAGTAACTATATTCCATGATAATACTAGTGCCATTAACATTTCAAAGAATCCAGTAATGCACTCTAAGACAAAGCATATATCTATAAAGTATCATTATCTTAGAGAAGAAGTTCAAGAGAAGAAAGTTGTGCTGGAATATATCAGTTCAAAGGAGCAATTAGCAGACATCTTCACAAAGCCATTGCCAAGGGACACTTTTGAGTATCTCAAAAGCAAGTTAGGGGTCCTAACCCTATCTTCTACTCACTGACCAAGTTCGGTGAAAGCATCAATTCGATGTATCTACAAAATATTATGTGTGGATTGATGTTGATTTACGCACTTTAGAAGGTTTTTCTAAAGGTGTGTAGGAAATAGTGAACACAGATACGTTACTCTAACCGAGACTGAGATGAGACATAGCAAGGTAAATCACTTCAGAGAGGAAGAAATAATGATTTAGTTCTTTTACTTTTTGTCATTGTTGTCAAAGGGGGGGAGAAGACTAAATGGTTGGAAGGCTAAATGGTTGGCTAAACGGTAAAGCCTTGAATGATGAATAATAGAAGACTAATGATAGGGGGAGAAGATTGCAAAAATGGAGAAGACTAAATGCAAGTCAACAACTCTGTAGCCTAATGAAAAAGGGAGAAGACTTCAGAAGATTTTAACAGCTCAAGGATAATAGGAGAAGTCTAACAGCAATCTGAATCTGAATCAATTTGAATATCTTGTTGGTATTACCATTTAATTGTTGGTTTTTCCATCAATGCCAAAGGGGGAGATTGTTGGCATTACAGTAAGAAAGATTGTTGGCATTTCAATATCAGGAGATTGTTGATATTCAGTAAGGATATTGAGAAGGTTGTTGAAGATTATTGATATAATTGAAGAAGGATGATAACTATCTTTATAACATTATTTTATCATTGATGTCAAGAAATTGATTATCTGATTCAGTATGATGTTGCCATATCTTGAGAAGATTGATTAGAAGAGAATTAAGATGTCAATAAAAGACATAGAAAGAATGTGATGAATAAGAGGAGGAATAAGTTATTCAATGGGCAACTATTACCGAGTTAGACAATGATGAGATCATGATATTTATGTTTTGATATCCTACATATGTTGTTGATTGTAAGGTTAATACTATACTATGTCACCGAGCAAAGAACCTAGTCGGTAAACCCTAAGGAACCTAGTCGGTAAACCCTAAGGTTATCGATATCAGTTAATGAAGGCGGAATGTCTATCGAGTAAAATTTTGTATTTACCGAGTTGCAATTGAGTTATGCCAAGTGCGCATTGGATGGATAAAAATATTATTTAATGAAGGACAATGATTAGCTAGAGATGTATAAATGATTGGTATGTCGTGCATGAAGTTTGTTAAGGATCTATGGCAAAGGAAAATCGACAAGAAGATCTATAGCTCAGATTGAACCGCATTAACCTTGTGCAAGTTCCTAGAAAGGATTGCAAGTCCCAAGGTAAGGTAAAACATTTTCAGATCGAAAGGATACATTGAACCTGGTCAATTTTGAAGATCTGATGGCTAAGATTGATCATGAGAATTGTGATCAAGCAGATTAAGCGGTTAGTAATTGTTTATAAATAAGGAATTGTTGATAAACAATGTATGCGGGCAAGTGTATGCACATGGATGCTACATAGTGATTACCAAGCACATAAGCTTGAAGACCTATTTGAATAACAGAGTAGAGAGCCCAGTAGAGGGACAAGATAAGTCCTATGACTAGATTGTTTTGAGCAAATATGAATCTACTTTAGCATTTTAAATGTGAAGTTGCTGATAGATTTGTATTACTATTATTTTCTAAGTGACAGGAAATCTCTTAACCGAGTGGACTTAACAGTCTTATTTGTAAACCCTCTAGCAATGTAACATTCTAGTTGAGTGTTTGAAATCCTTTTACAAGGTAACTTATAACAAAGTGAAGATCCTAACAGATCTGAGGGAAATCCCTTAACCGGGTCACATCTAGCAATGTGTTTGTAATCTTTAACAGGATTTGCTTTTAACTGAGCATACTCTAGAAGAGTATCTTTCTTAGTGGGTCCGAAATCCCGTAGTGGTTTTTCCCTATTTGGGTTTCCACATTAAATCTAGTGTTATGAGTGTTAGGATGATTATGTGTTTATGAGTTTGCATGTTTAGCAGTTTTGGTTATATTGCTGAAGTATAAGTTACTGAGGTTGAATCTATTGATTTTATGAAAGATTAAGTTTGTATGATTCACCCCCCCTCTCATCTTGTTAGCTATTGGCATTTGTACTTTACATTAAGTATCAGAACTATCAATTGGTATCAGAACTATCAAAATCCTATTTTCCCTCACACACCAAATCCACTTGCAATCCTAAATCCCCTTCTAGAACCTTCTAACCACTTTCTAATCATTCCTAATTAGCCGAATCCCATTTCCTAAATATTGTCACATTCCTAAGCAACTTGAAGTCACTTCTCAAAGACTCCAAAGTCTTTGAAAAGCATTTAATACTTTATGTGTTCAACAAGCTAACCCCTGAAGTCTTCCAAACCACAAGTGGCTCTTACATGACCATTAATGGCTCTTACATAGCCATTTATGGTTAAATCCACTTGCTCCCATGGTTAGAGACTTTACCTCTAACTCAACCCTCATTTAACCCATGGTTCTTTTCAAGAATTTATTGCTTTGACCATGGTTATCCTCACTAACTCTTGCACAAGAATTTATCCACTAGATAAAGACATTATTTATTGGATAATGGTTTTATTCTTTCAACTCAACATTAACCTTACCTCCCAAGTTAACTCTCAAGTCATGTCAAACATTTAATGCTTATTCCCTCTCCTCTCAATCCATCTCTTGTTAACATTTGTCATCCTAAGATTGGGTTGAAAGTCCTCACATGGATCTTAAGTCCTTCAATCCTGACCCTTGTTGAGATTACTGAATCTCAACCATCCATTGCTCCATTTTATCTATAAATAGAGCTCATTTCTTCATAATCTAGATCCTGAAAACTTGTATGCATCTAGCTTATAGTGAATTTTAGTGAGCATTTTAGCATAATCATTTACATTTACTCTTTTGGACTAAAATCAACACTAGATTAGATAATATCTCATTTTTAGCTTGTTCATGTTTGCATTTTCATGAGCTTTTATTTTACAATCTTGAACCTCCATAAGACATCCAAAATAGTGCAAAAAGCTACTGAGAGCTACACTCATTTGGGAACTTGGAGAGGAGAGGAACAAGGAAGGAGCTACTATGAATGTTTTGGTCAACATTTGGAGGAGTTTAGTTTACCTCTTTTGTCTTTTCATGCTTTCCATTTCTTATTTAGTATCCCTCTTGATATGCTTGCTTAGGATAGTATTTGATTTGTGATTGCTAACACTAACGTTTGAACTTGTTTCTTGTGTTGTTGTGTTTGTAGAACTCTCCTAACCATCCTTTTTGCAAAGAATCATTTGGTGAACCTGACGTGAATCGAACACGCAACCTTCTGATATCATTTTTTTTAAAACTACTAACTTTTTGCATGTTTTAATTGACACACAGGTCGCGCTTTTGCGGTTTTGTTCACACTCTAGCGTCTTCAAAAGTTGGTACTTTAGCGCTATTGTTCCTAATAGTAGCACTATTGTCTCTCAACTGGTGCTATCATCTTTCTTTTAGTGCTATTGACCATTAAATAGCGTTATCATTTCTTCTTTTAGCACTTTCAACTCGCTGTTTGACAGAATTAATTCTGTCTGACTAGCGTTTTTGTTTATTTTTTTAGTGCGTTTGCACTTCTTTTAGCGCTCTCAATTGTTATTTAACACTTTCGTGTTAAATAACGCTTCTGGTTTCACATAGAGTAGTGCTATTGTAAAAGAGAGTTGTAAAAAAAGGCTTTTTGTAATCGAAAAATCAAAATTTAGGCTTGTAGAAGCCCACCAAAACTCCATAATCATTTTTACTAACTGTTTATCTTTTTGTGTAGGTTTTTAAATTAGATTAGGAAGTAAATTTACTTTTTTACTAAATTTTTCAAAGTTGACTTAAAAATAAATTCACTTTTTATTTTAGTTTAAAATCAACTTCACATTTCAACTTGGGCTCTTAAAAAGAACCACATATTTTTGTTTGGGCTCATAAAAAGAATCTCATTTATCAAAGGTAAAAAGAACCACAATTTCAAAACCCAACAAATTTCTTTTTTTGCAAGATAGGAGCAAAATCTTTATTTTGGTGCTTAAAATCAACAACACAAATTTCATTTCTTGCATCAACTTAAAGAAATCACAATCCACACGTCGTTTTGGGCAAAGCTTAAAAAGAACATGCCATTTTTTTTTCTTCAAGTTCAAAGCGATTTTACTTCAAACGTGTTCTCAATTCAGTTGAGCAGGATTTCAAATTCTTAGACTACAAAACATTTTGCCTTTGAAGTTAAAAAGAACACCATGATTGTTGGAGCAACATCTCCAAATAGTTAGATCACATTGCAATGAAAATCAGTTAAAAAGGACTAGTGTTTTTGGTGATTGGCACACTTGTGCAAAGTTTGTCGAGTGGTCCTACTTATAACACACACTATCCTCTCCCTTGGCTTTCATGGTCCTAGGTGCAAGAGAAAAGTGTTAGTAACACTCAAAATTTTATCTTTTTAAGACAGGCTTTCCAAGAGACACATCACTCTTGGGAATGACCTCACGCGATAAATCCTTCGAGCCACTATAGAATTCAGGTGTGAGGGAAAGCTATAGCCTTGGGTATAGCTGTTCCTATAGTGTAACTTGTAGAAAGGACATATGGGCCCCTCCACAAGTTACAAGGCTCTTAAGTGAGTCACTACAAAATGAACTTATGTCAAAAAACATTGAAAATTACTAGATACCTTTTTATATAGAAACCCACATGTTCTATTGATTGAGAATATTTGTGATAAATTCAGTGCAAGAGAATAGATGGCTTTACTCCCAAGATACTCACCATACATATTTCCTTGAGTAGAAACATGGCTTTTTGAAAGGCTACTTGTAGCTTGATAAAAGTGGTGACTTCCCCATCATAGGGATCATCTATCTGTTATGCTCGTACAAGACTTAGTATATCACATCCTTACCTACTACAACGGGATTCATAAGGTATGTAGTACCAAAGTTGAAGAAATATCAAGATGTGGGCTGAAATTATCGCAACTGGCCATTTGACCTTAGGGATAAAATGTGTTTGAAGTGTCTTCGTTTTGTGTCAAACTAGTGATAAATTGAGCCGACTTAAGGATTTTGGAAAAACATACACAAAAACATTTGAAAAGGGGTCAAAAAGTTCAAATATTGGGTTGATTTAGACCCACACCTTATTTATGCCTTTTGAGGCAACATTATTTTTTTTTGTTGATAAAAGTGGAATACTCCACTAAATTTTATTATTATATCTTATTTTTATTTTCACACAGGATTCAAAGAGCATACCAGAGGAGAGAACCCTGGAAAGAAAACCTTTGGTCATAGCTCATAAAATAAACCTATACTAAGAGTTTATACAATCAGCCGCTTAAAAAATGCGGTCACATATGATAGAGAATTTACATAATATCCATATGGCATGAATAGATGCAACAAATATTTCCCACAAAATAATAGCCCTGCTTGCCAAAAAAGGAAGGAGATAGATGAAACCATAGCTCTGCTAAAAAACCCGTGGACAAAAACCTTCTATGCTCAAATACTTTCTAAAGCGTGAACAAAATGCAAAAGCCCAGTAACATGTTGTCAAGGAATTGAAAACCATGAGCTAGGCCCTTCCAATGGTGGAGAAGAAGGAGGCACCATCTGTATAGGTGAAACCCAGACTAGCGAAGAGTGAACATTGGGCATTGATTCTAAGAGAAAGTGAATTCCTGCAAATATATTGATAGCTACAGCCAAACAATCTGGTGATACATGGTCTAAAAGGGCTACCAAAGCAAATAATGTATCATCATATAAGTTAGATATCAAACCATTCCTTAAGATTGAAAGGAGTTCCCCATGCCAACCGGAAGATAATAACTGAGAATGAGAAATAAAGCCAGCATATTCAAAATCACCAAATTCAAAATGGTAATTAGAGAGTGCACTATCCAAATCAACAATAGTGTAGAAATGGGAGCTGAAATATGTATCAAATATTTCCCTAACCATAGCATAATCCAAAAGCACATCTATACATACAGTGAGAAACTGAGATGCAATAACAACAAGGAAACAACTTGTGTTATCTGCAAGCCATTGCTTTCCCAAAACTTTGTGAAAAGCCAGAGAAAAAACCACCGAGTGAATTTGAAACAGATGCCCAAGCTTTTCATCACCCAAAACAAAAGAGTCTTGGAAATCATAATGTTTGCGAGGCATCAGAATGCGGTAACCCACTAATTCCATCAAAAAGGATAATGCAAAGCCAAGAGAGCAAAGGAGAATAAAAGAACACAATGTCATCATAAGGAAGTAACATAACCATGAAAGGTTGGCACAATCAATTACTTGGCACAATATAATAGTGATGAAAATAGAAACAATGCCGCCACCCTAATAAAAAATGATGACAATCCATATGAAACACATAGCCGATCATGTCAATTAATAAACCAAGATATCCACACAAGCAAAATCTACCA
This sequence comes from Cryptomeria japonica, assembly GCF_030272615.1. NCBI lineage: Eukaryota > Viridiplantae > Streptophyta > Pinopsida > Cupressales > Cupressaceae > Cryptomeria > Cryptomeria japonica. The sequence goes on along the minus strand of NC_081415.1, from coordinate 713,544,801 downwards.
AGAGACCTCAAAAATCTGCCACATAATGAGCATGAGGTAAACATATGAAAAACTGTGCAATCATCAAGGGAGAACAATAATGAACATCTTAGGGAAGATTACAAATGTGTGAGAAAACCTCCCCCACACACCAAAATTCTGCAACCAATACTTTCAATAAAGGCGACCTGTACGGAGACTGCGATTAAATGGAAATGTAGTCATAACATTACATTCCTAAAAATAATCATCCAGCCAGGGTACGTGATCAACTTTTTGCAAATGAGTAAGAATAAATACTCTTAGAGTGGTAGCAAAACATGATAAGAAAGCTTCCATGCACCACAAAATCCAATCGTATAGAAGAAAAAAAGCCCGAGCCCTACCTGAGGTTACACACAAACATGCAGATATAATGAAGTAATGTCCTAAGTTGGATACCACCACTTTAAACTGCATGTCTGAATGTGATCTATAGATAAAGCACAAGGTTGTACTTCTGCAATCAATTTGATACCAGTTAGACCGGATGAGGAGGTAGAAAACTGGAGGCCACCTCAACCAAATCTTGAATATCCTCATCCAAAGCTTTATTAGCTAGGAAATCAACCACCTTGTTAGCTTCTCTAAAATAGTGAGTCATAGTGAAGGAATTAAACAATTCAAGCTGATCAAGAATCTTATTCAACCAATACTTTAAGTGCTAGGAATGGGAAGAGCGATTCGTAACCATGTAGAAAACTACCTGAGAATCACCCTCAATAACAACATCCAACAAATGTAATGAGAAAAGAAAATCCAGACCTAATGAAAGAGCATGTAGTTTGGCCACATTGTTAGTCCCATAAGCAATACATTTACATTGAGCTTTAATGATACTCGCCCTATCATCAGAGACCACAATACTAATAGAAGATTTACCAGGGTTACCATGAGAGGCACCCTCAAAATTCAATTTAACTTTTGAAACCAGTGGGGGCAACTAAATGACTTCCTTTCTATTAATTGGAGGTCGTAATTGAAATAATGTACCACTCCAAGGAAGTGTTTGCAAGGTTGCCCAATTATTGGACACCCAATTGTCCCAAGGAGTGTAAGTATTATGCAAACCAGAGCCTTTATAAATGAAAGCCAAAATAGTTTCAGACATCAACTTATCAATACCGCAAAGTACCTCATGCAGAGGGGAGGAAAGTTTCTTAAAAATCCTATTGTTCCTTTCTAACCATATTTTCCAAATTAGAATAGAGGGAGAAATTATCTAGAGACAAGCATAAAATACAGATGGATATAACAGAGGCCAGCTCATAAAATGAGATCTAAGGTCCTTACTTAGAGAAGACTTCCAATTCAACTTGCTAAAAAGCCAATTCCAGCAATGAGTAGCAAAGGGACAATGTAGGAAGAGATGATCCACCGATTCAAGAGACCCACCACACATGACACAAGGAAAAACCACAGTAATACCGAACCTATCTAATCTCATGCTAGTAAGAATTCTATCCTGAAAAAACCAGCCAAGCAAACGCCCATGCTTTAGGCAAACAGGCAGCATGCCAAAAAGTTTAAATGGCAAGACCTCCCTTTTAACATCTAAGGACAAAAAATTATAACCTTCTTTAACCAAGTATTCCCCTAATTTTGAGTAAGTCCAGATGAGTTCATCATCCTTCCCCGAGAAGAGTAATGGGTGTTTCTTAAGCTCATCCTTAAATGCAGATTTAACATCCCGATCCACCAGAAGAGAGTCAATTGATTTCCATTTTTCCATAGGCAGGGAACCCGACGAGTTTACAAAGAAATAATCCACCACAAAAATGCCCCAAGAGGTTTTAAGGATGGACATAAGGGACGCCCAGTCCCTAAGACTAGACAAAACAGGGAAGCCATTCCAAACCTCATCCCAAAACCTAGCCTTACAACCATTATAAATAAGCCAAGACAATCCTGGAAAAATCACAGATCTACATTCAGTCATAAAATTCTAGATCACAAAGCCTTTGGGAAGAGAAGAAGTCGTGAAGATAGCCTCCTTAGAACAATTATGCAAGTATTTAGCAGATAAGATGGATGCCCATTTAGAGGTAGGTTGTTTATAAAATTTCCAAACCAACTTAGCACCAAGTGCCAAGCTCTGCTTACCAAGGTCCCTAATTCCAGCACCTCCTTTTTCTTTAGGAGCACAAACCCTATCCCAGACCAACAGGGAGATCCTCTTTGTCTTATCAACATTATTATTCCATAAAAAGGATCTTGCAATTGATTGAAGAGCCACCACAGTTTTTTTTAGAGCCTTTAAAATGGATAACAAATAGATAGGAATCATGTTTAAGACTGCTTTAATAAGCACAATTTTACTGGAAAAGGTTAACCACTTATGAGACCAAGAAAGAATTTTGGATGAGATAGCCCCAGAAACCTATTCCCAAAAAATATGTTTCTCAGAACCACTATAAAATGGAAACCCTAAATATTTGTAAGGAAATCGACCCACAAAAAAACCCCAAAATCGAGACAACCTGGACTATACCAAAGGGGAGACATTAAGGAAGAAAACTTTAGATTTAGCTTGATTAAGCTTTTGCCCAGAGAAAGAAGCATAATCCAGAATGATCTTGTTAATGACCTGAGCTTCCCTCATAGTAGCTAATCCAAATAGTAAAGTATCATCCACAAAGAAACAATGAGTATGGGACATGGTCATATGAGGGATGGAAATCCCCTTCCCTAGGCCTCTCTCCCTGGCACATGAAATAGCTCTACTAAAGGCTTTAGCCAAAATGATAAACAAAAAAGGTGATAGCAGATCTCCTTGCCCAAGGCCTCTAGACAAGGCAAAAAAACCACATGGAGATCCATTCAATATTATTGAAAACCTAGCCATACTAATACAAGCCTGAATCCATTTAACCCATTTAACTCCAAACCCAAATTTAGTGAGCACAGACAATAAAGCCTGCGAATTTACCCTATCATAAGCCTTCATCATATCTAATTTGAGAATCATAGCTGGAATAGATAACTAAGAGATGGAAATGTAGAATCTCATGGGCCACAATAGCCCCTTCTGTCATTTCTCTACTGGGGACAAAGCCCCCCTGCTCATCCGAGATGATCCTAGGGATGAGCTTTATGAGTCATAATGAAATAACCTTAGTAATAATTTTGTATAAGGAGTTGCATAACGCAATTGGGCGAAAGTCCATAAAAGATACAGGATTCTCACATTTTGGGATAAGAGAAATTAGAGTTGAGTTAACTTCCCTTAACATAGTCCGATTACATCTAGCTTCTTCTAAAACCAAACGAAGATCCTCCCCAAGAAAAGACCAACATTTTTGAAAAAAGAGAGCAGTAAAGCCATCAGGACCAGGCGCTTTCTCTGGAGACATAGAGAAGACAACATCTTTGACTTCTTGGATGGAAAAGGGGGCCATGAGCACTGCATTATACTCCTCTATTATAAGCTTAGGAATGGAAGAGGCAAAATTATCACAAAAAATAGATGACTCCTCAGAAAGCAAGGACTTAAAAAACTGGACACCTTCATTAACAATATTTAATTCTTCAGTTAAAACAACCCCATTAGAATTATGTATGGAAGAGATCTGACAACGTTGGTGTTTCAACTTGGTCGAGTCATGAAAAAAATTGGTATTACGATCCCCATCACTCAACCATAAATCTCTTGATTTTTGACGCCAATAAATTTCTTCTTTGGAAAGGATTTCTACTAATTGTGAAATTAAAGACTTATGCATCTAGAAAGTAGCAGAGTCCATGCCACCATTCATAACCTTGTTATTAAGAGCTTCAATCTCTTCCCGAGTCTTAGCTTTCTCAAAAAAAATGTTTTTAAAATGCAAAACATTCCATTTCTTGATTTGAAGCTTAAGAAAAGAAAGCTTTTTAGCGAACCAAAACATCCTAGATCCACGAACAAAAGGAGCCATAGACCATCGAGATTGTAAAAGAAATAAAAAGGAAGGATCATGAAACCACATTGGTTCAAACTTAAAAGAAGACCGACCAGGGGCTTTGTCATAAAAAATGGATAACACAACCAGAAAATGATCAGAACGAGCATAGGGCAAGATTGAAGCAACCACATCCACATTAGAGGAAATCTAGTTATCTGATACTAGAAAATGATCCAGTCTCTCAGCAATCTGTGAGAAATCCTTCCTCCTATTTGTCCAGGTAAATGGCCCATTCAAAGTCTTCCAATCCACTAGATTATTATTTAAAATGAAAGCAGAAAAATCTTCTAGGATACATTTATTAGGAAGAATTCCCCCACACTTCTCATCATCAGAGGAGATGGCATTAAAATCTCCTCCAACAACCACAAGCTAACCATGAAGAGGGGATAATGTGAGAGATAATGAATCCCAAAGATCTTTCTTATCCCCGATTGACATTGGACCATAAACATTGAACAACCAAAGTTTAATATTCGAAACATGACTTTTAACCAAAGCCAACATCCAGGAGGGGGCAGAAGCAACCAGTTTCAGATCAATAGACATATCCTTCCAAAGGAAGGCCAAACACCTAGAAGCCCCCATCGAGGGCGATACACAAAAATTCCAAGACTTCCACTTGGAAAACAACAGATCAACACCTTGACTATTTAACTTAGATTCTTGCAAAAGTAACACATCACACCTCATTAAATCCAACTAAGATTTAATGAGACATCTTTTGTTAGGGGCATTTAAGCCCCTAACATTCCAAGATACAAACTTCATTGGCCTCGAGGGGAGGAAACCTCCCCCCTCTTCTCAATTGCTAGATCAACCTTCTCCAGCTCAGACTTTAGGCAACGCTTGGAAGCCACCGACTGAGTAAAAGGTGGACTAATTTTTTTCTTTTTACTAGACCCTAATTTTGGACTCAAGAGAGTATATTGAATACCAACATCAATTTCTAATTGTATGTAGAAAGTATTTGGTTTCCTACCCCTCTTCACTAGAGAAGGGGAAGGTAAAATAGGGGATAAGGGAAACTAGAGTAGGGGTTTATTAACCATAGGATCCAAACGTACAATTCCAACTCCCTCCCTAGATAAACCCAAAGTTACTTGAACATCCTGAAATTTATCAGACAAGATCTTAGAAGAATTTCCAGTTGGGGGGATAGGGAGTAGGGGTTTATTAATCATAGGATCCATACCTACAATCCCAACACCCTCCCCAAATATCACTTCAACATCTTGAGATCTATCAGATAGAATCTTAAAAGAATTGGCAGTTGGGGGGATAACCAGAGAGGAGTTTAATTTAACCAAGTCTTGGTCAATTGCATCCACAATTCTGTCTATAACCTCTAAATTTAATGTAATGTTATTATCAAAAATCACTTTCTAGACTTTAGAAATTAAAACATCATTAGGAAGGAAAGATTCCAAACAACTAGCCATCGGACCAACATCTAATGGGGAAGTGGTGTGAAGGCCATCCTTCATAGATGAAGGGAAACCAAGCAATCTCGCACCTTCCCCATCCTTCTATAATACTGAAGGACTCTCAAAGTCATTTCATAGAGGAGGAGGAGTAGGTCGATAGACCTTATCCACTTGAGAAGTGAAAGGAACAGATTTAGGTTTCAAAGCATTAGACCGCGAGGCCTTATCTGCAAAAGATATACCCTGAAGAGAAACAAAAAGACCAACATCCATAGTAACCGAGGCCTTAGAAAACCATTCAGAGTCACAGATAATACATTGACGCCAAATACCATCAATAGACTTCAAATTACAATTAGAAGGAATCATAGCAGATGGAGCCAACAAAACATAGATTTTCACCAGAAAAACCCCATCCTCAAACACTGAATGTGAATGTAAGAATTTCCCAAAAGAATCCCCAATTTTTTGCAAAATATCTAAATCCGAAAATTCAAAGGGGAGGCCAGGGAGCAAGAACCAAGTGGGTTTGTTTTTAACAAGATCTTGTGGAACAGAAAAAAATAGTTTCCAATCTTCTACAAAAATTAGATTACGCCCTACCCATAAATATGAATTTTCCAATGTCTTCTATTTAGCTTCGATAAAATAAAAAATGACAAGGAAAGTATTTGCAGAGAGAACCTGAAAGAATAACGTGCCGAACCAGAGAGAATGAATTTCATAGTGGAGTTTAGAAAGAAAAACATTTTCCCCCCAAACCTGAAGAATAACCACCAAGGAATGCAAATCCCTTGCTTTTTTATCCAAAGGAGCATCAATCGCAGAAATACATAGCATAAGAGACCAAACCTTCTTTGGTGAGGGACTTCTCTGTACTAATTTAGGTTCCACAAGGGCAATAAAGTCTACCCAAGCCATGCGAGCAAGGTTCGCCGAGGGCTATGATTTAGCCAAGGATTTTTCCTAGACCCTCCTATCCCATGTGACCGAGCATGCATCTGAAAATTCTACCGCAGCAAAAAGAAGCCCTTGAAAAAAGAAAATCGCAGCCTGGCCGGATGCCCCCAATGCCACTCCAAGAGAGGTTTTGATAACACATCCACCCAAACACCATTTCGGAATACCCAGTGTGGGATATGACAAGAATGATTCCAGAAAGGATCACGTGGCGGCAACGGGTTGCAGAGAGCCTCCTCACCCCAACGCCGCTTATCCTCACAAACCCTAAAATTCAAAAATTGTGAATTTTCGCCCATCCTTTGTTAAATATTCGAAATATAAATGTTATCTTTTTTTTTGATGCAACATTATTGTGTTTGTGTGCTTGCTCTGTTTTCTTGTCAAAGAAAATTAAAACCAATTCAAAAACAAGTATTCATCCAACACAAAAATTTCAAAACCAAAATTTGGAAAAAACATCAAAAGAAAGCACAAACAATATATCAAACTATATGACCATCCTTCACATTTTGAGAAGGAATAATCTTCATCAACATATCAATTTGAAGAAAAGACCATTAAGCTCAAAGGATTTCATCAAAAGAAGGAGATTTTTCTATGTCAATAGACAAATTTTTGTCTCACATAGAGCCTTGTTGCGTCACATGCGTCTATATCTTCAAGGAAAATTCAACAAGTTTGATCAAGAATCTTTGAACCACAAAGCTTTTTCTCAATATAGAGCTTTGAGTTATCATAAAAACAAGGGAGGCAAAATCAATCCTGCCTTCTTTCCAGACATCCGCATAACATATAATGTAGCTCAGGAAGAACCACCAATCCCCAAAAGAGAAGAGGAAGAATTTGTCCCATTTGTAAGACACAGTTTTTATTGAAGTTAACATTCCATCCATTCTCACATTCATACATCATCAATCCATTCCAACTCTTGAAACATAAAAAGGTCTTGTCCTAAGTTCTTTCTAGATATTGCTTGAATAAAAAACAACACATCACTCTTTAGAGTGTCTCTACATCTAGGATAAACTCATCCTAAGAGGCATTTATATGTAGGTTAAAACTAGTCTATGAGTGTATCCTCTCATTACTAGGTAGCTTGTTCTGTAACACATCTCAGACTTTGCTATACCTAATCATCTCAAACATTGTCAACAAACACAACAAGCAATTCTTAGAAGGACTTTGGTAACATCAAACCTTTAGTGTTAGAGATCCATATGCTAAATACTTCACCAAAAATTTATCTCTCATTCCATCACCAACTCATAATTATTTTCACCAAACGTCAACAACAACTTTCAAAAATGGCTCAAACCAGATCAAGGACTAGACAACTAGAAATCAAAGAGGAAGAGGAAGAAAATCTTAATGAATTCCAAGAAGCCCTTGCAGGGAATGCAAATGATGAAAATCCTGGTACTCCCACTCTTGAAGCAATAGAGAGGGCACAACACAACCCCCTCTTCAATCAACTTTTCGATGAAATCATCAAAAACAACGCTAATGCTCACTTTTTGAGACTTGCTCAAGAGGGAGCCAAACTACCCTTTGATTTTGATACTGCACAATTACGGAAAGAATCAAAACACCATAGTCATAATGAGGGTGGAAGAGGTCGAGATAACTCTAGATATGACTTTAATTAAGGAAATCCCCCACCTCCTCCTCCTCTTAATGACATTGACATGTTGACGCAACAAGTCGAGAATCTAGCCCAACAACTCCACAGTGGTATGAAAACTACCCAGTTTACACTTAATGATATTTGTCCCTATCCATTTGATAGGAATCTACATATGCCACCTTTTCCATGAGGGTTTGAAACACCTAAGTTCGAAAAGTATCAGGGAAAAGGAGACCCTCAAGATCATGTCTGGTAATTTCACTCAGCTTGCCTAGAAGTGGCATATGAAGACACATATTTAATGTGCCTCTTTTCTCAGAGTTTGGGAGGGACAACCACACAATGGTTTTATCAACTAAAAAGTGGCACTAGGAAATTCAAATAATTGGTCCAAACGTTCCTCGCACATTATTCACACAACATAGAACATGATGTCACCATGGCAGATCTTTGTAACACCAAGCAAAAACCAGGGGAACTATTTTCAGGTTTCTTGCAACAGTGGAGACAACTAGCTAGTAGATGTTCCCTTCATCTACTTGAGTGAGAGCTAGTGGAAATATTTATTTCCAACTTGAACAATGAAATGGAATTCCACCTAGACATGAAGAACACAAAATCCTTTGCTGACATGATCATCCAAGGGTTAAAATGTGAACGGGCCCTCATTAAAAAGGGGCTTATCAAGATATCCAATGAACCAAAAGAAGGTCCTCTCTAGCACTTTAACAGTGATAAACCCAACTACTGGAATGGAAAAAAAAACATCATCAATGACGGGGTTGTAGATGCAAGGACTATAAATAGTGCACAACCTATGGTTTGATTTGCGGGGCAAAATTCCCCTCCTAAGAACAACACGGTTGCTCCTCTACAAAATCAAGGATGCAATGCACCTCGAGAGGAACCGAGACAATGACAACAAAATTATAAACCAAAACATACATACACTCCCTTAGGGGAACCTATTGAAATAGTGTTACATCAATTGGTCTCTTCATATCTGGTGACCTTACCAAAGACAACTAATTACGAACCTCAAGTCAAACCTCCATGGTGGAGGGATAATGAACATTGCGAATTCCATCGAGGGAAAGGGCATAAAACAAGTAACTATTGTATATGGTGAAAATGGATAACAACAATGTTGAAAGACTAAATGAATTCAACCAAAAAACCCTAGCCTAACAACAACAAAGATCCACCATAACATATGAAGATTACCTAAGACAATGCAAATCAAATGAAATCACAAAGATTATACCATCACATGTCCAATAGGGTTTTGGATCTCCATTCTTCCTATCTCCATTGATCTTGTTTGATATATTTGCTCTCAGATTTTATATGCACAAGAGCTCAACAAAGAACAGAAATGTGGTTGCAAGTAGAATCGCATATGAAAGTTCAAAAGCGTAGTGTAATCAATTGATCAGGTAGTTAGATTGATTAGGGTCGATAATGAAGGAAGCATCTCCTTATATAGAAGACACTATATGAAATGGAGGGATAAGATTGAGAGGTGTAAAAAGAGGTCGGCTATGATTAGAGGGTAGGTAGAGGAAATAAGAAAATAATGAGAGGGTAGGTAGTGTATGAATTAAGAGATGAATGACATGTGTCATGGGTAAAAATGGCTAATGAATTAAGTAAATAAATAAAGATTTATTTAATTAATAGAAGAAGTGGGATCAATTAAATAAATAAGATATTTATTCAATTTAGGAAAAGGATAATTTAAATAAATAAAGGTATTTATTTAAATGAGAAAGAAGGCTAGAAGAGAATAAATGAATTAATTAAATAAATAAGAATTTATTTGAATTAATAGAAGAATTAGGCTTAAATAATTAAATAAATAAAGATATTTATTTAATTAGACATGACAATTTTAGGTGTCTACATTTTCCCCCTCTTTGAGACAATGCAGCTTGTCGCGTTGTTTCAAAGAAGATAAGATGAACTGATACAAAGTTGCCCCAAGATGGGAATGATATTGCCCCTCGAGAGATTGGATGAAAATGTCTGAAAATATCACAGACAATCTCTCGATAAGAGAGAAATGCTAGAATTGACTGACTAGATGGGATAGAGTGACAGAGTCACGAGATAAGGAAGACTGACTCAAGAAACGTGGGCTAGGGATAGGGTAGTCTATAAGATAGACCACGAGGGGAAATATCCTCATTGTCATCCACACATCCAAGAGATCGGAGTGCAGAGAGAGAATAGAGCAGCAACAGTCAGCAGCGATGGCATTGATGCACAGATTTGATCACGTTCACCGATTTCAGAGGCCAGTCGATGCAGGAGAGCCGATAAGTATCATAAAACCTCCTTGTACTTTGTCACATGAAATGTTGTCATAAATGCATGCTAGGTAGGATAATATGTCTTCTAGGTTGAATCGATAGTTTTTTGATGAACATACGTTGTCGATTGGATAAGCTGCTGAGAGGATACACTCAAGCAGGTCCTCTGGGGAAGACTAGGATAGATTGAGGCACTTTGTGATGAACAAGGAGTACTAAAAAGAGCAACACTTTGTGATGAATAGGGAGTGCAAATATGAGCAGCACTTTGTGATGAACAGGGAGTGCAAAACACGTAGTACTTTGTGATGAACAGGGAGTACCACTAGGATAGAAGCAACACTTTGTGATGAACAGTGAGTGTCACTAGGATAGACATGATTGCTTTGCTTGACTGCAGGAGGACCTATCTATGCTGGAGTCATGGGAGAGATTCCCATCGACTCAGAGGTTACGACCAGAGCTAATATTTGAGGATAGAGCCATGATTGAGGTTATGGGCCAGCGACATATTTTGTATGTGCCTAAGTTTCAGGCGAACATGGGATTGCTGATTGCATTGGCTGAGAGATGGCACTTAGAGACTTGTAGTTTTCATTTGCCGATGGGTGAGATGACAATCACCTTAGAGGATGTATACAAGATTTTGAGGATACCGATTGATGGGGAGTTGATACCCTATGTTCGAGACGGAGACAGGGATGCACTAAGATGAGTGTTCCAGGATCCGAGATTGGAGATGAGGGCTAGACATGTGGCTTGGGATACCATGACATGGATAAGATTAGCACTACCAGCAGTATTGGCAGGAGTGATCAGTGGGTTCCTCTGTCCGGATAGGGTGACGCGAGGGGTGGTTGCAGAGGACACAGGGGCCAAGAGAGATGATCTTGGGGTGGGTCCTTCCAAGGCTCAGACTCCGTCAAGGTCAGCTGGCTCTGAGGGAGGGAGTTCATCATTGCCTTAGAGGGCTCCCTATGTATCAATTTTGTACCATTTTGTATGATGATGCAGACATCTTTGGATGATTGTAGCCATATTATTTTGACATCATTGTATCATGACACTTATGATTATATAGATGAGATGATTCATCTTTGTGGCAGCTATATGCATGTGTACCTATGTGATGAGATGCTTCATGATGTATGTGATATGTGATGGTTATGATATGGATGCAAATATGTACATAATGAAATGCAATATTTTTTTTGTTCTTTTATGTTTTTATATGTTATGCCAATGCAAATGTGAATGTATGAAATGCCAATGAAAATGATAATGCAAATAATTATTTACATGATAAGAATATAAAATGTTCTAATATGTGTTGTGTGCAGGATGTGATGCAATTGTGATATCTATATGTATGTATGAAATGCTAACATGTGATAATGCAGGTGCAACTACATGAAATGTAAATGTTTTTGGTGTGTCATTATACTCAGTCATGTGATAGCAGGCTACACAGACTCAAGAAGGACGATGGAGGTCAATCAAGAAATGGGGATGGAAGATAGAAGATATGAAAGTGAAAAGAGCTTCTTGTGCGTTATTATCATTGAGCTTTATTATGGCAAATATGTTATGACAATCTAGATATATGTTCAACCCAGAAAGTCATTGTACCTGTTTGCATGGAGATAAGACAGTCACAAACAAGGAATGCCCCAGTTCACACTAGACTCATAGTGTCCTCATATCCTTGGACAAGCCATAGCATTACTAAGAGACAATCCATAGACAACAAAAGAAAAATAGGTGATGATACCCCATCCTCACCTTTGTAGTCAAAGACATCCTAGAGATAAAATCCTTAGTCAGAGACATCCTGGAAAAGCTAAAAGACATGTCACTAAAAAATAAAATCAAAAGAAAACCAGGACTTGACACCAACATCCACTTTAGTCCTCAAGTTTAGTGTCTCTTGTCACTTGTATAAGTCAATTTGATTGTGGTCACAATGTTTACTTTCACAAAAAGGATAGATAACACTGAACCATAATGTTGTTTGAGTCTGTTGAAAGATTTGATTTGTTGAAGCCCATTGTTGCTGTTGTGTCTCATCTGAAACTGACTGAATCCATGAAACTGATACTTTATTGCGGAGAAGACATAACTTTATTGTGGATTGGTGATGTAAGTGTTGCTTTATTGCGGATTGTGCGCAGATAAACTGAAGAAAAGTGGAAGAAACTATACTCCTCGAAACATGTGATGCTCTCAGTTCCACACCCATTACTAGTCGTAGGATTTTCCTTAGCCACAGATAGGAGCTGATTTATTATGGATGGAAAGGGTGAAAAGGGGGTTATTATGAATGGCTAACCAATCTTGGGTAGATCAATAACAAGCCACGATGGGAATGGGTAAGTTTATTATAGATGGATAGGTTGTGAGTATGTGCAAAGTGAAAAGATGAAATGGAATCCTGAAGGAGGGAAGAGCAATGTCTCTACGCATGACATTGGTGACCCAGTTTTCACCATGGTACTTGCCCAGGGCACCACCGAAGTGGTTTTCATCATTGGACGAAATGTTTTTTGTTTTTCAATTTTATTTTATTTTATTTTAATTTTTTTTGTGTCACAAGGCACCTGTTTGCCAAGTTTTCACCAAGTAACAATTTTTTATGTTTTATGATTTTTTTGTATTTTTGAATTTTTTGATTTTTTTGTATTTTTGAATTAGGATACTCTGAAGAGCTATGTGTAAAACCTGTGAAGATGTATGTTGTTGATAGGATCCTCCAAAGGTTCACCCTCTGCAGTTGAGAGTTGATATGCACTAGATCCATAGGTTGCTATAATGATGTAAGGACCAAGCCAATTTGGTTCGAACTTGCCCTTCTTCTCTTTGTCTTGCTGATTTTTAGGATTTTCTCTGAGAACTAAGTCAGCCACCTCAAATGTGTGAGGCTTGACTTTATTATTGTAGCTGCGATGTTCCTTGACTGAATGATGTGTATCTCAAGTGACTATCTTCCTTGATGAAGGAACTAAGATAGAATTACTAGTGTGTGGACTACATAGTCCCACATGCGTGTCACCTAAAGAAGTTTGGGCATCCTTGATAACAAAGTCCTACGAGGAAGATCCATTAAAGGTCCATGATGTATTGCCATAAGTGAATGGATGTGCGGAACAAGTGGATGAGTTATGAAGGCTTATGATTGTGAAAAGAAGTGAAAGTAGGATAGCATGATGGAGACTCAGGATCAACAAGTATGCTTTTTGACTTGAAATTTTAGAACTTTTGCCCCCAGTTATTTTGATATTAGGGGAGATCAACTCTTGTTCTTTTTCTTTCATAGGATTTTTATCCTTGACTTTGTTTTTTGTAGAGTCCAATAGCTTTTAATTTTGATTTGGACTAAAGGACTTTTCTTTATTTTTGACTTGTAGATTTTTCTTTTCAAAGATCGATTTTTGATCCCCAATAAGTAAGGGCTTTTGTGATTCTTGTTGATCCAAGTCTGGAAGTGGAGTGGAAATGGAATGAGTGGATGAAATGGTAAGGGTATGTAAGTTCTCAAGAGGGTTGGTGATACACTTAATAGATTGTTCGCTGGAACCACTCTTAGGACTATTGATATCAAGAGATGCTTGCACCACTAGAGGAGATTTGCATTCAGACTTAGTAGCCACAACACTAGGTGGTTCACACCCAATTCCTTGGCATTGCAGATTGTTTATAGATTGTTCCTGTTGACTGAATGTCTTAGGAGATAGTGGCAATTGATCAACATGAAAGATATACTCACCACATCCCAAGTCTTTAAACTTGAACTTTTCTTTGATCTCTGCTTATTTTGATGTAGAAGCTTCTAAGGATTCTGGATCCACATATGCTGAAGATGGAACTTCTCGATTGACTGGGATTGTTATTTCTGATCTTGCTCGTAGATTGTTGCAATATATGAATGGATTTGGGTCAACTTTGATGGTCACTTCAACTCCATTGTGAGGGAACTTGATATATCAATGATATGTAGATGAGACTGCGCTCATCTCATGAATCCATGGACGTCCTAGCAATATGTTGTATGTGAGCTCTAGATCAAGGACTTGACAAACCACATCCTTTGTAACTAGCCCAACTCTAAGAGGCAAAGTGACTATGCCTTTGGATGAATGCTCTTCATCATCATATGCCTTGATGGTAATTTTATTTGTAGGATTCACAGCTTTATCGAAATATCCCAATTGTTTAATAGTGCTCAATGTACAAATGTTTAGACCTGCTCCTCCATCTATCAGGACTCATTTTATTCGGTGTTTGTGTATGAAGGCTTCAATGTGCAAAGGTGCATTATGTGGCTGACTTACGGAGGCATCATCGACTTCTGTGAATGTAAGGGAGTTTGGAAAGGAAAGGTATCCCACCATGGCTTAAAACTAGTCCATGTTCAGATCAGTAGGGACAGAGGTGTCTCTCAAGATTTTGTCAAGAATGGATTTATGTACGGGGGATATGTGTAAGAGCTCAAGGATTGAGATAAGCGTGGGTGTCTTCCCTAACTGTTCGACAAGGTCATACTCAGGTTTGGTTGATGAGGAAGTTGTGTTTTTAGCTGGAGCACCTTGTAAAGTGAATTTACCTCGATGAGTGGTAACATTGCATTCAGAGGTAGGTTCGGAAGAAGATCCAACACCTTTTAGGATAATCTTGGGTCTTTGGGTAGAATTCTCAAGTGTTTTATCCTTGATGATAATGGTAGAGACATAATTGTTGATCGAGATGTGATTGATAGTTGAATCATAGCTATAAGATGCTCTGGTATAATTGGTTTGGTCATCTGTGGCTTTAGCTTTTCCCTTGTCATGCTTTGGGAATGGTTCCTTAAATATCTCATGTTCTTGATTGGAGGAATGTCCTTCAATCTCAATGTCACCTCTATCAATGAGATCTTGTATGATGTTCTTCAGTCGATGGCAATTTCCTATTTTATGTCCTTTGCTCTTATGAATTTCACAATATTCATCATCATTCCACCAATTTGGTTTAACCTTTGGCTCATATGGAGGCAAATCTAGAATTGTGATTATCTTGTTTACCACTAGCTTTTTAAAAACTGACTCAAGTGGTTCTCCCAATGAGGTGTACTTCCTTCGTGATTTGGAAGTTGTTTGAGTATTCACCTAATTGTTTGTAGAGCTTGATCCAGAAAAAATGATTTTGGGTCATACTGTATTAGCATCAACAACACCATCATTGACTGTGTTCTTGTTTTTATTCCAAAATCTTGGCGTATCTTTTCCTTTAAAGTCCTCTTTGTTTTCTTTTAATATCTTAATGACTTCTTGTTCAATTAGGACCTTCTCTTTTGCTAAGCCTTTTTCAATGACGTCCTTGAAGGTGGAAAAACAAGCTTTTTTTAGGTCATAACCAATGTTTTTGTTAACATTTTGGGTGAACATCTCTACCATTTGTTTTTGTGGAATTTCACAAGAGCATCTGCTGGCTAGATTTCTCCATCTTTGTAAAAATGATGAAAAAGATTCTCCATCCTTTTGCTTGGTGTTGCACAAAGTAGTGACTGATATGTATGTCTCTATGTTGTATAAGAAATGTTGAATAAATGCCTTTGCTAAGTCACCCCATGACTTAATTCCGGGTGGAAGTTGGGAGAACCATTCCATAGCTTGATCACTTAAGCTTTGTGGGAATAATCTCATCAAATATGTCTCTTCTACTGCTACCCCAATGCAAGCTGTGAAAAATTGTCTTATATGTGCCTTAGGATCCCCTTTTCCTCTATACTTATCAAACTTAGGTGTCACAAAGTGTGTAGGAAAAGGAGGCATTGGAATGCTCTTGTCAAATGGATAAGGACATATGTGTCTCATTGTGTATGTTGGCTTCGGTGTATTTATGTCCTCCATTTTCTTTTGTAAGTCCCTGATTTGTTGCTCCAAATTGTTCTTAGGTGGAGATCAACTTTTTGGACTATACCCCATGCTTGAGGCACCAATTGGAGGAGGAGCATGTTGCATATATGGATGATATTGATCATACACATGTTCATATGGAGGAGGTCTATAATGATGTTGTGTATATGGACCACTTGGTATATAGTCATGTTGAGGAATGGAATATCTGCTTTGTCCATGTATACCATACTCTATAGGCATGTCATGAGTTTGTTCTAGTGTGTTACCCCCAAATTTGACGCGGGGTTTCCTTGTGTCCAAATTTTGAGCATGTCTTTGAATATCCAATTGCTTTGGTGGTTGATCCTTAACATTGCTATATGATTGAGCATATTTTTCTGCATAAGACTTCCATAATGGTCTACGAAGGTGAGTATCATATGCTTGACCATGTGTGTATGGGACCTTTGGTTTTTAAAACAAAGATGATAGTGATTCAGGCACCATATGTGGTCCTCTATTGCCTCCACTATTAGGCCTCCTTTGATCCATGTTGGAGTGAGTTTGTTGCAAAGGTCAATTTTCCATTATTTGAGACATGTCAAAATCATGAGGGATCTTGGTTCCACTTTGTGCCATCACTTGTAAGAAGTATTGTCTATCTCTCCTCATTATTTCCTCAACCAATCGATTGAAATGGGGATTCATAATGGTGTCTTCCACTTCTTCTGAATGTACTGAAATGTTGTCCATATTGTCATTGTGTGTACCATTGTTGTTTGTAGTGTCCATGTTCTCAACATTTGGAATGTTTCTATAGGCATCCATGTCAGGTAATGTGTTATGACCAGTATTGAAAAAGACATCATTGTCATACTCATAGACACTCATGTTTGCGGACTCTTGAGCCTCTTTAGTTTCTCTCCTAGATTTTTGGGAATGGGTTTCAACCATGAACTAGGTATTGACCAAGATGTGTGAGACTAGATGAATATGGAAAGAGTATGCAAGACCAAGAGTTGGATGGAAGGTAAATGAATCTGAGGTGTACTTGCAATGTCCAAAGTGTAAGACCAAGTATGTATGTAGTAGAGTAGGTGTGATTTCCAAAGAGATGATAGTTTCTCTTGATGAGGTAAGTTGACCTTGACTCCGAGTAAGACCAAATGATACCCAAAGGTGATAGACCTTGATGAGGGACCACTTAGCAAAATGTTGTTGTATGTAGTGTGTTGACAAAGTATGATGAGGACAAGCGAGTGACCTTTTGACTTAAGTTTAGACAAATGTGAATGTAATGCAAGGTGTAAAGAAATGATGGACTTTGTTAGAGCCAAAGACAGGTTGAATTCTAGATGGAAACCCAGAGAGATAACCTAGGAAGCTCAAGAATTCTGAAACCGATTGCTCTTGTTTGTTGGATTGTAAATTTTTCCAATTTGTGAAGTTTTTTGTTGTGACCAAATCTAAATGTTTGACTATTTTTCGTGACAAGAGGACACAGTGTTGATGAAGACTCAATGTTTGCAAGTGTTTAGACTCAAAATGACTCAAAGAAAAGTGTATTGTTTGATGTAAAAAAATTTTGCATACACTTGAAGACACAAAAGACACAATGTTTTAAATTTTGGTCTTGAATGTTTGATTGTTTAAAATAAGTCAAGCACAGTTCTTATGGCTGACCAAGACAATAGTTGTTGATCCCACATGGAGTTTCCCCCGAGGCTATGTTATTCAGAGCAGATACTTAGATGCTTGACCCCACTGGCTCCACCCTCGGCACTCACTTCTTGGGGCAGCCAAACATCAATCCCCATGAAAACTCCCTGTGGTGAACTTTGTATCTCTACTAAGAACCGTATGTGTGTGGGCCGCTACCAGAGGTCCGACCTCCTGCCCCAACAACTAGAAGGATTTTGGCTTCTAAAATAAAAAGGTGGTAGTAAGGGCATCCACTCGTGTGGCCATACATGCGGCACTTTCAGATCTGTAAATACAGAAGGCTCCTATCCGGTAGGGGTTATGCCCTACAAATGATCAAATAAATTTGATCAAACGGGTTTATGGGGAGACATAGTGTCGGTATGAACTAATCAACACACGTTATCCATAGTTTTCACCATGAATACAATTGTTTATAGTGGTTTGGAAGAGGTGGGTTTTCCTCGCTACCACTTGGGTCATTCTCTCCTCACTAGTAGTCCCAATGACCACACGGGGAGATAGACCCTCTAAAGATTAAACAAAAAGAGCCTATTGCCCAAGACACAAAGGACAATGGTTCAATTTTAGTGCACCAATGGAAGTATTTGCTAGTCTATGAAAACAATGCACATAATAAAGATCAAAATAAAATTCTTGTCAAGGTCCTACAACAAATATTTATTAGTAGTTTGGATTTGTTTCAAATGATCACCCCTTCCTGCAAGCACACAAGTTAGGTAACTTTTAGATCCAAAAGACTTTGTGAAATAGGGGCCTTCAACAATGCATTTTGTTGACCAATTCAAAGATCTGATTCATCAGAAAAAAGACCCCCTGTAAAATTTTAAGAGATTTCTAGAAATGTAAGAAAATCCAAAAAATTTGCTAATTTGCTCGAAAAATTAATTTTTTATGAAAAATCATAAAAAATTCATATAAAATAAAAAATTGATCTAAAAAATCTAAATTTTTTACTGGAGAGTTTTGATGGTCTTCCAAACCTGCATAAAAAAATTTCTGCAACAAATCCAAGCAGTTTGTGAGATATGAGTAAAATAATGCAAAACCCTGAATTTCAAAGATCTGATTTTTGAGGAATGATTTTGCATCCAATTTAAAATCACAAAGAACGGATCCTATGTATAATTCTAAGATATTTCCAAAAACATAAGAAAATCTAAAAAATTCACTAATTTTTTCTCAAAATTAATTTTTTATGAAAACTCATAAAAAATTCATATAAAATGAAAATTTGATCCAAAAAATCTTAAACTTTTACTAAATCCTTTTGATACTTTTCCTGACCTACACAAAAAATTTTATGCCAACATTCAAGGCCGTTTGTGAGATCTGATCAAAATAATGAAAAACCCTAATTTTTAAAGATGCAATTTTTAGGGAAATATTTTGAATCAAAATTAAAATCACAAAGAATAGATCCTCTGTATAATTATGAGAGATTTCTAAAAATGTAAGAAAATCCAAAAAATTTGCTCATTTGCTCTCAAAATTAATTTTTTATGAAAATTCATAAAAAATTCATAGAAAATTAAAATATGCTCCAATAGATCTGAATTTTCTTTTGAGAGCTCTTGATACTATCTTCAACCTATAAAATAAATTTGGTGCAAAATTTCCTAGCCGTTTGTGAGATATGATCAAATCTCTCCAAGATCTTGATTTTGTGTCCAAAACCCTAGCGGCACAAGGTTATTCTCCAAATTGTTTTACAAAACAACAATATACGGTTAGAAAAATCTGCAAAAAAACATAGATCTAACAAAAATCCATGTCCCACGGGGCATGCCAAATCAATCGACTACACTACGCTTTCGAACTTTCATATGCGATCCTACTTGCAACCACATTTCCGTTCTTTGTTGAGCTCTTGTGCACATATAAAATCTGAGGGCAAATATATCAAGCAAGATCAATGGAGATAGGAAGAATGGAGATCAAAACCCTATTGGACATGTGATGGTATAATCTTTGTGATTTCATTTGATTTGCATTGTCTTAGGTAATCTTCATATGTTATGGTGGATCTTTGTTGTTGTTAGGCTAGGGTTTTATGGTTGAATTCATTTAGTCTTTGAATATTGTTGCTATCCATTTTCACCGTAAACAACCGCTACTGAATATTTCAGAAAGTGGATCGAAGTTGTTCCACTTACCCAAGTTATCGGCAAGCAAATCGCCTCATTCATCCTTAATTACATCATTTGTTAGTATGGTGTACCCATGTCCGTCATCACAGATAACGGGCTTCCTTTCAAAAATCAGGAGGTCCATGAGCTCTGTGAGAAGTTTCACATCCAACACCACTTTTCCACTCCCTATTACCCACAAGGAAGTGGTCAGGCCAAAAAATCAAACAAGAGCATATTAACAATCCTCAAGAAGACAGTCAATGATGCCGGTCATGATTAGCATGTTCAATTAAATCCATCACTATGGGCGTATCAAACTAGCGTTTGAACCCCTACAAGCACAACTCCCTGCTCACTTATCTATGGCGCAGAAGCCATACTTCCTATTGAGGTCAAGATACCATCTCTACGGGTTTCTTTGCATAATCTAACAGATGATGAAGCATACCGAGGCTCCCGTCTTCAAGACTTGGAACTACTTGATGAAAGGTGAAGAGCTGCATACCATCACCTCAAGGTCTATCAGCAACGAATGAGTAGAAGCTATAATCATCAAGTTAGAACTCATGCATTTGAGGTAGGCGATCTTGTTCTTAGAGAGAATCCTCGTAACCAACCAAACAGAGAACATCAAGGACATTTTGAATGTAACTGGCTGGGTCCATATGTTATCACTGCAGTACTTGGGTTTGGGGCATATCAGTTGGCTATTTCAGAAGGAGAACCACTAGCAGATTCGATCAACAACATGCATCTCAAATGATTTCATACATAAGCTATACAGAGTATTAGGCTCCCATACATATCAAAAACACCAAAAAAATTCAGATAAATGTCCTAAATAAAATTTTAAAAAATCAAAATAGTAAAGAAAAATCATGCATCCAAACGGTGAACAACCACTTCGGTGGCACCTTGGGTAAGTACGATGGTGAAAACTTGACAAACATGCACCACTCATAAAGACCATGGCTCCATTTTCTTTCAGACTTGTTGTGATTGCATTCATTACATCCATTCATCCATCCGTCAAACCATGGCTTTTTATTGATCTGCAATCAAGGATAGTACTTCATGTGTCTTGCATCCCGCTTTTTCATAGTCATGTCTAAACCAGGGGCAATACTCTTAACCTATTGATGGAAGTGGATTTTGCATTGCTTGTGATTCATTGAGTTCTTCATTTAAAACTATCTCACAAAATCCAAAAACATTCAAAACAACTCAAAAAATCCAAAAACAACATAAAACATCACAAATCAATTCCTTCTTCTTGGGCATAACCTTTGCAAACTAGTCTTGCTTTATTTCTAATGACCTCACCTCTTTCATTCAGCTTGTTTCTGAAAATCCACTTTGTACCGATTACATTTTTGTCCTTTGGTCTTGGGACTAGTGTCCATGTGTCATTCTTCTTGATTTGATCAATCTCTTCTGTCATAGCATTTATCCAATCTTCACTGTTAAATGCCTCGGTTCAAATTTAGATATCAAACATGTGTTCTGTCTCAGTTTGTTCCTTGTCATCACTGGATCATTCTTATCTCCTATAATCTGACTTGATGCATGATGTCTTCTGACATACTTGGCTAATACAGGCTCGGTAAGCTTTGTATGATCTTCTTCATCACTCGGTAACTGGATATTCTCTTCATTTTCTTCAACAGTTCTCTAAGTAAGACTTGTCAGTTGAACATAGACAAATTCATCATAATCTTCTGGTTCCTTGGAATTTCCTTCATCATTTCTTTCTGCAAATTCATCAATTTTCACATTTGCACTTTCTACTATTTTGTTAGATGATTTGATCAGACATTTAAATGCTTTGCTTCTAGAAGAATAACCGAGAAATGTTCCTTCTTCACTTTTCTAATCAAACTTTCTATTTCTATCATCTTTGTGGACATAGCATCTACTTCCAAAGATTTTGAAGTAACTTACATTAGGTTTCTTGTCATACCAGATTTCGTATGGTGTCTTCAAAGTTCCTTTCTTCAGTTGTACTTAGTTCAGGGTGTAAACTGTTGTGCTTATTGATTCTCTCCAAAATGTTTGTGGCACTTTCTTTTCAATCATCAGGGTTCTGGCACAATCCACAATAGATCTATTTCTTCTCTCAGCAATTCCATTTTGTTATGGAGTTCTCGGTGCAGAGACTTGTCTTTTTATACCATGATCGTTGCAAAATAAGTTGAACTCATCAGATGTGAACTCTCCTCCTCTTTTAGATCTAAGACATTTCAGTTGTCTTCCTGTTTCATTTTCAACTCTTGTTTTGTACCATTTAAACATTTGAAAAGCATCTGATTTTTCTTTTAAAAATATAACTGACATCATCCTTGAATAATCATCCACAAATAATATGAAATATTTATCACCATAATAACTTTGAACTTTCATAGGACCACAAAGACCAGTGTGCACAAGATCCAAAATTCCCTTAGAAGTGTAGGACTTACTTGTAAAGCTTGATCTTGTCATCTTACCCATCTGGCATCCTCGGCACATAGCATTCTTAGGTTTTTCCAAACTTGGTAGACCTCTTACTCAGTGCTTCTTGCTTATCTTGATCAGATTATGAAAATTTACATGACAAAACCTTTTATGCCATAACCAGGTATCATATATCTTTGCATACAAACACTTGTTCTGAGTTGAGTCAAGGTGAAATGTGTTACCTTTTGTTTATGTCCTAGTAGCAGCTAACTTTCCATGCTTGTCATGAACTTTGACAATTCCTTTCTGAAATTCTATTCAGTAACCTGTGTTGTTTAGTTGTGCTACACTCAACAAATTGTATTGCAATCCTTCAACCCAATAAACATCATTACATTTTGCATTGTCAAGAAGTATTATAGATCCTTTACCTTTTATTGGACATGGTGCATCATTACCAAATCTTACATAGCCTCCATCATAATCTTCTAATGTAAAAAATTTGTGTTTATCATCTGTCATGTGATGTGAGCATCCACTATCTATGATCCAAGAATCATTAGTATTTATGTGAGATATCAGGACTTTTTCTTCATACATTTCTTCATCTGATTCATCTTTGATAGCCACATAAACTACTTCCTCTATATCAGTTTCATCTGATTTATCATCATTGGATTCCTCATCAGCTATTAGGCATGACTTTCTATCTCTTCTTTTGAAGTCTTGGTGTCCTCTATAATGATTATCTTTCTGTCTATCATCTCGGTAATCTCTCTTTTCAGTAGAATCTTTGTCAGGATAGTTAGGAGCCATATGTCCTATTTTATCACAATTGAAACATTTCAAAGGTAGTTTTCCTTTATACTTACCTTTGCCTCTCGGTAACCTTCTGGCTAATAGTGCTTCAAACTCTTCTTGCTTTCTGATTTCCTCATACAGTTTGTGCACTTTATCCATGTTCTTGCAAAATCTCTCACTTGCTCCACTGTGATCCCCTTCAGTGTACTTACTCATTCTATCATTGTAATCATCAGATTCACCAATATGAAAAGAACTAAATGCAAATTGAACTTTATTTACCGATGACCCACTGTTATCAAAATTACTTAACTCAAATGCATGTAGCTTACCAATAGTAGCATCCAAGGAAACTGGCATATTGGGTACAGACCTCAAATCATTGATTGCAGAGACTCGGATTGCATAAGCTAGTAGAAGGGTTCTTAACAACTTACTTGTTATATCCTTTTCTTCAATAGTTCCACCCGCTCCTTTGATTTGATTGACAATCTCCTTTAGTCTTGTACTATATTGGGTTATGTTCTCACCTTCACTCATCCTCATAGATTCAAGTTGTCCTTTTAGACTATCCACTTTTTCTCTTTGAACATGTTCATCACCACCATACATAGATATGAGCTTGTCCCACATTGCCTTTGCATCATTGCAGCCTTCTAGATCATTAAACTCTGAGTCAGTCAATGTAGATGTTATTTCAATCATTGCTTGGATATGTTCTTGCTTTGCCTTTATCTCTTCCATTGTCAAAGGATAGGTTCTCAGTGTAATGAAATCATTCTCCAAATAATATACAACATATTCTCCAACTCCTGATAGGTGCAACTTCATCCTTTTCTACCATGTAGAGAAACTTGACTTGTTCAGCTTCAGTGCATCCCTTTTATACATCTTTGGATCTTTTCTTCAAGTACCTTTAAAAATTTTCTTCCGGAGTCACAAGCTCTGATACCAATTGATAGTTCTAATACTTAATGTTAAGTATAGATGCCAAGCTAACAAGATGAGAGGGGGAGTTGAACCATACAAACTTAATCTTCCATAAAAACAATAGATTCAACCTCGGTAACATATACTTCAGTAATATAACCAAAACTGCTAAACATGAAAACTCAAAAGCATATAAACATCATAACACTCATAACACCAGATTTAATGTGGAAACCCAAATAGGGAAAAAACACTATGGGATTTCAGACCCACTAAGAAATATACTCTTCTAGAGTATGCTCAGTTAAAAGAAAATCCTGTTAAAGATTACAAACACATTGCTAGATGTGACCTGGTTAAGGGATTTCCCTCAGATCTATTAGGATCTTCACCTTGTTAGAAGTGACCTTGTTAAAGGATTTCAAACACTCAATCGAAATGTCACCTTGCTAGAGGGTTTTACAAATAAGATTGTTAAGTCCACTCGGTTAAGAGATTTTCTGTTACTTTACAAAATAACAGTAATAAAATCTATCTGCAACTTCACATCTAAAAATGCTAAAGTAGATTCTTATTTGCTCAATACAATAGGACTTATCTTGTCCATCTGCAGCGCTCTATACTCTATTAATCAAACAGGTCTTCAAGCTTCTGTGCTCAGTAATCACTATGTAGCATCCCCGTGCATACACTTGCCTGCATACATTGTTTATCAATAGTTCCTTATCTATAAACAGTTGCTAGCTGCTTAATCTCCTTGATCACATTTCTCATGATCAATCATAACTATCAGATCTCCAAACTTGACTAGGTTCAATGTATCCTTCGATCTGAAAATGTTTTACCCTGCCTTGGAACTTGTATACATTTCTTGGAACTTGTGCTAGGGTATTGCGGTTTACTCTGAGCTATAGATCTTCCTACCAATTTTCCTTTGCCATAGATTCTTTAACAAACTTCATGCACGACATACCAATCATTTAATCAATTCCAGTTCATCAGCTTCCTTCAATAAATAATGCTTTTATTCATTTAATGCATTATGTTATTACTCGGTTGCAGCTCGGTAAATAATAAACTTCACTCGGTAGACATTATGCCTTCATTAATCGAAAGCGATAACCTTAGGGTTTACCGACTAGGTTCCTTAGGGTTTACCGACAAGGTTCTTTGCTCGGTAACATAGTATAGTATTAACCTTACAATCAACAACATATGTAGGATATCAAAACAATCTAAACATCATGATCTCATCATTGTCTTAACTCGGTAATAGTTCCCATTGAATAACTTATTCCTCCCCTTATACATCACATTCTTTATGTGTCTTTTACCGACATCTTTATACTCATCAAATCATACTTCTTAAGATATGGCAACATCATACTGAATTAGAAAATCAATTTCTTGACATCAATGACAAAATAATAATATTAAAACAGTAAACATCCATAATTAGTTATATCCATAATCATCAACAACCTTCTTAATATCCTTATTGAAATGCCAACAATCTCCCTTTGTCTGTTATAATGCCAACAGGTTTATGAAACATGAGACAAACAGAGTTTTGAAGCAATTGGGACTTTGTGTTGAAGACTACTAGGATGTGACTTGGGTATGACTTATGATTGGAATTGTGACTAGGACTTTGACCTTGATGATTGTTTGTTTTTAGATAAGTGTTTTGCAAAGTGATTTGAGGATAATGATGTGTTTAGTATACTCTTGGAAAGCAAGTGTCAAACAAAGAAAACACAATAATCAAATGAATTTGAACTCAAAGACACTCATGCTCATATACAACATTCCTAAGGCTAGCAAGGATAATAGTCATTGGATCCTAATTGGTTTCCCAGCTATGCTTACCCAGAGCGGACACTTAGATGCTTGAACCCACTTGCTCCCCTCCATGACACTCACTTCTTTGGGGCGGCCAAGCATCAATTCCCATGAAAACTCCTCATGGTGAACTTTTCGTCTCTATTAAGGGCCATAAAAATATGGGCGGCTTCGGAGGTCCGACCTCTTACACCAATGACTAGAAGGTTTTTGGCCACTATGCACAAGGTGTTTAGTATGGCTTCGCATTAGGATCTATCCTTCACAGTTGCGCAAGC
This sequence comes from Cryptomeria japonica, assembly GCF_030272615.1. Lineage (NCBI taxonomy): Eukaryota > Viridiplantae > Streptophyta > Pinopsida > Cupressales > Cupressaceae > Cryptomeria > Cryptomeria japonica. Next base: position 713,518,502 of record NC_081415.1, on the reverse strand, counting down.
GCAATTAAGACCTATAACCCAATGTAGCACCAAGAACTTAGTAGTCATGCAAGTGTGATTGAAATCTCTAAGATTCTACTAAGCACCCAATGTGAGAGTGAACTCTCATATAGCCCCAACCATTGAGTCTTTCAATCTGAATGGTCTATTTATTATTGTGAGTTGGGAACCCCAGGTCCGGGTGTACTCACTTGGGTCGTTCTCCTCTCACCAAATCTAAGAGAAACTCGGGAGGGCATGCTCACTAAGGGTAAACATGTAATAAACACGAAAAGCTTGGAGGGTCTAGATTTATGTTCGTCTAGATAGATGAGAGCATACTCTCCTACCTTTACATTTTTTACAAACATGAAAAAAAATGATTTATTTACCCCCTAATTAAGTCTAAGTGCCTAAAAATGAAAACACAAGGTTTAGTTGAATTTCCAAGGTGGTCTGCATAAAATCATATCAAAAGTTTTTTTTTTTAATGTCTTGGACAAATCAGATAAAGCTGTAAAACTCACAAAAATGTAATTAGTAGACATAGGTCTGTAGAAACAGTGCATATGCTGATTTGCAAACAATCGCATTGAAGCACCTGTATAGGCGCTGAAACGCCTGTGTACGCGCTAAAGTGGGCCGAAAGTTAAAAAAAGGAAATGCAGGAAAAAATGTAGAGACCAAAAGAAAATGTCAATTTATACCTGAGCACTCGCGTTATTCTGATTCAGTCACACTGAAGCACTTGTGCTCGCGCTAAAATAGGAAGAACTCCAAAAATAGGTTAGCGGTTAGAAAATTCAAATTTTCAAATTAAAAAAAAGAGTAGGATTTTTTCAAAAACGATCGCGCTAATATAATGATGGTCATGCTGAAGTGTGAGCGTATGTGCTGAAGTAGGTTAGCACACATAACAAAGATTTAAAATTCAAAAATTTGAAACTAAGCGGGAAACCTGATAGAGCGTTTGCACTATTCGCGGGGCACTTGTGCTGAAAAGAGACTACCGAAAAGGAAATAGTAGTTATAGTAGAATCAACTAATTTTAATAATTTTTTTCTGGATTTTTGACCTTTTATAATTTTTTAGGTTTTAATGGTAAAATAGAAAGAAGAATAAGCAAGAGGGAATTTTGTTAAACTAAGTGATTAAATCCTGAGAGCGGACGCGTTGTTCCTGAATCCTTCTCGCTGATGTGCAGACCTGCAGAGAAGCGATAAAAGAAATTTGAATTTCTAGTGCTCGCGCTAAAGTGTGTGCGCACATGCTGAAAAACCTTGTCGCTCACGTTGAACCCAAATCGGTCGTGCCGATTTGCAGACGCTCGCGCTGCTCCAATACTTGCAATAAAAAACTCACAAAAAATCGACAAACATTAAATTCCAAGGACGTGGGTCCCACCGAGCGTGCCACAATGAACCAAGGGAAAATATCTTGATGCAAGGTTAGATTATTAATTTAAATCAAAGCACAAAACATAGAAATGAAAGACATAAAACAACAATCTATTATACCTTGACAAGAGAGTTCTCTTGTTCCTCTGATTTGGACTCTTGATGAAGCCAAGGATGCGCCTCTCCTTAGCTTGATTGGATTGGTCCAATGTAGATATGTGGTTGGTTCTCCAATGTGTCTACAAATGAGGATGGAGATGGATAGATGGATGGAAGAGTGAAGTTGTGGATAATGATCAAAATGGCTAAGTATGCAAGTGGGGATGATTTGGGTAGAGTTTGGGTATCTAGATGGATTTCACTAAGCAAATTAGCAGAATGCACTTACAAGATTTGGAGATGAGAAACAAGGGGATGGAGCCCTCAACTTATAGGAGGAGAAGAGGAGAAATGGAGGGCTAGGATTGAACAAAGATAAAGGGTCGGGATTTCTTGCGAGCCCACACATGGCCCAAGAGGAGGTGACAAGACAAGTGTGGAGACCAAGAGATATTCCTTAAAGGTATTTCTTGTCTCCACACTCCTGAAGGTTCTTTGGGAAGACTTACCAATGTGCCTAGGGAAGAGAAAGGAATTAAATATTCCTTGAGGGATGAGGATGAGGAATTAAAAATTCTTCAAAAAGGAGGATCATAGGGATTGGAGGAATAAGGAAGAATTAAGAATTCCTTGGATGATGGGATACCTAGAGGAGTGTGAGATTTTGAAAATCTCACATTCACCTAGGAAAAGGGCATTTAAGGTGGTTGGATGGAAGGGACAAGGAGTTGACTTTGTGGCTAATCATGATGATTAGCTACTAGCAACTCATTAGGAGAGGTATTCGAAGAATGATTAGGTGGGATTAGGGTAGATAATATTTGTAGGAGGATTTGACTAGGAGAGAGAATGAGTGGAGGGAATTAAAAATTAGAAGAATAATGATAAGTGAGATTAGGGGACTTCTAGAAGAATTCATTAGGTTAATGATGGATCAGGAAAAAGGTGATTTGTAGGAATCACCTAGCTTAATTAATTAATTAAAAGGAGGAATTTGGAGAGAATTAATATTAGGGGTTTTTTAGAAGAATAAAGGTGGATTGATTTATTAAATAAATCAATCAACAGACTATAGTGACAATATTAATGAAATATAATTAATATTGAGAAGGAATAGGAGTTGACATAGTTAATAAATTAATTATGCAAGGAACTTAAATAAATTAAAATAATTTTTTTTTAAGTGTCTATAGGTGGCGCCATTAGGTAGTCCTTTAACTACTGGAATGCTTGCTGACAATTCTCTTCCCATTTGAAACGAACATTCTTGTGAAGAAAATGTGTGAAGGGATGACATTTGTTAGCCAATTGTGCAATGAATCACCAAATTGATTGTAGCCTTCCTTGTAATGTTCTTAGTTGACTAACATTCCTAGGAGGTGGCATCTCCATAATTGCTTTGACCTTTGCGGGATCAACCTCAATTCCTTTGTTTGAAACAATATATCCTAGGAGATTCCCGAAGGTTACCCCAAAGACACACTTCTTTAGATTTAAGTGTGCATTATATTGCTCTAGTCTGTTGAATATTTTGTCACGTACAACGAGGTGACCCTTTCTAGTTAATGATTTAGCTAGTAAATCATCCACATAGTCTTCCATCATTGTATGCATCATATCACGAAACATAGTACTCATTCCCCTTTGATATGTGGCGCCAACATTCTTGAGACCAAATAGCATTACATTCCAACAGTATGTACCCCATGGGTATGTAAAAGCTATTTTGTGTTGATCCTTTGGAGCAATCTTTATCTGGTTGTATCCTAAAAATCCATCCATGAGTGAGAGCATTGCATGTCCTATTGTGAGGTGTACGATCATATCAATGTTTGGAAGAGGGAAGTCATCCTTAGGAAATGCTTTGTTTAGATCTCTAAAATCTGTACAGATATGAATGACCCCAGTCAGTTTTGCCACTAGTACTAGGTAGGAGATCCATTCTGCATAGTCAATGGGTCTTATGAAACCCAAATCTAATAGCTTTTTGAGTTCAGCTTTTACTAATAGCACAATCTGAGGATGCATCTTCCTAAGATTGTTTTTACTAGTCTAGCTCCTTTTGCTATTGTTAAGTGATGCATCACTAGCTCGGGATCGAGTCCTAACATGTCTGCATAGGACCATGCAAAATTGATTTGTTTCTTGTGAAAGAACTCTGTGAAATCATGATCTTCTGTTGGAGTCAGTGATTCTTCTAGATGTAGTATGTGTTAATTTTTAGGTATCCCCAGATTGACCTCCTTTGTTTCTTCGATGAGAATAGATGATCTATCATGACTAGTGCTAAATGGGAGACTGTCACACCTTCCATCCTCAGGCGCCTTAGAGAGGTTTTCACCATTGGATACATCCTTTATTTTCACTCTTTTTGTTTCCACAAGTGCCATAGTGTGGTTTTCACTTGAGGATCTTGTTTTGATTGTAATATTTTTGCAACTGAAAGGTGTGGCATTCTCTCCAAAGTAAGTTGCGCTGTTAACTTCAATAGCATACCCACCTTTGTGATCCCTGCTTGGTATGTCATCCTATAATTCTAGAAAGTCTATGATCATGTCATCATTTTGGAAGGTGTCAAGGTGTGGAGGGTCTTGCGGGTTCTACTCAATGAGTTCAGGGTAAATAATTTTCATTACTTCATCGATCAGACTAAGTTCATAGGATGCTTCAGTTATGGTAAATATAGAGGAACCAAGACCATCATCAGTACTATCCTCTTCGTAACGAGGCTTGGGAGGTGACCTATTTGAAGTGTCCTCATTAACGGGGTCCCAAAAGGCCTTAATAAATGCATCTCCTTTAGATTTATTAACCTCAAAATTGTCCCCATTAGAGGATTATGAAAATGAAGAATCCCACTCTAATTCATGTGAATCTATCTTAGAATCACTTTGAAGAATTATGTCACTATGTGTTATAGGGATGTCTACTGATGTGACGGGTTTGTCGATAGCTGTTGTAGTAGTTTTATCGAACAGTGTTGTTGATGTTGCTTGGGTGTCTGAGGTAGACAAGAGTCCTATCCTAGGACTAAAAGTTTGGCGAGCAATAACTCCTTTGCTTACTTGCATTAAATTAAGGAGTATCTTCATAACTTGAAAATTTAGACCTACAAGGTTGATTGGCAATAGATACTATCCTGCTTCTAGAAGGGGTGATGTTTGAAGTTGTATTCTTATGTTTTCTTGGAATCTTGAGCTTAGAAGAGCTGTCTGAACTAGGGTTGAATCCAAGTCCAGATGTATCCCGGGGTTGTAGCAATGGTTATAATGGCTCTTGTACACATTTCTTGTGGAATCCCAATGCACTATGGCCATCATAGCCCATCTTTTTCATTACGGTAAAACCCTTACCATACATTTCTATCAGGATCCTGACCTATTGTCTAGTTGTGTCGGAAGGATCTTTGTAGATCCACTCTGCCAAATCTTCATCAAGAGTCTCTTGTTCCCATGATCTGCCAAGGATGAAGCCATCAAGTGTAGTAGTATGGGATGCAATAAGTGGTTTGAGTGATTGTTATGGTTTTCCATAAGTCCTAGGTGAGAGAGGTAGTTGGCCAACATAGAAAAGCTGACTAATATTATACTCTCCTGGGCCTTCATCTTGTACTTTCATTTTCAGCTTTTCTTATTTGGGTGTAGGGATCCATGGATTGGTGAGGTTTGCTTGGTGAATGTAAGATGATGAGGTGGTGGCTTCTCTATTGCTAGGAACTATGATATCAGGTTGATGTCTTATATGGTTGCAAAAATCAAATGGGTTGGCATCACCAAGGATAGTCATCTCTACTCTGTTATATGGAAACTTGATGTTGATGGTAAGTAGAGGGTACTGCTTGCATGGCATGAATCCATGGTCTACCTAATAGGAGATTGTATGGAAGTGGGATATCTAGGACTTGAAAAACCACAGTCTTCACCATGGGTCCTACCTTGACTAGTAGAGTGACACACCCTTTAGAGGAGCATTCTGCATCATCATAGGCCTTAATGGTAATCCTCTTTCTGGCATCTATTCCATATTCTACATATCCCAATGTTGTGATTGACTGCAATGTGCAAATGTTAAGGCCAGCTCCATTGTCAATCAAGACTCGCTTGATTCTGTGTTTATGTATGAATCCCTCAATGTGGAGAGGGGCGTTATGCGGTTATTGAAAGGATGCATCATCATTCTCTACAAAAGTTAGACATGGTGATGATTTGAGACTCCCAACCATGGCTTAAAATTGATCTGTATTAAGGTCAGGTGGAACTGATGCTTCTTGGAGAGCTTGATCTAAGATGGTTTTATATGAGGGTATATGCAAAAGTTCTAGTGTGGAGATAAGTGTTGGTATCTTATCTAATTGGTCCATAAGGTTATAATGTTTGGGCACATATGCCGCTTTTGATGGTGCACCTGGTAAGACAAGATTGCTGCAGTGGGTAACAACATTGCATGCAGGATCCTTTCCTTAGATGGTAAGGGTAGCAACTTGTTCATTGGCATCATAAAGATTATTGATGGTATAGGTATAGGTTGCGTGTGTATAATCTATCATGTTATCTTGATTCTTACCTTTATCGGAGGTACCTCCTTTCTCATATGATGGGAGTGGATTTTTGAACATAGTATGATCAATATTAGAAGTTTTTTCATTGTGACCATCCATTTCTATGTCACCTCGATCAATGAGGTCTTGAACGATATCCTTTAATCGGTGACAGCTGTTCATTTTGTGCCCTCTTCCTTTATGAAATTCACAATGATCATTATCTCTCCACCAAGAAGGTTTGACTTGTGGTTCATAGTGTGATGTTTTAGGTAATGTGATAAGATCAGAAGAGATGAGTTGGCATAAAATATTTTCCAGAGATTCCCCCAAGGGTGTGTAGGTGTGATTGGATTTATAAGTCGGGTATCTATTTTTAGGTTCCTCTTGTTGTGTGTTTGATGGTTAATTTACTAGATTGGTTTGAGGATTATCTTGATTGGTAGTGGGGTTGTTGTGATTATCTACAACCCATGTAATTTTGACTATGGGTTGAGCGATTTTGATAGTTCGTGTGTCTACAGCACCATCATTAACAATGTTTTTGTTTTTAGCCCAAACATTTGGTTTGTCATTGTTGTAGGCTAGTCTTGGACCCTCCTTTTTGTCATTGTATATTTTGACAAGTCCCTTTTTGATAATGGATTTCTCTATTTTAAGTCCTTGAGCTATGACGTCTTTGAAAGTTTCAACACATTTTATGTCTAAGTAAAATTCCATTTCCTCATTTAAGTTTGAAATAAAAATTTCAACTAATTGCTCTTCAGGAATGGGAAAGGAACGTCTACTAGAAAGGTGTATCCATCGTTGTAAGAATGTTGAGAATAACTCACCATTCTTTTATTTGGTATTACATAGATCAGCCATGGAGACATCTCGTTCTATGTTATGCACATGATGAGTGATAAATTTTTGTACGAGGTCCTCAAAGGTCCTGATCCCACCGGGTAGGCATGAGAACCATTGCATGGCTGAGCCTCCCAAACTTTGGTGAAAGAGGTGCATTAAATATGTGTCCTCGTATGAAACCTCTAAGCAATCAGAGAAAAATTCTCACACATGATCTCTAAGGTCTCCGTTTCCCTTGTATTTATCAAATTTTGGAGTTTCGAAGGTGCATGGGAAAGGAGGCATGTATATGATTCTATCAAATAGATATGGACAGATATATTTCAGAGAATATTGCTTTTGTGTCTTTCCTGAGTGCACTTGTTGGGCGAGATCTTGCATCTATTGTCTTAACATATCCATTTTTGTAAGAGGAGGGGGGATGTTGCCATGTTGATAGTTATCATCATAGTTACATGTATTCCTTGCCTACTTTTCACCGTGATTTGGTTCTTGTTGATGGCTATGTTGAGCTTGTTCTGGTCTATTTGTGATACATCAAAGTCAGCAGGAAGTTTGGCTTCTTCTTGAGAAAGTTTGAGAAAATGGGCATCAAAACTTCCTTTGAGAATTTCTTCAAAAAGTCTGTTAAATTTGGGATTGCTAAGTGCATCTTCTATTTGTGCTTGTGTAGGAGTCTCTAGGTCTCCTCTTCTAGAAAAGGGGTTAACTGTCACTTCTTCTTCTTCCCATATTTCATTTTGATTTTGTTGATGACTCTAAGACCTAGTCCGAGCCATATTTGAAGTACATTTTTGTGGGAGAAAAAAAAAATTGTGTGGTTGAGAGTGAGATGAATGAAAAAGTGTCTCTGTGATCCCTTCTTATGGTTCCAAGATTTTTATGATGATGATAATGAGTTGAAGTGTTTGTGGATGTTTGATATCCTACACTAAAGGATGGGTATCAACAAGGTCCTCTTTAGAATTGCTTGTTTTTATGTCTTAATATTTGTGAGATGAGGTGTAGCAAGGTTTATGCTGTTTACAAATGCAAGCTAACTAGTAATGAGAGGATACACTCATGGACTAGTTTTAACCTATCTAGATGTTTAGTAATGCCTTTTAGGATGATTTGATCCTAGATGTAGAGACACACTAGAAAGTAATTTTTTTGGTATGGTAAGCAATATCTGAAAGGACTAAGGACAAGATCTCTTTGTGTTGAGAGTTGAGTGAATTTGTGATGTGTTTTGGAATGAGTGTGAAATTTGGAATTTTCTAGTAAGGGACTATGAATTTGTTTGGAAATGATTTTGAAGTGAGAAAGATGGAAGAAAATGTATGAGGATTTATGTGAATCTAGGAATCTCTAGTAAGTGATTGTGGGTTATGGAATGTATGATGGAGGAATGCGTTGACCGTGATTGTGATGATATGATAGAGCCCTTTTTTGAAAGAAAGCTTGTGATGCAAGTAGTTCTAATTCAAATTCATTGGTAAAACTGTGACTACAATCGTGATATCGATGGATGAAAGTGTGATGTTTCAACGACAACTTATGGTTTTTGTATAAGAAACTTATACTTTTTTGGGTTTTCTTTTCACTTTTCTTCTTTTTGGTTTTTCTATAAATTGACTTTTTGATGTATTTGAGAGATTTCCAAACATGAAGCATGGGTAGCTTTTTGCAAAAATGTGTGAAGTTGTTTTGTTGAGATTTGTTGTTGGGGTGTAACTTGTTTCAATTGTTTGAATCTTTTGACAAGAAAATACTTTAGGCACACAAGCACATATTCTTGCCTTTTTCAATAAAGGCACAATAGATGTGGGTCTAAATCAACCCAATCATTTACTTTTTGACCCTCATAAATGTATGTATGTTCCTAGGCCTAAAGCCGACCCAAATTTTCACTGGTATGAAACAAGACGAAGACAACTCAAACACTTTTTATCCCTAAGGTAATGGCCAGTTGTGACATTTTCAGCCCACAACTTGATATTTTTTTGACTTTGGTACTACATACCTTATGTATCCCGTCGTAGTAGGTAAGGATGTGATATACCAAGTCTTGTGTGAGCATAACAGATAGGTGGTCCCTATGATGGGGGAGTCACCACTTTCATCAAGCTACAAGTAGCCTTTCAAAAAGCCCTATTTCTACTCAAGGAAATATGTATGGTGAGTATCTTGGGAGCAAAACCATCTATTCTCTTGCACTAAAATTTTCACAAATATCCTCAACCAATAGAATGAGTGGGCTTCTAAAATAAGAAGTGTCTAGTAATGTTCGATATTTTTGGACATAAGTTCATTATGCAGTGTGACTCACTTAAGAGCCTTGTAACTCACGATGGGGCCCATGTGTCCTTTCGGCAAGTTACACTGTAGGAACAACTACACCCAAGGCTACAACTTTTGCTCTCACCTGATTTGTATAGCGAATGAAAGGATTTACCACGCAAGGTCATCCCTAGAGTGATGTGTCTCTTGGCAGGCCTCTCTTAATAATAGAAAATTTAGAGCATAACTAACACTTTTCCCTTGCACCTAGGACCACGAGAGCCAAGGGAGAGGATAGTGTGTGTTAGAACTGGGACCACTCTACAAATTTTCACAAGTGTGCCAAACACAAAAGACACTTGTTCTTTTTAACCTTTTTATTGCAATGTGATCTATTTGATATTTGGAGATGTTGCTCCAACAGATATGGTGTTCTTTTTAGCCAAGATAAAAATTGTTTTGGACACTTGAAAAAAACTTTTGGAAAGCAAAAACTTGGTCAACAAAAAAAATAAAATCGTGTAGCCTTTGTAGAAAAAACGTAGATGTGAGGTTCTTTTTATGCACCAAACTGAAAATGAAGTGGATTTTAAGTGCACAAAAAGAATGAAGTTTATTTTAATCCCTTTGCCTAAAAATAAGAAAGATTAAGTTTGTTTTAAGCACCAAAGTAAAAGTGAAATATATTTTAGTTGCACCAAAAGACCATGAGGTTTATTTTAATCCCTTTGTTTTGAAAAACATGAAAGATTAAGTTTGTTTTAAGCACCAAAGTAAAAGTGAAATTTATTTTAGTTGCACCAAAAGACCATGAGGTTTATTTTAATCCCTTTGTTTTGAAAAACATGAAATATAAAGTTTGTTTTAAGCGCCAAAGTAAAAGTGAAATTTATTTTGGTTGCACCAAAAGACCATGATGTTTATTTTAATCCTTTTGTTTTGAAAAACATGAAAGATTAAGTTTGTTTTAAGCACCAAAGTAAAAGTGAAATTTATTTTAGTTGCACCAAAAGACCACGAGGTTTATTTTAATCCTTTTGTCTAAAAAATATGAAAGATTAATTTTAAACTCAAAGACTAAAAAGTGTTTCTAATTTAACTCCTCCAAAACCTGCAATGAATTGTTAGACTTGCAAAAATCACTCAAAAGGTTAGACAAGATGGTGGGCTTGACAAGCCTAAAATTCCATTTTTAAATTTTTTTTTACAATTATCAGCTCTCTACCTGATACAAAAGTGCTAATCTTCTAGAAGACAGAAGTGCTAACAAAACTTAAAAGCACTATGACTAACAACAAAAGCGCTATAACAGAGAACATAAGCGCCAATATACTCAAAAGTGCTATAATAAACACCGAAAGTGATAATATAAAACAAAGGCACTACAACTCAGAGAAACTAGAGGTGTTAATTCAGGACAAAAGTGCTATTGCGCCCGATGAAAGCGCTAAAACACTATCCTGTGCATGAAAATCCTGCAATTTCAAAAAAAGTTTAGAAACAATAGATTAGAAGGTTGCGTGTTCAATTCACATCAGGTTCACCATATGATGCCATGAAAATGGGATTAGTGGAGAATAAAGAAATCATGTTAGTAAACTTTCAACCATAAGCATAACATGAACATGAATTCATTTCAAAGCATATCAAGAAAGATTAATAACAAAGCAAAGAGGAAAATAAAGAACTAGACAACTCTAATACTCCCTCCCTATGCTTGATGATGTTGGCTCTTCTTTGTTCCTCTCTTCTCCAAGTCCCAAATGAGTGTAGCTCTCAACTTTTAGCACTATCCATGGATGCCATATGAAAATTCAAAATGGTTGTAAATGAAAACAATTGCTTATGCAAGTGTAAAAGGTTTGCTATGAAGAAACTCCTAATTAATGTCTATGTGAATTTTACTATAATAACAATGCTCTAATGCTCTCCTCCTTTTAATTTTTTTTTCTTGGGGAATGAAGTCCTTTTATAGGGAAAAATGTTGATTGAGTGGGCTTGTGAAGGGTCTAGATTGATGGGTTTGGGATCCATCTGATGTCTTTCAACCCAATCCCATGATGACAAGTGTCAACATGAGATGGCTTGAGAGGTGAGAGAAGGAGCATTTAATGCCAGAGGAGACATGAGGGTTACCCAAGGAGGGTTTGGTTAGGCTCAAGTTAGTGGATAAAGCATTTATTCAATGAATAATGCTTTATCCAATGGATAAACTCTTGTGCAAGAGTTAATGGAGATAACCATGGTCAAATAAATGAATGCTTGAAGAGACCCATGAGTTAAATGAGGGTTGAGTTAGAGAGAAAGTCTCTAACCATGTTGGGAGGTTGAGTTAACCATTAATGGCTATGTAAGAGCCATAAAGGCTTTGAAAGACTTTGGGGGCTAACTTGTTGAAAAATTAAAGCCCTTGATGCATTTCAAAGACTTTGAGGCATTTTTGAGAAGTGACCTTTGTTTGGGAATGTGCAAATGATTAGAGAGGGGGATAAGGCTAATTAGAAGGGGTTTAAAAGAGTCTAGAAGGGGTTTAGAAGAACCTAGAAGGGGGTTAGTGAGCAAATGGGTGAGGATAAAAGTGGATTTTTAATTAAAATAAAATTCATTTATTTCAACTAAAATTGTGCAACTTGCATTTGTAAGAGAATACAAGTGGGAGGGTTTTAGAGATTTAAATAAATATTGATTTATTTAAATGTGGAGAGGGGTTAATTACACAAATATGCTTTATTCATTTAATTAATTGTCATAATATGGTTTAATGAATTAAATTGAATAATTTATTTAATTAATAGGAGAAGAGGTTTAAGATTTAATTTAATTAACTGTTGATCGATGGTTTAAATAATCAAATAGATACTAAATATTCATTCAATTAAGTGGACAGATTTGGATTTCTATAGAATGAAAGGGTGAAAAAGTTTTATTATAGATGGTAAGCCAATCTTAGATAGAGCAATAAAAAGTCATGATGGGGATGGACGATTTTATTATGGAATGATAGGTTGTGAGTGTGTGCAAAGTGAAAGGGTGCAACTGAGTCTTGAAGGAGGAAGGAGCAAAAGTCTCTCCACATGGCGTTGGTAACCCGATTTTCACCATGGTGCTGACCTAGGGCACCACCGAAGTGGTTTTCACCATTGGATGAATTTATTTCTCTTTAATTTTTTTTATTTTTCAATTTTTTGTGTCACAAGGTGCCTATTTGCCAATTTTTTGCCAAAGTGATGATTTTATAATTTTTTGACTTTTTTTGTATTTTTTATAATTTTTATTTTTTTGGTGTTTTACATTTTTTCTTTTTTTGTTGTATTTTTCATATTTTTTTTGTATTTTTTATTATGATTTACTAAACAGTCATGTGTAGAACCTACAGAGGTTCATGTTGTTGATAGGAACATCCAATGGTTCTCCTTCTGACATTGATAACTAATATGCACCTGATCCATAGACTATTGCGAAGACATAAGGCCCAAACCAATTTGGTTCAAACTTACCCCTTTTTTCTCTATCCTGTTGATTTTTGGGGTTTTCTCTTAGGAAAAATTCACCTACCTCAAATGTGTGAGGTTTCACTCTGTGATTGTAACTATTACTCATGTGTTACTGATATTATTTTAGGTGATTGAATGTAGTTTTTCGACGTTCATTTAACAATTCCAAATCCTGTAAGCGAGAGACCCTATACTCCTCGTCACTAATAAGATCGCATAGAGAGACCTGTAAAGATGGTAAATCGACCTCGATGGGAAAGATGGCTTCAGTACCATAGACAAGTGAGTAGGGAGTAGCTCTAGTGGGTGTGAAAACACTTGTGCGATAGGCCCATAGTGCGGGGTTAAGTTAGACATGCCAAGTATGACCAACATCGTCGACTGTCTTTTTAAGGATTATAAGAATATTTTTGTTTGATGCCTTATCTTGACCATTACCTTTGGGATAATATTGAGTGGAAAAGTGATGGTAAATGTGGAATCGATCACAAAGCTCATTAACATCCTATTTTTTTAAGAGACGTCCATTGTTTCTGACGATGGAAATGGGAAAATGTATCGGCAAATGATGTAATTGAGGATAAAGGTCACAATTTTCTTACTGGTGATTTGAGTGAGAGGGACAATGCGAATACACTTTGTGAAATACTTAGTGGCTATGATAATGAGTTTATGGTCATTGGAGGATGGAGGGTGAATCTTAGCCATGAGATCAAGTCCCCAATAACAAAAGGACCATGAAGTGGTGATCGTTTGAAGTTCCTATGCTGGTGCATGAGTGAGGTCTCCATGAATCTAACATTGCTTGCATTTATTGACAAATTGGTATGAGTCTTTCTCCATTGTAGGCTAGTAAGAACCAGTCCTCATAAGTTTCTTAGCTAAAGTTGGACCACTAGAGTGAGCACCACTTATACCTTTGTGGACTTCATGCAATGTGATTTGAGCTTCGTCACTCTCTAAACACTTAAGAAGAGTACCATTGATACCCCGTTGGTAAAGTGTGTCAACTATGATAATGTAGTGGGAGGTTTGATAGATGAGGGTACGACATTGATTATTGGAAAGGTCAGGTGGAAAGGTGTTATCATGGTGGTAAGTGAAAATGTTGTCGTACTAAGGGGAATTGGGACCAACAAAACATATTAATTCTGATTGAGTGATCTCATATACAAGGACCAAAAGACTATCCACCAAGAACTCACATCGAGTCTCATTTTGTGGCATGTCGATCAAGGAGGCAATGGTAGCCATAGCAGCTCAATTGTTATCTCTTGGTATTGTCTCAAAGACTATCTTTGTGAAGTATTTCTTGAAGTCATCCACTATTTTCTTGTAAGGCATTAGTTTTTCATCCTTGGTTTGATAATCATCATTTGTTTGACGAATTACAAGTTGAGAGTTACCAAAAACATGAAGCTCTTGGATCTTCCACTAAACTACAATTTGCAGACCTATTGTTAATGCCTCATATTCTAAGTCACCAAAAAAATGAAGCTTTTAGATCTTCCACTAAGCTACAATTCATAGACCTATTGTTAATGCCTCTTATTTTGCAATATTGTCTATGCAAGCGAAACATAGCCGATATGATTTAGGAATAGAATACCTTTGAGGTGTGATGAATACTATGCCTAATCCTGCTCCATGTTGTATAAATAAGCCATCAAATTATAGTTACCATACTCTTGATTTTGCCATTATGAAGATAGATTCGTCCAAAAAATAGGAGACTATAGGAGAATCATCAATCATTGGTGATTGCAAGTTGGTCTGCAATGAATTGTCCTTTGATAGATTTTTTATCCACATATTCAATGTCAAATTTACTTAATATCATGACCCACTTAGGCAGCCTGCATGTGAGAGATTCTTTGTTGAGTAGATATTTCAATGGCTCAATTCTTGCTATGAGATTTGTTTTGTGAGTTAAGATGTAATAACACTATTTTTGCGAAGAAAAAACTACGACAAGACAAACATGCTCAATTCGAGTGTAATTAAGATCATATCCAGCCAATGTGCGACTGATGTAGTGGATTGCTCATTATTTTCCTTCATGGTCTTGTTGTGCCAAAAGTGCCCCCAATGTTGTTGCTGATATGTAGAGTAACAATGGTTTTCCTTGAATTGGTGGCATAATCATGTTGGAAACCAAGAACACTGAGAGGGGGGGTGAATCAGTGTTCTACCAGAATGATTAATTTTAACTTTATTAAAATGTGAATACACCAACCGGTATACCAGGACATATAGAATTGAAATAAGTAAAGCAACCAATAAGCCATTCACACAAATGAATACCATAACACACATAATTATATGTGGAAAACCTCAAAGAGGAAAAACCACAGTGGGATTTGTGACCCACAATATCAATCCACCAACCATATGAAGAGATATTACAAAATATAGGGTCCTGCACTTGCAGGAAGGCTTACAACCTAGAGCACACTACTCAATCACAAAAGGAGCCTCATTGACTACATACAAATCTAGACTACAATCTGGAGAAATGATTGAACTACAAAGATGGCATCTGCTATCCCTGAAAATGATTCTGGTTAAGCTCTGTCTGTTCTGGTTTGAAACCCTTAACCCTTATTGGAATACCCCTTACATAAACTTCGCATTACAAAACATTATCGCATTCTCCTATCCTTCCATATTACAAAATTATCTAATCAACTAACCTATATACCCTTTACAAATCATCATGCCATATGTCAGGTTACAAGGATAATTACAATATGAATATACATGTCGGCTAGATAACATAAATACATAAATATAAAAAATAATTGCCGATGTTAGATGTCCAAATGATGTCGGCCTCCAATACCGATAACCTGATTCTAAACCATGTCTGCCTGCATTGCCAATAATCAAATAAATCAATCCAACCTATCGGTGTTGGTGCCAGTGCCAGTGAAGTGTCTGTGAAGTGCCTATCGATACACAACTGGACCAAAATATGAAGCCGAAACATGTTGCCATGTTGCCATTAATGACAACATATTGAAACCAACCAATTGAGTGTCAATTTCCAATAATCTCCCCCTTTGGCATTGATGGCAACACTCATGTAAAAAATGATCATGGTTTCCATCTACTGGTTTCATCCCGAGCCTGCTCCCCCTAAGTTGAATATCCATCAATACAAAATACTCCATACCTCCATATCTCCTAAATATTTTTCACCTATACTCCCCCTAATGTATACAAGTCCCTTTATTCTTTTTCACATCAATATCTCTCCCCCTTTGACATCAATGCCATCAAAAATACCAAAAAGTACCAAAAAACCAGGACAAAGAATGAAAGACTGCACAATGAATATGTCCCAAAATACCTTATCGGAGCTGAATACACTTGAAAATTTCCAGATAGGCCTTCTCCAAAAGCTCTAGATAAGTATCCCAACCAGATTTCAAAGTGCCAAAAATAGATACAAGTCCATTTAGCATATGCATAAATGACTCTTTCTCATTAAGCTCTGTCGGTGTGAGCTTACCAACCAAATCTATACACTCCTTCTCATGTACACTTAATCAATCCAACCAGGGACTCACCAATCCTCTAAGACTTCTATCTCTCCTTATGATTTTATCTTTTTCTCTCTCAAGAGCAAAAAACTTGGGCTTCAAAAACCAAAATCTGACCATCAATAGATGTAGTCAATGAATTCAATCCATCAAAAGAATTGGCTATCCTCCTGAATATCCTTAATCTTTTTATCTATTTCATCTATGAGTAAAATTGTGTTACAATGTACTCTATAAATATTAGTACACTACCTTAAAGAGTTATCTATAAACTTCAATTTATCATTAATCTCCTTCCTCTTCGACTCAATCATTTGATCAAATGTAGCTCTCTTTGCCTGTGTGAACCTCTTCAGTGCTTGTCGGTTTGATATCCACTGCAAGGACTGAAAATCCTTTGAAATGTGTTGTGTGATTGTCTTAAGCTTGCCAGATGGGTTCGCTTATTTGTCAAACTTGCACTCCGGGACTAGTCTATGAAAAACAGTGATAGAATGATCAATATCCCCTTTATCCATAGATCCTTCCTTCATCACTTTCTGTGCAACCATCATCATGAGTTCTGTAGAGCTCAGATCTCGGTTATGCTTTTCTTTTCAACCTATGAGGTGTCAATTGAAAACAATGATGGACTCACTATCGGTTCCTTGTTGGATTCCCCTTTCTTCTCCTCTGATGGTTTACCTTTATATCTTCCTCACTTGCACTGGTGGCTTTGCCCCTTGGTGTAGTCTCAGTAACTGTCGGTTCCTCCCTAGGAGCTATAACCTCATCCTGTACAATTTGATTTGGAAGACTATTGTCCTCAACATTAGTAACCTGTACACTTGCAACCTTACACTTTATGTATCTACCTATTGGGAGCTATAAATGTTTTGAGATTTTGGAGGATCATTTTAAAAATGATGCTCTGCACTTTCAAATGGCACTTGATGAATCGACTTTTAATCGCCCAATTTGAGGGCATGAGAAATAGAACCAGCAATCCTCCCCTTGCATGCCTATGAAACATGGGAAGCAAAGAAACTCAGAGAAAATTCAATCGGCCTATGTAAAGGTTTTTACTTGGGTGCCAAAGAGGTTTTTAAAAGGCTAGAGAACTTCAAGGTAGTTTCAGTTGCCAAGCATGAAGAACTATTTATCCCACATTGGCCACAAGGAGGAGCATTTTTGTGTTTAAAAACAAAGCCACACACATCCTTAGTGTCAAAGCTTACGGGCTTTTGGTAAGTGGTCGATTAAGAAAGTGGTGGGCCCCTCGTGTGCACACGCATCTCAAAGCGGCCAAATTTTGTAGTAAAAGGGCAAATTAATAGGCGAGCAGGTTGCAGAAGATCGGATAGCCATCGCTATACCGCAACTTGGTGACTAATGAGGTGGTAGACAAGTGGCGGACACATGGTGACACACAGCAGAACAAGTGGCATGTCATTAGAATGAATGTCAAGTAGACCTTGGCCATGATGGATCTCTAAAAGGTTTCGCTGAAGGCTCAGTTCCATCGACAAAGGCACATCGAAGAAATATCAACTGGTCCTGCTGATAAAATAAGGGCATCAATGAAATTGCGGGCTCGATGAGACATATGAACAGGTTTCTAAAGAGGAAGTTTGGCTGAAAGACTGATGCCAAATAAACCAAAGTGAAATGGTGGGTCCAGGTGGCATTGAGGTAAACTCTGAGCAAATAATGAGGTGTTGCGTGGTGACACGTAGCTCATGAGGTGGAAGGTCCAGTGGTGACATGAGGTAGAACAATTGGCATGTCATCAAAATGAATATCGAACAAACCGTGGTTTCAATGGATCACTATAAGGACTCACTGAAGGCATCAATTTCATCGACATAAAAGGTGTCGATGAAACTAAGGTTTCAATGAGACAAGAAAATGACTAGTCGAAGAGGAAGTTTGGCTAAAGGAATGATATCCAATAGAACCAAAGGTGGTAGTTCCTAGGCGGATCTCATGAGCAAACCAAGGGATGCCATGTGGTGACATGCGGTAGAGAGGAGCAGATCAACCAAGGTTATCGGTCAGGAAGATTAGAGAAGATTCGATGGTGTTCGCTATACCGCAATAGAAAGATGCCCATTGAGTTATCATCATGACTTGGTGACAAACCATGTGCCGAAATGGGTGAACGATTCAGGTGTTAAGGATCGAGCAAGTTGAACGCAGATCAATGACCGTCGCTATATCGCCATGTGAAGAAGCTTGATTGTTATCCTCTGCGACATGGTGACTGGCAAGGTGGCAGTCAAGGTGGGCTCGGGGTGAATGAGGATGCACCATGTGGCAGAGCATTGAAGAAGAACAAAGCTAGGCCTAAGTCCAGTGGCAGGTTCAAGTGGTGAGTTAGGTGGATCTCCGGGCGAACAAAATGTTGACACATGGTGCAGATGGACAAAGTGATAGAGGGAGCCACTCAGAAGAGATAAAGGCCGAACAAGTCAAGGCAAATCAACGGTGATCCGAGGAAGATCAATGGTCATCACCAAGTCGCAATGTGATTAGCTCGATGGCTATCAGTGCAACTTGGCGACCAAGTGGTGGGACCCGACAGGAGAGTGGCCCAAAGGTGAAATAAAGATTGACCAGGTTTCTTTAGGTCCGACGATTGTTGCTATACCACAATGTAGAGTTGCGCGATGTTTATTCGCCGCGACTTGGTGACTAGGTGGTGGGACTTGACAAAAAGGATGAGCGGCCCAGGTGAGATTAAAGAGCAGGCCCAGGTTAGAGGGTAGGTCCGATCGTGCTCGATGGTAGAATGAGGGGTGCACAGAGGGACTCTGGAGCCAATCCAGAGGTGACACGTGGCAGAGTGCAGAGGAGGAAAAAATCAAAGTCAAGTTTAAATGTATAGTTTTAGACTATGCGGAAAATGCAAAAATTAAGTGACTATAGTGAAAAGGTAGGATTTAAATAACTGACTTGCATATCCGAGAGATTGATTATTGAGGGATTATTATTTTGACCTAATCTAGACATATTATATATCATTGGAAAGCTCTTGATCCAAGAAATCCATTTTCGTAGTTAAGTGTAACCAACGACAAGTATTTTTGGGGCAGTTACCTTGGGATTTCAAAATTTATTTCTCAGTCAGAAAGATTAGATTTTCTGCAGGCCAAGTTGTGTGAAATAGTTAATGTTGAAAGATAGGGTACTTGCCATGGTCAGAGAATGAGATTCGATTTTCTTCTATGGGCCTTCTTATTCTCCTTGTCTTCTCATTTGTAGAGGTGCCAGAATTTTTGTGAGCAAGGCTTTTGAATCTTGGTTTCCAATTCTGAGTTTTTTCCAAATTTGTAATACAATGTCCCTTTTTCAAGTAGTAGAGTATCTTCTTGTTGTAGATGTTTTCTGTTGCAGGCCACATATATGTAAGACATATATATAGTTTATTGGATTGTCTCTAGGCATTCTATGAGTTTCAATAAATCTAGTCTTCAGGGGAGTTTGGGTTTGTCCTCTCAAAGTGGGAGTGTAATGGGTATTCTTAGGTACTCTTCAAGGAAGAGTTTAAATTCTATGAGTAATCATTTTGGACTCAGGATAATGTTTGGATATGTATGATCCTTTGTTTGAGTGTAGAATGTATAAATGTCAGGCATTAATACAGAGATATCTTTCTCAATAAATTGGATTCGTAATAAAGGTTTTCATTTGTAGATTGATGTATGACTCCATGCCCTTAGATAAGGCACTGATCTTGTAGATTCTAGGAATCCTCAGAGATTTTAAAATCAAATAGCCATTTACTTTTCATGTTTGTAGTTTTAGTTTGTTCCACCTATCTCATGCTCCAATCTAGTTGAGATGTCAATGTTGATCTAGCCTATCTGCAGTAACCTCCTTGTTGTTGAGCCTTTTGAGATTCATCTTCTTTTATTGATGCCATATGTTTGTAACTGGTTATATTTTATGCATCAAAAGGGTGTCCCCCCTAGGTCTAGCAGAAGCTGAAGTGTAGGAGGATCATTAGGATCCTATGTTATGTTGTCCAAGCCCTAAAGCTTTTCATTGATTGAGATTTGCTATTTTATAGATAGATTGTAGGTGAAATTGGGTTTCTCTTTTTTTATAACTGTTAGGGTTCCCACAGATACTGAGAGGCGGGGGGGGGGAATCAGTATCTAACCAATAGTCAAATTTTCTTAAGTTAAAACATGCAGAACATAAAGTAGTAGTGTACCGGTATGCAAGAATTAATGTAATAAACAGAATCAAAAACATCCACATGAAAAGAACACCATAACACAAGATGTTTAATGAGGAAACCTGGTGTGGGAACAACATCAGTGGGATTTGTGACTCACAATATTCACTTACTGGCCAATAAGAGAATATCACTTACAATAGGGGCCTGCACATGCAGGAAGGCCAATTGCCTAGAGCACACTGCTTAGTGAGAAGTCACACTGACTTACAATGAGGATTATACTAATCCAATGATTTGTACTGCTTTATAATAGCATCTCCAATGCTAGATTCAGTACTGGTTCTTGCTCTGTTCTTTACATATACCCTTGACCTATAATTCGCACATTAGGTCTGCCTAATAATTTTCTTTATGCTCGCTTACTTACCTTACAATTGTCTACAATGATCTTCTTTATATACAAGAGTCATTTTACAATTTACCAAGTTGGCTTACAATAATAAACAAAATATTACATATCAAAAAATCCTATCAACCTCTGTGCCGTTATACATCTTTTCTTTTGTGTCGGTGCCAGTGTAGAGTGATCTTGTTGATGTTGGTGCATTGTCTTGCTTGAATAATGCTTTGCCAGTATGATGTCTTGCCGGTGCCATAGGATTGCAAGGTTGCCATCAATGACAAAACCTTCAATTACACACAATATCTCATTGGAGTGTCCATATGCCAACAATCTCCCCTTTTGGCATTGATGGCAACACTCATGAGAAATTTCAAAAAGGTGTTCAAAAATGTGTAGACCAAAAAATCTACCAAAAATATGAGGGGCTCCCCCTGAGCATATGATTCCTATCTTTGAATTTTCTCATCCTACTACTCCCCCTTTGGCATCAATGACAAAGGTTGTCAAGATGTTAGTAGAGTTTGTAGTTATACCGGTCCATATCCTCAACCTTGTAGTTGGGTAGTTATTATCTGAAAAAGATCACCCAAAATTAAGTTTATACTATCCATAAACTTTTTGCTATCTTTTATTGTTGTTTCAATCCTCTTCACAGTGTCGGTGAGATGCTGCAATTGCTCTGCTGGTGTTTTACTTCCCAGTGTTAATGCCTCTGAGATTTCCTTCCATAGAGATGCTAGATAGTCCAATCTTGGACTCAGTTTAGATATGAAGTGTTTTGCCTTATTTATTATTGTCTCTTTCTCTTTCTCCTGTTTAAGTAATTCTGCCTCAAAATTTGCTAACTTATCTTAAAAAACAGATAGTGAATCCGGTCAGTTGACAAAATTGTCTGCAAGCTTGTTTATCTCTTCTTGTGTCTTGCTTATTTTCTTGTCAATATCTACAGTCAGGAAGTTTGTTTTGCATGTGTCTTTGTACAGGTTTTTGTACTCTTTTAACAAACTACACAGTTCTGGTAGAAGTGTGTCAAAGTCTCTGTTACACTTCTTAATTTCTTCCTCAAAGAATTTCTATTTCTCCTTTTCTACAATGTCCTTTATAGATTCTACCTTTATTTTCTCAATATTTCTAGAAATGTATTTACATAATGTATCCAATTGTCCTAAAGAATCTTTATTATCTATGTTACAATCAGGAGCGATTATCTTCAAAATTGGTATTGAATCATCTATTGCTTTGTAAGCTTGTGAACTATAGTCAGTTATTTTCTTGATGGATTCAAGTAATACCTCGGTCACATTTGTTGACTTTGATGGTGACCTAACAAACTGAGTACCGGTGGAAGTGACCATGCTTGTATTGACCTCGGGTAGGTCAGTTTGTGTCTGCATTTCCTTTAGCACTGGTTTTCCTGCTTCATTGCTTACTGGTGGCATCTGTTCTGGAGCCTTTAGCTCTGTCGGTTTCTTTGTTTGTGCTTCATATTCCATCTTTTTCCCTGTATCCGCTGCTAGTTGCTCTATATTTCTTATTACCAGAGGCTCTTTAGCCATATCTAATTTTTCACTTGGGTCTTTATCAATTGTTATGTTGATCTTTTGGGTATCAACATTTATAGTGAATAGGACTTCAGGATTTGTATTGCTATCCTCTGCATCCATGCTTTCAGCTGCCGGTTGGTTTTCAGGGATTGTAATTTTTATAGGTGGAGGTAGGTTATCTTTAATCTTTATGCTTGGAGGTCCACCAATTTTCCCTTTCCCTTTGTCCTTATCCTTCTAATATACCTTAATAGGCTTGGGATTCCTATATTCTTCTTGTTTCTCTTTTTCAACCAAAAATATGTCCCAACCATCTTCTGTTTCCTTTGAAACCTCTGTAACTCTACCTGCCATCAGTGAAATATGTCGTTGTGCAGTGGAAAAAACTGTCCGGTTGGCCTGAGCTATCAGATCATCAATTTCTTTTGGGGAGTTTACCGGATATATAGCAAGTAGTTTTTCTATTTTTATTTTCTTGTCCAGTTCAATTACTCCTTGCCTTCTAGCCTCAAGTCTTTTGTATAAGTCATCAGGAATTTCATTTATGACTTCCATCAAAAACTTTTTAAACATGTCCATGTGTAGTATTACACTCTCCTCAACTTGCCCTTTCTCATCAGCTGATAGGGTGTCATAAATTTTCCCTATGTTCTTCAGTTTTCCTTCCTCTATGATCTCATTTAACAAAATGTCTAGAGGTGCCAAGTCAGTTTTTGCCTTTTTCCTTTTCTTAGGGGTCAGCTTCTTTTTGGGTGTGACCTTTCTGACCAGAGATCTCACAGCTTCTTTCTTTTGCCTTGTCCTTCTAGGTGAAGGAGTGGTTGCGAGTGAGGGATCTCTTTTCTTAACAACTCTTTTAAAGGTTGCTGGCATGTCTCCTTCTGAAGAAGTACCTACCGGTGATAGATGAGCTTTAGGTTGTGGGGCTGCCAACTCATCTTCAGTTATGTCAGTTTTCTTTAATACATCATCCTTAATGGCTTTTGCTTGTCTGGATCCTTTTCTCACAAAAGCTTCTACCTTCTTCACTCTTTTCTTGGACTGTATTTGTTTTTCTATTATTTTAGCACTACCAAATGCTTCCTCCTTAGGTTCATTGGGGGCTTCCAGAAGTGCTTTGGCATAAGTTTCAACTATGAGGTCATTTGTTTCATAGCCCATTTCTGTTACCTAGATTGTCCTAGGGATGACTGCTTCCATCCATATTTCATCCTTTTTGATAATAAAGCATATATCATCTTTGTATTTATCTACAATTTCCTGAGATAACCTTGTCCTTTTCTTCATTTTCGTCTTTAGTGCTTGGAAAAAGTCATGAATGTTGTTTTCCTTATTCTCACCCATGGTATTGAACAGTTCTGTCAGTTGCTTTCCTACCAGTATGTCATATCCAAATTCTTTATGTCCTATACCAAGAACTTGTTTTGTTATATGAAGCATTAGACACACTAACAGATTTCCAAATCTGAAGGTTCTTTTCTTATCCTTCTTTATCTTTCCAAGGTTGTCTATCAGTTCATCCTTTAGCCATTCATAGATGTCAATTTTTGCATTGTTGGTTATCATGTCATAAGCACTCTTAATGCATAAACTTAAAACTGAGTTGAGTCTATTGGCATGAGTGGCTTTGTAACCTAATATCATGCTTATGAATCTCACATTTGTATCCTTTACGTCATTAACGGTTAAAGATCTTTTATCAAATGTTGCACCTGTTAGGTCTATGACTAAATCATTTGAAACTTTCTTGTTTTTGTCTGGTCTTTTACCGATGGGCGGTAACCCTGTGACAACCTTTACTGCTTGCTTGGTGATCTTATGAATTGCATCTAACAAGAAAAATTCTCCATGAACTCTACTTAACACTATCCTAATCACATCCTTAGGAAATTCAAGAATACTAAGGATTTTTGTGAATCCTAGGGTTTCAATGATTTTGTGTTCAGCTTTGATATTGCCGGTATCATCACATATCTCAGTTTTGTACATGGTTTTGATTTCCTCATCTCCTAGCTCTTCAATATTGTAGTGAATATATATTCTAGGGTCTTCAGCATATAAAACACCTTTAGGGATTTGAGGAAATGCACCTAAGGTATCATCCTTCTTTGCTATTTTGGGGACCAACTGAAATACGAGCCTAGGTCTTTTAATTACTTCCACAATAGTAGGGTTCGCTATGTATTCAATTGCAAAGGTGGATGCCATGATAAAATACCCTTTTCTATCTTGGATGGATGATTTCTTGGAGTGTGCTTGCTTCTTGCTCAAAATGCCTTAGCTCGAAAATCTTCGCGCTCTCTGAAAGTTTGAAATCACGGTGAAATGAAATGGAGCCAAAACCTTATTTTATAAAGTCTTTTTCACTACCTACCACATTAATTGCATGCCGATTATGTATTCACTTAGCTTTATTTGCCGGTAATAAGTGATTTTCAACTTCTTTTCTCTAACCAAGGGAATAATAGCACATGTGTCATTAGATTGCCAAACCCTCAAGACAATTTTCTTCAATTAGAAGAAGAACTTCCTACCGGTGGAGCACTACTCTATCCTACTGGTGGAGCATCATATTGTCCTGCCGGTGGAGCATTTGATGGTTCTGCCGGTGGAGGAGTATTCCCAATATTTAGATCAGCTTTTTAAATCCATTACTTTGAGAATTCTTGCTTAACCTCTTCAACTTTTTCTTTACTTTTCAAGCTAGCACTTTTGTTGTCTACCGGTGTACCTTTACTTCTACAAAATTTAGCAATATGCCCAATCTTGTTACATGCATAACAAGTTACATTATTTTCTGAATAGCTTTCCCATAACCTATGCTGGTTTGTGTTTTGCATTGATTTGATATATGTCCGAATCTTCCACAAACATAACATCTTACATTCATTCTACAGTTTTCAGAGTTATGACCAACTTTGTTGCATTTGGAGCATTGACCAGTGGGAGGATTGATATTCTGATAATTCCTAGATCTACATTCATTTTCCCTATGGCCATATTTATTACAATTAAAGCCTTTTCCATTGAATTTATAAGTATTAAGTGGTCTTACCGGTTTGTTGTTGTAGCGTCCTAAAATTGCGACACTTGCAATTTTGACCGCATTTGGGTCTTCACGATGGCGACGCAACACTAAACCTGAATGGAGACCCCGAAATTTGCTCATGACACCAAAAACTGCATTTTTCCAGCACCCTGGCCTGATCCTCCTTGCACCCTGCTATCCCGGGAGGTGGGACCAGAGCGCCTAGCGCCCTGGTCCTTCAGGACCATGGCGCCCAGCGCCTTGGTCCCCCAGGACCATGGCACCCAGCGCCCTGGTCCCTAGCCCTATTTTGGGCCCGGTCTCCTATGGGACTTCGGGCCTTTTTGTTTGCAAATTGGAAAATAACATTTCCTGGTCGGCCTAAGGTCGGGAAAATCAGTCTTTTAACCCTAATTGACAAGTATATAAACTACATTTTCCTCTTTCATTCGATATGATGGAAAAGGCGTGGAAACTATACTCAAGCATTCAAGCATTCAAGCATTCCTTCAAGCAATTGATCATTCTAAGTCTCCATTCAAGGCTAAGTGTTGCATTCAAGACAAGGATTCAACCATTGAAGAGGAGATCACTTACAACACATTACATGCTACAACATACAACATACAACAAACAACAACATCTATACCTTCGCACATAAGGATACAAACATCCTTACAACAAGGTACTAGTACTTGTTTTACATTACATTTACAGTATTTCTCATTTCTTGGTTAATTCCAAAACCGGGGTTTGACCTAAGGGCAAACCCCTAATCCCTAACCCCCCAATCGTCTTCACTTTTCTGTGTGTAGGTTGCAGGTACGCGGCTGAAATTGAAGATCTGGAATCCTTGTGCAGAGACGAACAGATCCCCCTTCGTTTCGCGGATTTTTCGGAGGACCGTGTGCATGCCGGGCGCCATCGTCCCGTCAACTTTTGTTCAAATTTGCAGGACAGCGCCGTCTCGACATTTTACTGCTAATTCCAGGTCCGCAGCTTCATATCATATCCCTATCTCAGTTTATAAGCGAATCTTTATCACTTTCTATGCATTCCTAGTTCAATCTTTCCATCTACATTCTTTACAAAAGAGGGTATCCTTGCTATCACAACCCTTGAAACTCATATAGAATCCAATCTTTCATTACGTGGGATTGGATCTTGTGGGTTTCAACCCCTCTTTTGAATGTAAAGTCCCTCCTAAGTGAAAACCATCAACCCTAGTGACTCTCCCTTCTCCCTCCTCGGAGTTGGGGAGGGGAGAACGACTAGGGTTCGATTTTTCCGCTTTACATTTTGGTGAACCCGACGTGAACATCCTTTCTGATTATTCATAGTTAGATCTGAAAATTGGATTCCTTGATTACATTTCCATGTTTGATCTTTGGCAAAATTTTAGAGGTTAATTGCATAAAAACCCTAAATTTTCTTTTTAAGTAATTAAACTTGTGAAATGTTTAATTGTTGATGCTTGTTTCAGATCTGCCCTTCTATTACAAATTATCAATTCATATTTGTGCTTTGATTTTGAAAATTAAGTGGTTAAATGTCAAAACCCTAATTTTTGAAACCCTCTTGATTCAACCTTTGACTGATAATTTCACTAATCAAAACACCTCCAAATCAGCTGTAACTTTGGATTCCGCAATAAAATCACAATATCTTTCATCCCTGAAAATTTGGAAAAAAGTTGCGAGGACCGTGTGCACTCTGAGGGCCATCGTCCCCGACATTTTTTCCGAAATTTCAGGAGCTAGATCTTACTGTATTTTTCTGCTAAAATCCAGAATTTTGGCTGATTTCATCAATTCTAACACCTTCAAAATTACAGTCAAAGTTGGTCTAGCGATTGCTTGGATTGAGGCTTCTAATCATTCAAAAATTGTTGAAATTGAAATTTGTGTCAAAATTGTGTTTCTTACAGTCCTAAATCTGAAAAGTGTGTTAGCATTCATTCAAAATTTCAGTGATTTATTCAAATTTTTGCAATTTGTGACTTTTGAAATTAAGTGCTTAATTACAACAACTTTGATTTCCATTTTCAAAATAGAATTTTGCGTGAAATTGAGTCAACTTTCAAATTTCAAAACTTACATTGCTTTTGGTATTCTCTCTAAAATCATAAAATTCAAAATTTCAGTTTCCCTCTCTTTTTCAAAATTCAAATTTTGCATTTTTCGACAATCTTGGTAGGGTTCAATTTTGAGATTGCAACTTTAATTTGGCCTATCTACGGATCGTAAAATCACTCAATTTTTTCAGGTTAGCTGCAAAATCATCATAACTTTCATCCTTGCAAATTTTGAAAAAAGTTGCGAGGACCGTGTGCACCCCGAGCGCCACGGTCCCGGACATTTTTTTTGAAATTTCGGGAGATTGTCCTGATTGTATTTAACAGCTTAAATCTAGAAGATTGGCTGGTTTTACTGAAATTTGCTACCTCTAAAAATTCAAAATCTTCTCTCTCTCTTTAGTGCATGAGTTTTACAACAATAAGCCCTACTTACACTATTCCCGTTAGACGAAGCCTTAGAATTAAGTCCTTCCAAGGTGTAATTACCGAGGAGATGGAACCTAATTTGAATGGTCTTTTTAACGAGGACATGGGTAATTCCTCTAATCCTCTTAATGATGAAGAAGCTCTCCATGAGGTTTCTGTAGAACAACTTTCAAAATTGGATAACCAATTTGATGATTTTCGACAATGGATGTCTCAAGAATACCCTGATAGTCAAGCTCTTCCTTTAATTGAGGGACTAAAACATATGCTTCAAAGTGATAAGAATGGAATTGATATTTTGCGTGGTATTGCACACATTGTGGATTCAAATGTGATGCCTATGAAAAGTTGTGCCGAAACCTTAGGTTATACACAACCTCCTACTCAAGACAATCATTCTATTCCTTTGACGACTTCTATTGCTAGTATACCTACTTTTACATCAAACATAATGACTACTTCAATACAAGACATTCCTCCTATGATCACTAGTCATGGGGGCAATCCCTCTTCTTCAATCAACCCTCTTCCTTCATTCAATCCGACTTCTTCATTCATTCCTTCAATAAGTGTTCCTATTATATCACCACAAATGAACATGACACAAGGGGGCAACTCGTTTAATCATTCCATTCCTCCTTGTAGTGTTCCTCCTGTCCAATCATCTCCTATGACTAACTATCATAGTGTCCCACCACCTTACTCTCTACCTTCTTTCAATAACATAACACCTCCATCACAATCTAACACATCTAATATGAACTCTTCGACTAAAGCGACCATTAACAATCTTGCACAAATTGTCTCTTCTTTACAGCAACAAATTGCCTCTATGAATCAATCTAAGTTTAGTGTGCCCACATTTGATGTTGTGAACCCACTTTCTCTTGACATTGTTCGAGCTATTCCCCCTAAACATGTTGAAATTCCACATTTGGAGCTTTATAATGGTAAGGGTGATCCTCTAACACATGTTAAGACCTTTCAAACAATATGTACTGATTTTGCTTATGACCAAAGGTTGCTTGCAAAATTGTTTACTAGAACATTAAGAGACAAAGCCCTACAATGGTATTTCTCATTGCCTTCCTATTCTATTACTTCTTTCGAACAACTTGCAAATGCTTTCATTCAACAATTTCAAAACAATATAAGTCCTAAAGTTACTTTGATTGATTTAATCCATTGTAAACAAGGTGTTAAAGAAAAAGTGACTGATTTCATTGGTAGATATAAGCATTTGTATGCTCAAATTTCTTTTCCAGTGCCTGACAATGATATTCAAAGAATCTTTATTTCTAATTTACAAAAAGACATTAGAGAAAAACTCTTGTTTTCTGAGTTTACTTCTTTCCAACAGTTGTGCGCAACTCTTCACAATTATCAACTGACTGTGAGTCAAATGGAACAATCACATCCTATGACTCCGAGTGATAAGGGTGATAGTAGTCAACAACCATTTGGGAAGTTTAAACCGAACAGAGAGTCCATTAAATTCAATGAAAACATCATCAACAACAATGTGAATGCAGCATCAGGTGTGTCTCCTATTTCTAAGTTTTTCAAGAGAGAAAGAAAGTTTACTCCTTTGAATGAATCATTGCATAGTATTATGAATAAGTTATTGGAACAAAATGTGCTTACTCTTCCTCCTATAAGGCAAATTGATCCTGCAAAGATTAATTCACCCTATTTTGATAACAAATCTTTTTGTCAATTTCATCGTCAACCTGGGCATGATACTGAAAAATGTTTTGCTTTAAAGGGGAAAATTCAAGATTTGATTGATAATAATACTATCTCTGTTTCTGGTGTGAATGATAAAGGCAATACATCTGTAGCTCCTCCTAACCAAAATCTTCAGATTTTCACTGATCCATTACCTTCTCATACCTCTAATGTGATTGATACTACTGATTCCTCTGTCTCACCTAATGATCTTGTGTCCATGACTCTGAATGTGATTAACTTTGTAGAGCAGCAGAAAATCCCTAAAGAACCTTCCATCACATTTGATTCCAGTGAAACTATCAGGGCACCTGATGGTCCTTTATATATAGTTGCAAAAGTAAAAAATGCACCTTTTCGTGGAGTGCTTATTGATCCTTCTTCTCTGGTTAATGTCATTACTGAAGAACTTCTTTTTACTTTGCAATTGAATTAAGTGATCTATGACAAAACAGATGTGGTTGTGAAACTATTTGATGCATTTTCTTCTCCTGCAATTGGTTCTATTACATTACCTATTGAGGTCCGTAACAAATCCCTTGATATGAACTTTTCTATTATTCCATCTTCCGAACAATTTCGTGTGAAGCTAGGCTATCCTTGGCTATCTTCCATGAAAGCTATTGCTTCTCCTATTCACAAGTGTTTGAAATTTCTCCATAATGGTGAAGTTGTTACTGTCAATCATAGTCTCTTTAAACCAGCTGAAAGAACTTCTAGCGTTCCTCTTGATTACTTTTGGCCTAAACAATTCCAATCTCTTCCTCCACGAAGTGATCATCTTTTCAAATCTTATCAAAAGTGGAAAACAGATATGATCCTATCTCTAAGTGAACCTAGAACACCCAAACTTGACATTCCCATCATTCTTGAGAAGGAAGTTCTTCCTTTGAAAGATAAAACTAATGTCTTTCCTCAAGAAGATTCCCAACCCATCCCTATGGATGTGACTATGCCTATGATTAATAAACTTCCTAAAAGTAGACCTATCCCTCCTCATCATGATGGACTTGGTCTCCTTCCAAAACCAAATATTCCTCCTTTATATGGAGCAGTTCCTCCTCCTTCCTCTTACGGAGAGAAGAGACCTTCCTCTTCTCCTATTGTTCAGCCTAAGAGACCACAACCTAAACACCCAAGTGATAAGGATGAGAACATTCCTCCTCCTCAATCTTCTCAACTTCCTACTAAGACTAGATGAAATTGTTCTGCACGTGAACGCCGGCAAAAGTGTCGTCTTAGAGCTCAAACTTTGCAAATCCCAAAAACACCTTCAACAAGCATTATTCCATTTTCTCCTCAGCTGATGATTGAGCCGAAATCTCCTAAACATAAGATGCATGATGGTCTTGATCCTGTGCGAGTTAAAGATCCTATTTTTATAAATCTTGATGATGATATAGATGAAAATGTTATTCATGATGAAAATGCTACTTCTCCTGTTCATTCTGATAGTGAATATGAACTTGTTGATATTGATAACCATTTATCTAATGAATTTTCTAAAGCACTTATCCTAGCTCCTAGACAAGAACACCGCGGCTTGGGATATGAACATAGCCCTTGTTTGGATCTTGTGATAGCTCCATCTGCTGTGTTGGATGTTCCTCCTCTAGCGTGTTCCCTGCCTTCCTGAAACATTGATCAGCAAGATTGGGGGGTAGATGACGTGCTAGAGTAGTTTCATTAGCATAGCAGATTCTCTCCTCCTCTCTTTCGTTACTTCTTCTATGTGTTATTCTCATTCTTCTATTTTCCTTAGTGTTGTCTACTTGAGGACGATGCAAAGCATTGAGATCTCTCGATCTCTCTCATGTTGACTCAAAAGACACATGTGTTCCCTTCTTCTAGGTGACCTTCCTTGATTGGGGAATGAAGAACAATTATGCATACATACATATGATATACATGAATTATTATACAGCATACTGACCCTGAGGAAAGTGAAGTCACCTCGTGCTTTGTGTTTTGTGTCTATTATCCTCGGGCTTATCTCACACTTGGGGGCTAAATCCTTGTGATAACGTGCTCCTTTCCCTTTTTCATTTTCTTATATGTATCACTACCTTAAAGCAATCACCCCTGGTGAGGCGTGTGTGATCGCTTTAACGTAGGGGGGCATACATCCCGTTCATATCTTTTCAAGATACTTGAAAATTTCTTGACAAATTTAGCTTTGCCTTGAAAATTTTTGATGTCTTTCTTGCATGACTCATAGTGAGGGAACCTTGCTACTGACAGTCATGGTTCTCCCTCATGATCTTCCCTTTTACCTTGTCAATCGAAGTCGTAAGATCCTTAGTCCACTGGGGGCTTGGTGTATCTTGCCTCCTTGACGTGGTGAAAGTTTTTCAATGTTGTTTCCTTGTACTTTACCGGAAGTATGAGCATATTCTTACACTCTCGCTAAAGTGGGGGCTAAATGTAGCATCCTAAAATTGTGACACTTGCAATTTTGACTACATTTGGGTCTTCACGATGGCAACGCAACACTAAACCTGAATGGAGACCCTAAAATTTGCTCATGACACCAAAAACTGCATTTTTCTAGCACCCTGGCCTGATCCTCCTTGCACCCTGCTATCCTAGGAGGTGGGACCAGAGCGCCTAGTGCCCTGGTCCTTCAGGACCAGGGCGCCCAGTGCCCTGGTCCCCCAGGACCATGGCGCCCAGCGCCCTGGTCCCTGGCCCTATTTTGGGCCCGGTCTCCTATGGGACTTCGGGCCTTTTTGTTTGCAAATTGGAAAATAACATTTCCTAGTCGGCCTAAGGTCGGGAAAATCAGTCTTTTAACCCTAATTGACAAGTATATAAACTACATTTTCCTCTTTCATTCGATATGATGGAAAAGGCGTGGAAACTATACTCAAGCATTCAAGCATTCAAGCATTCCTTCAAGCAATTGATCATTCTAAGTCTCCATTCAAGGCTAAGTATTGCATTCAAGACAAGGATTCAACCATTGAAGAGGAGATCACTTACAACACATTACATGCTACAACATACAACAAACAACAACATCTATACCTTCACACATAAGGATACAAACATCCTTACAACAAGGTACTAGTACTTGTTTTACATTACATTTACAGCATTTCTCATTTCTTGGTTAATTCCAAAACCGGGGTTTGACCTAAGGGCAAACCCCTAATCCCTAACCCCCCAATCATCTTCACTTTTCTGTGTGTAGGTTGCAGGTACGCGGCTGAAATTGAAGATCTGGAATCCTTGTGCAGAGATGAACAGATCCCCCTTCGTTTCATGGATTTTTCGGAGGACCGTGTGCACGCTGGGTGCCATCGTCCCGTCAACTTTTGCTCAAATTTGCAGGACAGTGCCATCTCGACATTTTACTGCTAATTCTAGGTCCACAGCTTCATATCATATCCCTATCTCAGTTTATAAGCGAATCTTTATCACTTTCTATGCATTCCTAGTTCAATCTTTTCATCTACATTCTTTACAAAAGAGGGTATCCTTGCTATCACAACCCTTGAAACTCATATAGAATCCAATCTTGCATTACATGGGATTGGATCTTGTGGGTTTCAACCCCTCTTTTGAATGTAAAGTCCCTCCTAAGTGAAAACCATCAACCCTAGTGACTCTCCCTTCTCCCTCCTCGGAGTTGGGGAGGGGAGAATGACTAGGGTTCGATTTTTCCGCTTTACAGTTGTGATCTTGAGTATTTGCGGTACCAGAGCTTTCTCCAACTTCAAATCCAATTCCAGAAGTGTCACCTTTTGGTTTTTGATTCTTCAATAAGGTACCAAGTTCTTTTGAGCTTTTCTTGAATTTTTCTTTATGTTCATTTGCAGTTTCCAATTCCCTTTCCAAGATTTCTTTTTGTGTTATTAGTTCATTTGAGTCATTCTGAGTATGCATCAAATTTGTCTTCAACATGTCATTTTCATAGCTAAGTCTTGTGTTCTCATTTGCTGCATCACTTAGTCTTCTGGGAAATTCTTCGTCATTCTTCTTTCTGTCCTCAATCTCTTTGCAAAATCTCATAGTCATATCCTGCATTTCATTTTTTGTTGTCATGATCTCTTGTTTCAACTTGCTTATCATATCATTAAGTGATTCCTTTTTATCATTCTCATTTTGCAATTTTTCACAAAGTTCTCTTCTCTTATTTCTTGTAACAATAAGATTTTCTTGAAGTGCCTGAATGATATCCTGAGCTGCTCTTAAATCATCTTCTAATTTGATATTTTTCAACTTCTCTGCATCATAGTCAGTAAGAGCTCCTTCAAGTTGCTTCATCAGATTTTCTGTCTTTTTCAGTGTCAAGATCTTCCTCAAGTTGTTAGGCTTCTGAAAATAGAGGACCAGGCTCTCATACCAATTGCTAGGGTTCCCAAAGATACTGAGAGGGGGGGGGGGGGGAATCAGTATCTAACCGGTAGTCAAATTTTCTTAAGTCAAAACATGTAGAACATAAAGTAGCAGTGTACCGGTATGCAATAATTAATGTAATAAACAGAATTAAAAACATCCACATGAAAAGAACACCATAACACAAGATGTTTAACGAGGAAACCCGGTGTGGGAAAAACCTCGGTGTGATTTGTGACCCACAATATTCACTTACTGGCCAATAAGAGAATATCACTTACAATAGGGGCCTGCACATGCAAGAAGGCCAATTGCCTAGAGCACACTACTCAGTGAGAAGTCACACTGACTTACAATGAGGATTATACTAATCCAATGATCTGTACTGCTTTATATAGCATCTCCAATGCCAGATTTAGTACTAGTTCTTACTTTGTTCTTTACATATACCCTTGACCTATAATTCACAGATTAGGTCTGCCTAATAATTTTCTTTATGCTTGCTTACTTACCTTACAATTTTCTACAATGTTCTTCTTTATATACAAGAGTCATTTTACAATTTGCCAAGTCAGCTTACAATAATAAACAAAATATTACATATCAAAAAATCCTGTTGGCCTCTGTGCCGATATACATCTTTTCTTCTGTGCCAGTGCTAGTGTCGGTGCCGGTGTAGAGTGATCTTGTTGATGCCGGTGCACTGTCTTGCTTGAATAATGCTTTGCCAGTATGATGTCTTGCTGGTGCTATAGGATTGCAAGGTTGCCATCAATGACAAAACCTTCAATCACACACAATGTCTTATTGGAGTGTCCATATGCCAACAAGAACAACACTACCTCTATCTCAACATTTTCCCATACATTAGTATGTACTAGGGGCTCAATATCCACTATCTTAATGTTTTTCAAAATTGAGGGTGAAGTACTCACAATACCTTTAGCTTTCCCTTCAACCAGGATGTCTATAGTATCTATCTTAGGTTCTGGTGAAGTATAAAAACCATGGTTTTCTTCAAAGAGCTTAACACATGCCTTGTGGATCTCCTTGATTATCTCATTGACCCTACCTAATAGAAGATTGATTATTCTATTCTTTCTATTAAAGATTTTCCTATCTACAACCTTAAGTGTCTTGTCCATCTCCTCTGGAGCAATAGAAACACAAACAGATAACAACTCTTAAATCTTTATATGCCTGTCCTCTTGCATTGTTGATAATCTCCTAGCATCTAAAATGTCCTACAACTATGTTGGTATTTGGTCTTCAATTTCTAACAAGGCTTTGTTATATATATCCAAATACAACAAAACTACTTCCTCTACTTCTCTTTGTTCATCATTATCTAAATGTTCATAATAAAACTGTACAGTCTTTAACATATCATCTTTAGTAATTCCATCAACTAACTCTGCACAAGTCTTTGGTGGATTAATAGTTACATTACTAGATTCAATTGCAAGATCAATGCCATCCTTCCTCTTTCTCCTTTCAGTACCAAATGGAGCTAACAATATTTCTTTTGGTGCTCTTTTTTGTGTCAGTACCTTGATAGTAACTTTCTTAACCGGTTGCTTTTTAGCTTCTACCTTAGTCTCTTCAGTTTTCTTCCTCAATATCCTTTTGAATGCCAAGGGTGTGTCATCATTAGATGTAGATTATGCTATAATAGGCTCAATGAATATTTCTAGTTCTTTCCTCTTCTCGCCTTTCTCTGGAACAACATCAATTAATGCTTTGATGTCTTGTGAAACCTTTTCAATGAATTTACTTGCATTGCCCTCTTGCTTCTCTCTCTTCTTCCAGTTGAACATAGTTGCAACCTCTTGCTTCTTCTACTTAGAAGTGCCAAAGGTTTTTACAGTTTCATCAATAGGTGCCTCAATCAGCATTTGTGCATAAGCATCAAGAATCTGAGCATCAACTTCATAACTCATTTCCTCAATCCAAATCTTCTGGGGCCTTACAACTTCCATCAGAGTTTCATCTTTCTTGACCATGAAGAATATCTCGCTGGAGTACTTCTCAACAACGTGCTTTGGAATCCTCACCCTAGAATTCATAGCCTTTTGAAATAATTTAAAGTAACCCCACACTTTGTCATCTCTTTGACTACCCAATGTAGAAATTGATTGGTTTAGTTGCCTCCCTACTGGGATATCGAATGCCCATTTTCTCTTCCCAAAACTGGGAGTCTCATTGATGAAAAATAGTATTAAACAAACAATTAGGATTCCATACCGGAATGTTCCTTTCTTTTCTCCTTTGATATTTGCTATATTAATCAACAATTCATCCAACATCCAATCACATAGATCTAACTTCTCATTCTCCCTCATCATTTTATGAGCTGTATAAATGTAGGAGATATAAATAGAATTAAGATGGTTTGACTGAGTTACCTTGTAACTGATGACCATGCTTCCAAATTTGATATCTGTGCTCGCGATAGTACTAATCCTCATTGATCGCTTGTCTGATGTTGCACTGGTAATCTTATTGACCTGATCATTTGAAACTTTCTTCTCTAGATGTTGTCCAACTTGCAGTAAACCAGTGATTTCCCTGTGGCCTCCTTCAAAATTTATATGGTCTATTCAACTAGATAAACTCTCCATGCACTATGCTCAAAACATACCTAACAATCTCATCTTCAAATTCTAGAATATCTAGAATGCCGGTAAACCCTAAATCCACAATATGCTAGTATTTAGGCTTAATCTTTCCAGAACCTCCCATTAGCTCACTCATGTATATGTTCTTAATATCACTCATTCCTAAATCCTCAATATGATAGTGAATGTAATCTCTTACATCTTCAACATACATGACTCCTTCCGAGACACAAGAAAAAGCGCAAACTGGGTTGTCCAGGGTAGCAACATGTGGATATCGCTTGAAAATCAGCCTGGGATGATCCTTGACCTCAACAACAGTCAGATTTGCAATAAACATAGGTACAAATGATGATCCCGCTTCCATGATTGAAGATAAATACTTGTGAATAGCTAGTGGTGAAAAACCCTAAAGATCTCTTCCGATTGCAAGTGAAATCTCTCAAGATGATATTGATCACTCTGAATCGCCTTAGACTTCCTCTGAATCACTCTAAATGCAATGTTATTAGAAATGAAGTAATTCTAACTTTTAACCTCTAAGAAACCCTAATTTGTCATTGATATTAATGAATTCCAGTGGAAGATACCAGATCTCGATCAAACATCTCCATGCTGGCTAAGCATCTCCAATGTCTGGAA
Source organism: Cryptomeria japonica (assembly GCF_030272615.1). NCBI lineage: Eukaryota > Viridiplantae > Streptophyta > Pinopsida > Cupressales > Cupressaceae > Cryptomeria > Cryptomeria japonica. The sequence goes on along the minus strand of NC_081415.1, from coordinate 713,481,368 downwards.
CATCTTCCAGAACCTCTTCCCAAGGCATATGCATCATCTTCATGAATTTTGCCTACCCCTAAGGCATCTACCTTAGTTACTAGATGATCTTGTTGTCGGTGCAGGAGAAACCTCCTCTATCGATTGAGTAACCGATGCATTTCCCTCTGCTCATTGTTCTTCTGACTTCCTGACCCATCTCTGGGTATGATCTTGTCAGATTTCATTAACCTTCTCTTTCCCTTTCTCATTTGATCCATCATTACCAACTGGTGGATTTCTAATTCTATAGAACTTAGCAATATGTCCAACCTCATTACATGCATAACATGTAACATTGTTCTTTTGAATTGCTTTTCTAAAACCGGTGTAATTGCTTGACCAACACTAATTAGCCATATGTCCAAATTTTCCACATTCATAACATTTAATATTCATTCTGCAATCTTCTATCTTATAACCATACTTATTACATTTAGAACATTGATCGGGAGAAGAATCAAGGTTATGATTTTCTCTATTTCTACATTGCCTAGCCATGTGACCAAATTTATTACAAACAAAGCATGTACCATTAAATTTATAAGCATTAAACTGCCTTACCGATGCCTTATGATTTTGATCTTCATTTGTAGTACCAAAACTCTATCCTTACTCAAATCCAAGTCCACTGGAATCTCCATTCTGCCTTTGTCTCGTCAATAACTCATCTAATAGTGCTGAACTAATCTTGAATTTTTCTTTATACTCACTTGCAATAGTCAGATCATCTTTCAAAATTATCATTTGTCTCTCAATCTCTTGTTCATTACTCTGGGATTGTACTGAATCAGTTCTCAACATATCATTCTCATGAACCAACCTACCACATTCTTCAAATTTGTTTTTCAAAGATACATCAAGATTTTCTTCCTTTTTCTTCCGGCCCTCAATCTCTTTAAACATCCTCATAGTTATAGCTTGCATTTAATTCATCATAACCATGTTCTCCTAACTCAGCTTTAGACATCTCTCATTAAGTGCATCTTTCTCATCATTATCCTTATTCTGCAAAAGTTCCTTCCTCCTAACCTGAACAAATGACAGCCTCTCCTGTAGGACAAGAATGAATTCCTGAGAAAAATTCAATTCATCTTGTAGCTTCAAGTTCTTCATCCTTTCAGCATCATAATATTCAAGTGCCACCCCAAATTGCTTCTCCAAACTCATATCCATGGATTCTGGATTCAGGATCTTCCTCAAGCTGTTAAACTTCCTCCGAGGCACAAGGCTTTGATACCAATTGTTGGAAACCAAGAACACTAAGAGGGGGAGTCAATCGGTGTCTACCAGAATGTTCAATTTTACTTTATTAAAACATGCATACACTAACTGGTATATCGATACATATAGAATTGAAAGAAGTAAAGCAACGAATAAGCCAATCACACAAATGAATACCATAAAACACATAATTATATGTGTAAAACCTCAAAGAGGAAAAACCGCAGTGGGATTTGTGACCCATAATATCAATCCACTGGCCATATGAAGAGATATTATAAAATATAGGGGCCTGCACTTGCAGGAAGGCTTACAGTCTAGAGCACACTACTCAATCACAAAAAGAGCCTCACTAACTACATACAAATCTAGACTACAATCTAGAGAAATGATTGAACTACATAGATAACATCTTCTATGCCTGAATACAGCTCTGGTTAAGCTTTGTCTATTTTGGTCTGAAATCCTTAACCCTTACCGGAATACCCCTTACATAAACTCTGCATTATAAAACATTATCACATTCTCCTATCCTTCCATATTACAAAATGATCTAATCAACTAACCTATATACCATTTACAAATCATCATGCCATATGTTGGCTTACAAGGATAATTACAATATGAATATACATGTTGGCTAGATAACATAAATACATGAATATCAAAACTAATTACCGATGCCGGATCTCCAAATGATGTCGGCCTCCAATACTGATAACCTAATTGTAAACCACCTCAGCCTGCATTGCCGATAATCAAATAAATCAATCCAACCTACTGGTGCCGGTGTCGGTACCAGTGAAGTGTTTGTGAAGTGCCTGTCAGTACACAATTGAACCAAAATATGAAGCCTAAACATGTTGCCATGTTTCCATCAATGACAACATATTGAAACCAACCAATTGAGTGTCAATTTCCAACAAATCATTGGTGGATTCAAGAGATAGTCCTTAAGCAACTAAAAATTTTGATGGCATTTGTCATCCCACTTAAACTTGATGTTGTTGTGAAGCAAATGTTGAAATGGATGACACTTATCTATGAATTGTGCTACAATACCTAGAAATTGACTAAAGCTTTCCATGCAATGATCTGAGTTGACTAATATTCTTAGGAGGTTGTATATCTAAAAATTCTCTGACTTTTATTGGATTTGCATCAATACCTCCTTCTGAGATGATGTATCCTAAGAGTTTCATGGAACTCACCCTGAAGACACATCTCTTGAGATTCAAGATCTGACTTTGTGTTTCTCCAAGAGATCAAAAACCACTGCTAGGACATCCAAATCTTCTTCCCTTGTAGCTGATTTTCCTAAAATATCATCTATATAATCCTCCATGGTAATATGCATGATGTCATGAAATATTTTTGTCATGGCTCTCTGATATGTGGCGCCTACATTCTTCAATCTGAAGGGCATGATGTTCCACCAAAACCCCATGAACACATGAATGTTATCTTTTGTTGATCTTCAAGTGCTATCTTAATCTAATTTTATTTGGAGAATCCATCCATAAGTGATAACATTGTGTGGCCTGCTCTTAGATCGATGGTCAAATCAATGTTTGGCAATGGAAAGTAATCATTGGGACAAGCCTTGTTTATGTCTTTGAAATCATTACATATTCTTATGTTTCCATTTGGTTTGCTGATAAGTACAAGATTGGAAATCTATTCAGGGTAATCGATAGGTCTGATGAAATCAACATCCAACAACTTTTCAAGCTCGACCTTTACTAGTAATACTACTTGTGGATGCATCTTATGCAATTTATGTTTGACTGGTTTGATGCCTGGAGTAGCTATCAAGTGATGTATAACTAGATCAGTATCAAGTCTGGACATATCTATATCTTTGAAATTTGTACATATTCTTATGTTTCCATCTAGTTTGTTGACAAGTACAAGATTGGAAATCCATTCGGGGTAGTCGGTAGGTTTGATGAAACCAACATCCAAAAACTTTTCAAGCTTGACCTTTACTAGTAATGCTACTTATAGATGCATCTTATGTGATTTATGTTTGACTAGTTTGACGCATGGAGTAACTGTCAAGTGATGTATAACTGAATCAGTATCAATTCCATACATATCTATGTATGACCATGCAAAATTTATCTGTCTCTTTGTGAACTTTGGCCGCTCAATTTTTGTCAATGATTGTGCAAGGAAAAGGTTATGTGGTACTTTTTTTGTCCGAATGCTTGTCTTTATGGTTTATTAAATCAACATAGATGACTTTTCCTGATATGTTGTCATGGGTAGAGTGTTAAACACTCCATCCTCTAGAACCTTAGAGAGGTTTTCACCATCGAATGTGTCCTTTCTTTTTACTTTTTTGGGGTTAGAAAGCGTTATAGTGCGGTTTTCACTAAAAGACCCATTATTTATTTTTACTTTAATATATTTGCAGCTAGAAGTTTTGGCACCCTCTCCAAAATATGCCATGCTCTTGAGTTCAATGGTGTATCGCTATTGAGTTCAATGGTGTATCCTACTTTATGGTCCCCAAGAAGGAGATCATCTCTTATGTGAAGGTAATCAATGAAGGCCTCATCATTTTGGAATGTGTCAAGTTGTGGAGGTCCTTGTTGGTCCTAGTCAATGAATTGAAGGTGAATGAGGGGAAGGTCATTTGTATGTTCAAAATTGGTAGGCATAAGGGTAAAGACATAGGAATCATTGGGTATATGAATAAATTCATTAGGGTCATCACTGGTACACTCCCCATCAGTCTCGATCACGAAAGAATATAAATCGACATCACTAGGATGCTCAAGAATGGGAGTTATCACTTTATGTGGTTTTTGCGTAGAGCCTTAAGACATAGAGGGTTGAGGATGACAAAAATTCTCTATCCACGCTTCACCATTATCTTTCATATCTTGAGATGTAGAACTAGATGATGCTTGAATAACTTTGAATAATTCTCTACATTTTTCCTGGTGGTTTCACCAGGTTCTATGAAAGTTTATTCAAGCTCATAATCACTAGATGAGTTGTAAAAACCCAATTCTAATTCATTTGAATCTATAGAATAATGTATTTCTTCTTATTGGTCATTAGTAGAAATGGGATAAGTAATTTTCAATGTTGCTTGAGAATCAAGACTATGTAATCTCAATGGTGCAAAACCAAGTCATTTTGTTTGTTGTTTCTTTGGTACTAATTCAAGTTCTAATGTTTCTATAATACCTTTCTTTTGTAGGCCAAGATGTCCGTTTCCATAATATCCCATCTTTTGTAAACACTTGAAGCCTTTTCCATAGTTCAACTGGTATTGTGATGTGATCTTGATTAGGTTGTTCTTCTAGTTCTTTGTAAAGGATAGATATCTTCTTCTCCCATTTCATTCCATCTTTTGAAGGTGGTGGGATTCACTTTTATAATGATTGTTGATATTTTTTTTGAATTATGTGGTCTACCATAAGTTTTTGGAGAGTCTATCAATTGCCTAAGATACATGGTTTGATTTAAGTTGTATTCTCCCATCCCCTCGTTCTTGAATTTTCCTTTAAGTTCTACTTGATTTGAAGTGGACGATTCCAATGATTCTAGATCAATGTATGTTGAAGATGGAGTAGCTTCTCGATTGATTGGGACTATTGTTTCAAGTCTTGGTCAGAGATTGTTGCAATACATGTAGGGATTTGGGTCCCCTTTAACTTTAACTTCGATTCCATTGTATGGGAACTTAATACATTGGTGATAAGTTGAAGGTACTACTCTCATTGTATGTATTCATGGTAGTCCCAAAAGTATATTGTACATTAGATCAAGATCAAGAACTTGGCAAACCACATCCTTTGTTACTCATCCAACTCTTAGAGGTAGAGTGATTGTTCCTTTTGAGGAGCATTCTTCATCATAATATGCCTTTATGGTGATATTCTTTCTATAATCCACAATGTTTTCAATAATCCCAATTGTAAGATAGATTTCAATGTAAAAATATTGAGGCCTTCTCCTCCATCTATCAAGACTTGTTTTATGCAATGTTTATGGAGGAAAGCTTCAATGTGAAGTGGTGCATTGTAAGGTTCTTGTGGAGATGTGTCATATGCTTCTGTGAATATAAGGCAATAATGTGTTAAAAAGTTGTCCCACCATGGTTTGAAACTAGTCCACATTTAGATCGGTAGGAACAAATGTCTCTCTCAAGATTTATCCAAAATAGTTTTGTGTGAAGGTGAAATGTGCAAAAGCTCAAGGATCAAAATAAGAGCGAGTGTCTTTCCCAATTGATCTAAAAGGTCATATTGGCTATTAGAAGATAATCAAGTTGTTTTGTATGTAGAACCTTGTAAAGTAACTTTACCCCTTTGAGTAGTGACATTGCATTTAGGGGCTTTGCCTTTTATGGTTATGGTAGACACATGGTTGTCTAATTCGGAAATATGGTTGATGGTGTAATCATAGGCCGCAGTAGTATAATTGGCATTATTGTCTATATTAGGGGCCTTTACCATATCATGTTTTGGAAATGGTTCCTTGAACATCTCACTCTTCATTGGAGGTATGACCATCATCTTCTATTGTTCCATTGTCTATAAGATCTTGAATGATATTCTTCAATTTGTGATAATTTCTAATATTATGGCCCTTGCTCTTGTGATATTCACAAAATTCATTGTCATTCCACTTTGAAGGTTTTACCCTTGGTTCAAATGGTTGATTATATAGTAATGTAATGAGCTTGTTGGCAACCGACTTCTTCAATTGCATTTTCAATTGGTTCTCCCAAAGGTTTGTAGTTCTTTGGAGGTCTTGGTGCTCTTTGTGTATTCACTTGATTATTGGACAAGCCAAAATAGAGGAAAGTTATCTTTGGCTTAATCATATTAGCATCCACAACCCCATCATTGATAATATATTTGTTTTTGTTCCAAAATTGAGGCTTGTCTTTCCCATTGGGATCATCTTCTCTTTAAATATATTGATCGTGCCTTGCTCAATGAGGACCTTTTCAAATGATAGACCTTTTTCAATAACTTCTTTGAAGATAAACAAACATGTCATTCAAAGTTCATATCCAAATTCTTTGTTCACATTTTGGGTAAACATGTCAACCATTTATTTTTGTGGAATTTGACAAGGGCAATGACTAGCCGAACTTCCCCATCATTGTAAAAATGATGCAAAAGATTCTCCATTTTTCTACTTTATGTTGCATAAAGTGGTCACTAATACTTTAGTTTCAATGTTATATGAGAAATGTTGTATAAAGGCCTCTACCAGTTCACCCCATGACTTGATCCCAGACAAAATTTATGAAAACCATTCATGGCTTGTCCACCTAAACTTTGTGGAAATAATCTCATCAAATAGGAATACTCATTTTCTACCTCTATGCAAGTCATGAAAAATTATCTAATGTGTGCCTTGGGATCTACTTTTCCTCTATACTTGTCAAATTTTGGTGTCACAAAATGAGGAGGAAAATGAGGCATTGGTATGCTTCTACTGTAATGCCCATACCCTAGTTAGACTTGTAAAACCTGTTTGACCATGATTGACTTCCTATGTGGCATTCTTGAATGGTAGGTTAACCATGGTGAAATGTGTAGTTTAGATAATATAAATAACTGTGCATACTTATTATTGTGCTTTTGCATCGATTCTCGTGTAAATGTAATTGTTCCTAACCCTTGTGATAAATCTTGAGCTAACGCCTTCATTGAATATGTATTTGTATATGCATGCTTGTATGAATTCATGAGTGCAGGAGATTGCAGGTACAACACCGCTTAGGGCAAGGTTCATCTCCTTTGGAATTTGCAAGGTTGAGTATGCTCCTTCATCTTTAGAATTCGGATTTAGTAGTCATATAACTCTCATCTTGCCTTAGCCATGGTTAGGTGAGCATCGTGTGTGGAATCGTGGGGCTTGCTTTTCATTGGGATGCGTATCGAGAGATTTGGAGGACTTCCTCGATTTGCATGCCTTGCACGAGGTAAGTGGAGTTTGTTGTTCTAAGTATTAAATTCAAATTTATGAGTAAACGTACACATTAGAGATATAGAAATTTAAATAGGTAGTTTCTTTATATGATTAATCATTAATTTAAGAGATTTGCTTTAAATTATTATTGTAGCAAGCTTAAGGTATTTAACTGGGGTTAGTGTGCTCATTTACACATTTGCAACATTTACGCATTTGTAGTTGAGAAATTAGAATAAATAAGACTCTTGCATTAGATTAGTCATTTATTTAAAAATGTCGCTTTATTATGTTATAGCGAGTTAATTTAATAGCTAATTTTAAAATAACGAATTTATTGAGTTATGCATTTTAGAAAGGAAAAATTTTAAAGTCATTTGGGAGATAGAAATAAATTACTCATTTCCGCATTTTGGAAGAAAAAGGGGTAAATTATTATTATTTAAACGAAATTATTTCCTTTTTACTTGTAAAGTCGATATAGTATAAAAGTTTGATTTTTAGAAAATTAAATTAATCAAACGCCTTAACCGGTCAATAGTTCCGAAATATAAAAGTAGGCCTAAAATTAATATTGAGGAATTAAAAAAATTTAAAACTCAAAAAGAAATAGAAGCATTTTAATTTTAATAAGGAAAACAAATAAGATGTAATAGATAATGGTAATGAATGACTTCCATTTGGATTTTCATTTGTTTTATTTTAAAAAAATAAATGCCTAATTTCGAAATTGAAAATTAGGGCAAAATTAGGGTTTCTCCTTTTTAACCTAGTTTTGTAAACATTTTGGGGGTTCTCTTTTGGGGGGAAAAGGTGGGAGAAAATGGAGTTTTTTTTTTCTTTCTTGCTTGGAGTTGCAGGTGGAGCTCTTCTTCAGATTCATGCCAGGAATGCTAATGGGAGGTAGGTCTCTTGTTTATCTTGTATTGCATTTAAAACCAAAAGAAATGTGTTTGATTCTCTCTTGAAAATCTGAGTTCTAGTTTGAAAAAATGGTGGACATTGGATCAAGATTTTTGCCTTATGAGTTAGTAAATCTTACCTATCTAAGAGACTTTGAAACTGTTTGTGTGTTTGGAGGAAAACCATGAACTGTTATTTGGAAATCTTCCCCCATTTTTGATATTTTGGTTATTCTGAAAAAGAAACAAAAAAAAATGGAGAAGAGATGGCTGTGACTGTATTTGTTTTTTTAAAAAAATGGGGTTGCTGGAAAATACTTTAAATTTGTGTTTTCAGACTGTGTTTTGGTGAGAGAATCATACATTTTGTTTGTAGTACTTACATATATTGTTTTTTTGTTTAAAAAAAAATATCTATATATATTCATTTAGCAAATTGTGGACTGCACTCAGGCAGTTTTGGTCTGGGTCTGGAATGGTAAAAAATCTGGATCTAGTATTGTTATTTTACCAGAGATTGTTTTTAAAAATAAAATAAAACAAAATGAAAAAAAAATATATAAAAAAAAATGTTATTACACCCCCCATGCCCGCTAGTAGCTACTGCTACCAGTTGGTAGCAGCGCTACCAGAGGTAGCGGACTGCTACCATTTGGTAGCTGCTTGCTACCATTTGGTAGCAGTGCTACCAATGGTAGCTTGGGGCTCCCAGGGGGGGGCCCACGTGGGTGTCCACGTGGGTACCTCCCCACTCATTTTTTTTCTGTTTTTTTTTAAATCCAAAAAAAGGGGTTATTATATTTTATATTTAATTATTTATTTATTTTATAAAATTGCTTTAAAAATAAATAAATAAATAAATGCATATAAGATATAAGGAAAAAATAAATAAAGAAGAATCAGGTTAACAAGTGAATTTAAAAGTAGTATAAGGAATTTAAAACTCAGTTCTTTGATATTATTTAATTTTAAATTCAGTTTCTTATACTATTAATCTTAGATTATTAAATAATATATTTGGATTTTAGAGAATCAACATTAGTATATCCATACTTGAATACAAGTTTTTTTTAAATTTCATATTGGTTACATCATACTCAAGTAAACACTCATTATTAACATGGAATAAATAGTGATGGTGGTTTAATGAGAGTTTTAAATAAAAGTTAATTTAGCTAGTATACCGAAGTATCGACATTATTAGTCAGAGCAATATGATAAAACGAATACCTCTACCGGATAATGCCTATGCTGAATTAAACTTCTATTATTGAATTTGGCTATGTAATGGTAAGACTTGACATGATAGTGTTTGGTTGCAAGTTGGTCAAGCCCCTAATTAGGAAACCGTCAAACAAGAGTATCCAGGATTGTTTGTTTTTTTTAATTTGTTATGATTCTATTGGACCCGCTTCTAAAAGGGATCACTATGTAATAATCAATCAAGGCAGATGATGACTAGTGTATGCGTTCGCCTAAAGGGCAGAGATGTAATAGACATGTAAATTGTAATCTTAACTATATTAAATGCCAGAGGGGTCTTGCAGTTGAGCAGACCCGGAGATGTAGCCCTTTAGGGGTGAACTCCGAGATCACATCTGTGTTATGCGATGTTTTTAGCTTACTTTGTTTTATGTTTTAAATTATCATGGATGGTTATATTCTTGTATAAGTGTATGGTGGTAATTTAATGAGTTTAAATCTAATGCACAAAATCAGACATCGTGAGGAATGTAGTAAATCAGATTTATAAGACATTGTAAACTAGGATTATGGCTAAGTATTTAAAATATGTTAATTTAAATTGTAATAGTGGAAAGAATCTTGCTAGAATACTCCATTGGATAAATTTGATAATAAGCATGTTAATGGAATGAATGTAAAAGAGAAACAAAGTTAAAATTTATGTCACAATTCCTAGATTGAAATCTAAAGGATGCACATCATATAAATATCTACTTTTTTTTACCTTAGTAAATGAATCACGCCATGTTAATTTTGTTTCATTACATTGGACGAATTTGTTAAGTTATTTCACGCTTTAATCATAACCAGTAATCCTCACCAGATTAATTTGATAATCGTGTGGACTCAACTAGGCATCCATGTTGTATATTGGATGAATATACTTAATAATTCATGTTGTAATTATAATCAATAATCCTCACCAGATTAATTTTAAAATTGGGTTATCTCAACTAGTCTTCCATATTTATAACTCCAATAAATGAATTTCTTTATGTTTGCTAAAAATGAATTGAATAGGGAAGGATTCAATTAGATGTTGATACATTAAATCTTAGTAAAAGTATCTCCCTCCTATTAACTTCGTTTATAAAAAAAAAAGGAGATGTGCAATAAGATAATTGTATTTTAATCTTAATAGAAGGACATCACTATGATCTTAATATTCGAATCTCGAAATGATGAATGTTATCTAGTTAACGATACTTTAATTTTAAAGGATGCTCTCGTGTGTTCTAATGCATATCCTCCTTAACGAAATTAGTCCATTTATTAGTATTAATAAAACTTCAAATGAATTCTATGGCTACTCACATCTTACCTTTCATAAAAGAACTACAACTCACTAGTTGGCAATGCATGAAATCAAATGAAGGGATCCCACTCTATTAATTGTAGTTAATCCTTAATGAATGAATCTCGTCTGATTAACCAAACTTTTAATATTAAAGGATGAAATCGATTGTGAATGGATACCCTAAACCCAATGAATGGACTTCACTATATTAGATGCATGAACCTTTTTGGAGACCTCTTAATGTAATTATGAATTAAAGTGCAATGAATAAACAACCTATCAAAGGCCTCCTAACCACCAAAATAAATGAACGCTTCCTAAAATTATAAGATGTCAAACCATGGAACACATATATAATCAAGATCTATGCATTATCTCGCAATTATGTTATCCAGTTTAATTTGATCTAATGACGCAAGTTGAGTTAGGTGTAAGGTTATGTAATCGCGTTGGGAAACTCCTTAGGATTGTTTTAGGCTTCCGCTATGTTATCTAGTTAGAGATAACTTTGAGATAACTTCGATCTATCTTAATATTGTAACTTTTCATTAACGCTCTTAATTATTATTTAAAAAAAAAAAAATTTACACTCTATTTGAGTGTTTTTAACTTAAACCCTTAGGGGTTTCCTGGCGGGGCATTACATCTACCATATGGATAAGGACATATGTCATGAATCATATAGTCCTTTGTTCATGATTGCATACTTGTATCTATTGTTGCAAATCACTAGGTGGTGCTTTGTCTCTTTGAGGTATTCTCATGCCTAAGCCACTAGGAGGAGGAACATAATGCATGTAAGGGTGATGTTGGTCATATATATTCTCATATGGGGGAGGAACGTAGTTGTTGTATGGGCCACTTGGTATGGTATTATGAAAAGGGGAATTATGCCTAAGATGATTGTATGTATCATGGCCATGGGTATAATTGTTATTGTAAGCATGATCTTGAGTGTTGCCCCCAAATCTAATGGGTGGTCTTCTTGTGTAGGTGTTATCATGATCTTGGTTATTCTCTTGTTGTTAAGCATAGGCATTGGTATTCCTTCAACCTTGGAGAGGACAAGCACATGGTTATTCATGAGTGTTTCGAGCATCATTGGTATAAGAATGAGTATCAGTCACTTTAGGTTTTTAAAACAAGGATGAGGGTGACTCAAGCATGGTACACTCACATTTATTACCACCATCATTTCCATTATCTTGATTGTGATCCTCTTCCAAATTTGTGTCACATAAAAGTCATGGGGTAATCTTGCACCACTTTTTATTATCATATGTAAAAAATGTTGATAGTCTCTTCTCATAATCATTTCAACCAATCTATTAAATTAATCATCGGACATAGTATCTTGAATATTTGTGGTAGTAAAGGACTCATTATTAAATTCTTGTGCATTATTGCAATTTTCAAAGGATTGTGAGTTGTAAAATTTTTCCTCATCAAACTCATATGTTTCCATGTTTAGAGATCTTTGAGCTTCTTTAGCTTGTCTTCTAGACCTTTGTGAATAGGTTTCAACCATGAAAAGACCTTGGCTAAAATGGAAGGTGGAGGAATTTGAAGACTATGGAAGATAAAGAGATTTTGAAATGGATAATGAATCTACGATTGTCTTGCAATGTCCCAAAATGTTGTTCTAATATAAGTGTGATTATCTAAAGCAAGGTGTAGCTTCGTAGGAGATGATAAACTCCTGATGAGGTAAGGTGACCTTAACTAGAGATGCCCAAGATGATAAATCTGATGCAGGAAGTATCTAGAGATGTTATGTGATATGTTTGCAAGATAATATAGGGACTAATAAACAACCTTTTGAATCTAGTTGAAAGATGAGAATGGGGGGGGGTTGAAAATGATGTCCGAAAAATGTTTGAAAGGGAATGAAAAGTTATGAAAGATGATGGTTGACTAATTGGAAACCTATGGAATTTGCCTTAGAAGCTCTTATAATCTTAGAAACACAAATGTAGTATGAATTCACAAACACATCATAATGTCTCACATACGAAGTTTCAGATTACAAATACGTAGTTTCACAGTTGATAATGTATTCTCAGTTTTTTTCAAATACGTGCTATAAAGTTACAAATGCGTGCCAAAAGTTAACACAGGCGTGATAAGATAGTGCACAAACACGATTTCTCAGTTGATAATGTTTTCTCAATTTTTGTCCAAATATGTGTCAGAAGTTAACATAGATGCAGAATGATGAAGCGTATACACATTGGAAATTAACATAAATGCATTTCTAGCAAATTTATCAATTCTATCTAAATTTTGAAGTTGTTGATAAGTGACCAGATCTCAGTGTTGATGTTTTTCTGGCAAGAAATCATGGCAAATAGGAAGTCACAATGTCTGAAGGTGTTGTTCTCCAAGATATAAGCATAATGTGTTTGTTTTGTAGGCCACAATAGCCCAATTTACACAAGTCTCAACACAATCAAATACACTTGAAAGCATGCACGACCTAGGCTTGGAAAGAGGATACCACTTGCTGAGTCCCCAATTAGATTTCTCTAGATACTGAAACAAGGCAGACATAAAGATATTTGGTGGCACTAGCTCCCCCTTTCATGAAACTTACCTCTCAGGCACACCAAAATATCATACCCCGAAGATCAAGAGATCTTATGAACTGAGGGAAATCTATCTCAACAATGAGTAGTAGCAATGTGGGGCAGCTTCGAAGGTCCAACCTCTTGCACTAGCAAGCAAAAAGGGTTTTTGGGCCACTAAAACAATAGTGTCTAGTCAATGTTTCAGGGTATATTGGGGGCTATACATGAGACGTTTCTCTTAATTAAGAGGCCTCCAAACCCTTTCAGGTTTTATGCATCACAAGAATACTGGAGGAGACATACGTTAGTATAACACATCAACACCGGGTGATAAGTGACTTTTTTCAAAATCTACAATTATTTATATAGCAGACCAAAAAAAAGTACTTCTTGGGTCATTCCCTCTAACAATATGGGAGGAAAGCCCTCTAAAGACAAAAAAAATTTCTCTTACACCCAAGATACAATGGAAGGCAAGGGGAGAGGATACTTTTGTTATTATCTTAGGGTTTTAAACAAAAATGTGCCAAAAGCACAAGACACTTCAAAAAAGTTTCGTTTACCCTTCAACAACTAAATAAAATATGAATGAAATCAATGTGAGCCTAATTAAACTTAAAAAACAAACACTCCCCTAGATTATGCAAGCCAATGTTTAGTAGTTTCAATGATTACCCCAACCTGCAAGCAAACTTGTTAGGTTAATTTCAAAAATCCCAAAATGAAATGTGAAAGGGACCTTCAACAAAATGATAGAAACAACTGCACCACTTCATTAAACCACAAAGGGTAGTACAAAAGAAAAATCAAATATGAAATCTAACCCTAATTGAAAGACAAAAAGAAAATGTAGAAAAAATTGACATTGTTATACCTGACACAAATGTAGAAAGACCCAGACTATAACCTGTCAAAAAACTGCAACCTACAAAAATCATAGAACACATATGTGCGGAAAAAGAGATCACATATGCAACATAAAATGTCACATATGTAGTAGAAAATATCATATACACAACTCTACAAAACATAAACATAGAAAGACAAAACAGAAACGCACCAAAAAGACTAGTCAAAAGCTGTTAGATCCTACAAACACAAAAGCGCCAAAAAGTAACATATACATGCTGAAAGGATATGTATACGTTGTAAAATGATACAAAAATATGGTAATAATATGTGCATAGGTGGATTATTGTAAACCTTCAAAACAAAAAATCGAACAAAAACACAGATGCAACAAAATAATGTATAGACATAATTTCGACCTAGAATTGTTGCCAATCCGATCTACAGCTTGACAAAAAAACAAAAATGCAAAAATTTGTTAGAAACAATGAAATAACGTCCCACCAAGCATGCCAAAATGTAAATGGTGAAATTGAGAACTTAACTATTGTAAAACCAAACAAAGATCCAACTACATAAAACCCTAGTTATACAATGAAATCCACCATACACCAGTGAAGAACCTAGAAACATGCAAAACATGAAATATTAAAAGATTATACCATTCACATGCCCATTAAGGTTTGATCTCCATTGTTTCCTATCTCCATTGATCTTTCTTGATATGGTTGCTCTTAGATATTTTATTGTGCACAAGAGCTCAACAAAGAACAGATTGTGGTTGTGTAGACGCTTGAGTGATCACTATGAAAGGTTGCATGAACATTGATTTATTGAGTGATTAGGGATTGATAAGGATGAGAGGATCCTCTTATATAAAGAGTACCCAAGAAAATGGAGGGATAGGATTAAGAGGTGGAGGGATAAATGGTTGGCTCAAATTAGAGGGTAGGTATAGAAAATGGGAAAATATTAGAGAGGTGGTTAAAGGTTAATTAAAATATGAGTGGCAAGTGTCATGGAGGGAAAATCTAATGAATTAATTAAATAAATAAAGATTTATTTAATCAATAGAATAAGTGGGACCAATTAAATAAATAAAATATTTATTTGATTTAGGGAAAGGATAATTTAAATAAATAATTTTTTTTTTATTTAAATAGGGAAAGGCTAGAGAATTAATTAAATAAATAAAAATCTATTTAATTAATAGAAGGCTAGACTAAAATAGTTAAATAAATAAAATATTTATTTAATTAGGCTAGGACAATTTTAGGTGTCTACAATAATACCATACACAACATAATAGATCAAAATTCAAAATATTTTGTGTTCATTATATTCAATCATATATTAAATTCCTTATGTCTCCTTATCTAATTCATCATTATATTCACCTTACTATCTTATCCTATCTCACCCTACCGGTGAATAGATCTGACTATATACTTATATTTACAATAGGGTGTGTGGCTCTTATATAACATCCCTAAACTGCATTTTGCACTCCAAGGCTCGCATTGCAGAGTCTTCTTTTTGGTAAGATATGGAAGCTTCTCTATATGTGTATATGTATTCTATTTTCCAACCAACATCATCTCCTCTTCAAATAATTTACTTGTCCTCAAGTCAACCTATCTTTGGAAGTATATCCTTGTTCATATCCTATAGAGACTTGAAGTTATCATCCTAGTGCAAGAGCACCTAGGGTACCATCAAGCCTCTATGAGGCAAATTTTGAATCTTTTGTGTCTTGAAGTATGAAAAGTTGTAATAAGGTCTTGCAAGGCCATATAAGATGTAATGAGTCCATATATGATTTAATAAGGTCATTGAGACTAATGGTTTGTATGTTGAGTCCTAATAAGGGCCATGTTGGCACATATTGACAAAATTGGCCTAATATGGGATGTATGCGTCCATAGGTCAAATATGATGTTTGATGGTTTCTAAGGGTCTTTATGGTGTATTTGGACCTATTTGTGTCATTTTTGAGTCATTGAAGTCATAGGTTGGGTCTAGGATTAAGGTTAGCCAAAGTTGCTTATGTTGTCCAAAAATTGCTCAAGCAACTTTTTGTGTTTAAAGGGGTGATTAGGTGTTGGTTAGTAATAAAAGATCAAATTTTGGTTATAACCATTGGGGAAGGCATGAAGAACATTAAATAAGCATTTCCATGACCTGAGGAGGGGTTGATATGTGTTAGAAAGAAGAAAGTCAATAAAAATTTCATTGTTTACTGCACTTTTCCTGAGAACTCCCATGTGACAGTCTGATAAAAGGCATTTTCTATTGAAGAATTCATTCATTTTGCACTAATTGACCATTGGAGATGAGAGAGGAATGAACTACCTTTGGTTTGACTTTTGTATTATTTAGTTTCATTGAGTTTTTAGAAAGATATCTCAAATTTTGTAAAATTAGTCTAAACCCTTATCTAGGGTAAACAGAGTGTTACCTTGTCATTCGTCCCTCATAACAAGAGTGAGTCACCTTGCAAAATTTTTAGTTGAGTCCTTGTCTTGTTAAAAAAATTTATTGGTTCAATCCTTAATCCACTTGTAAATCATTTCTAAATCTTTTGCATTACGTTTCAATGGTCTTTTTGAACCTCATGAACCCCTCAAAGTATCTTGAAAAGAGTTCGTAGTGTTCATTTAGGTACTATAGGTTCTAAGTTGTGTCTAAGATATTTTCAGGCTAACGTTCACTTAAGTGTTTTGCAATAGCTCTATTTCATAGTCGCGAATGATGTTTTGTATACTTTTTCTCCAGACTATGAACCGTTTGAACCTAGTTCAAACAGGTCAGTGATATTCAAACTGTTCAATGAAGTTCAAAGGACCAACGGCAATCAATAAAGTTAATCTTTTCTAAAGGAAAATCTCCTTGGTGCAACATATGCTTTGAACTACCTGAACCCTAATGAAGTCAGTTCAAATGGTTCATGAATGTTCAAATCAGGTGGGTCCCATAGACTAAATGATGTGATGGTGCATTTATTGCTAAGTGATGAAGATCTGACCATATCTCAAGTGACGTCAACTTGCCGATTTTTGAAGGCATGTAATACTTTTTGGGAATCGACAATTATGCTAAGAGTGCCATCATGCATTCAATACACATGCGTGATGTCAAATCCCAATGCTCGACACATTTGAGTTGACGGCCAAAATTAATGCACTAAATGAGCTTTGGTGCTTCATTTGTTATAAGGTATGAAGTGATTTATTTTTTAAGCTTGTTCTTTATTGCTGCGGAGTGTCTAGTTGAAGGTTTTTCTGCTAGTAGTCATTCGATTGATTTCAGTCGTGAAGGTGAGTTTTGATTCCTGTCTTCTTTAGTGATTGTTTATAGTTGTTTTTCTCTCTCATAATAAAATTGCTTGGAGAGAGAAGGGTTGTTGGTTATAAATTATGAAGTCCACTGTGCATCTTTTTTGAAATATTTTTAGTCTTACCTACACAGAACCCATTGTTAGTGACATAGACCTGAAAGGAGAGAATTTGGAATCCTTGAAGGAAAGAATGTTTAAAGGTATTGAAGGTTCTTTTTGTCTAGAAATTATCAGTAGTGGCCTGATAGAGGCAACAACTTTCCCACCTGCTATTCCTTGCCCATAATTAGTTAGGGAGTGCATTGCATGTTATGACCCTATTTCTGAAACTATCAAGAGGGACAATGGTGAAACCCTCCTCGTGATTAATAGGGAAGTCATCTCTTCTATTTTCAAGTTGTCAGATTACAAGTTCTCAATTTTTTCCCCTGTCCAATCAATCACAGAGTTCAATGCAGACAAGAGTGGACACCAGAATAATATAGCAAAACATTGGTTGATAGTTCCTCAAAGAGGTGGCTCTAGGCTACCTAAATACCCCAACAAAAATCACATGCTTCCCCATATTCATGATGTTATGTTGTTGTTACACCGAGTTAGAGGTTCAGCTGAAGCCTACAACTTTGATTACTAGATTTACTATTATGTACAACTGGTGTTGGAGGGAAAGCAGTTCCTTGACTGGGCAGAGCTTATTGCTGACTCTATGAGAGAACAACTGAGCATGGAAAAGAAGTTCAAACAAAATTTCTTCATGTCTTCTTATTTGATATATTGTTTGGCATGTGTCAAAGAAATAATGGGAATTCCTAGACAACTTGCTAAAGGAGATGTTTCTGTATATGACTTTTACCTCATGCTGCAAAGAGATAATGCATTGCAATATTTTAGGAGAGTGCATAATGCTTTCTTGGGGGACCTGTGCTATGAATTGAAGAACATGAAATCAAAAAGAATGTCTGAAGATGCCCAGGCCTTGGTAAAAAGATATGGTAGCTTCTTTGTTCAATTCCCTCGTTTCTGTTATATAAGGGTAGGTGGTTTCGAAGAAGAACCTTTCAGACTTCCTCATTTTTGTTTATATTGCTTTGTCCTTGCTGAGATTTGTAGATAGTTGTCTGCTATAATTAAGAAAGCTCAAGCCAAAGATAAATGGGAAGATCATTTCCTTGTTCAATTGGGCACTTTATCTTGTAGTTCAATGTCAAATGCGTTGAGCATAGGGGCTGATTTGAAGAATTTCAATTTCAAACTATATCAAGGAAGGAATGGTTTTAATAATAAAGGTTTTTCATAGGGCCTTGGTTTGATGGTGCATCTTCCTATCTCACACTTGGAATACTTTTGGGAAGATTTCTATGATGAACTTGAAGTGTTCAAGAGAGACAATATGAGAATGGTTTTGGAACAGATAGTTTCATTGCGAGTGAAACTTGATATAAGTGCGGTCAAAGAAGATAATCTAGAGCTTTTCGAACCTAGGTATCTAGATCAAACTGAACCTGAAACATCCTCAATTAATTGGGATGTGGAAGAAGAAGTTGATATATAGCTCAAAACAAAAATAATTTTGGAGAGAACTGTAGTTTGGGTTAATAAGAAAAGAGCAATGAAATCAGGTAGGATCAGTCCTGTGAGAGATAATGGAGTTTCTCTACATTCTCCAAAAATCCTTTCTAACCCCACTTCTATGCCTGTTCATGTAGGTAAAAATAAGAAGTCATCTCACACTAAGCATGAGCCTAATCCTGCCTTGAACTATCCTGTTCCTCGATTCACAAGACCTTACCAAATGTTGTACAAAAGAAAATGGTCTTGACCAGAGACACAGAGGTGAAAGACAAGACCCTCGATCCTCAAATTTTTGAGGTCGAAGACCTTGATAGTGATATTGTCAACACCATAGATTCCCATGTCATCACTATAGCCATGATTTTGCCACCTAAGGTAACTGGAGGAACATCTAGTTCAAGCACAACTCCCAAATGGTTAACTACTTCAGTAAGTAAGAAACAGAGCTTGATCCCAGTGTCTATCCCAGTTTAATACATGGTGGTCAAATACATGGAGAAAGGTCCTAAATAGAAGAAGTTTGAAACAACCACCAGGTTGGATGCTGATGAGAAGAATGGGAGATGGGTTGCTGAAATTGCTTCCTATAAACCCAATGATGTAAGTAAAGAAATAAATGCACAAGATTTTGAGGTTACCAAAGTAGATCTTGAAAACATGAGCAGGGACTCTGATAACCACATTTTCAATGTGATGGCTAAGAAAATGCTCACCAGGTCAGAGAAAGAAGAACAAGAGAAAAAGGAACTGAAATGACACATCAAGGTTTTAGCCCAATTCATTGATAGCGTAGGCTGCTTTGGAGCACTCCTTATATCGCAAGCTTCAGAAAACTTCGATCCCACTTTGTCAGAGAATAAGAAACTAATGAATCAAGTTCAATGAGACAAAAGCATCACAGAGGCCATAGAAAAATGGATTGAAGGGGTGATCAAGGATGGCGAAAAATATATTGCAGGTTCCAAGAACCTGTGCGATGAAATTCAAAACCTCATTATGGAGATCCAAAATCAGGTTGTGCAATGGGAAAAGGATGAGCATAAGTGGGAAAATGTATTACCCATGTTCACCAAGATAGAAAAATATGGAGCCACTGAGTTTTTAACAAAGAACTCAATAAAATTGGTAATTGATGAGTGCTAGCTCTTTGAGTTGAAGAAAACCATAGCATGGCAGGTAATTACATTCAAGGCTGTAATCTCTGATGCTAAATCCTCCATTTATGAGCTCCAAGATCTTCAATATAGCTTGGTCAATGATAACAAAGTGGTTAACCCAAATCATGATTGGCAACTAGGGCTTTGTGGGCTTAATACACAGGATGCGGTAAAGGCATTTAAATTGCACATGGAAAAAGTTAGGGCCAAAGGAAACTTTACTTTTGAAGATATAACGCAGATTGCCCGAATTGAATCCATGACGTTCGTTGGCAATGATCAATTACCAAAACATGTCAAGAAAATGGTAAAACACAGGTGGGAAAAGGAAGTTGCAAAAGCAAAAAATAATGCCATGAAGAATCCGAGTCAGTCTATGATTCAGGAGCTTACAACCACCCATGATGCACTACAGATGAAGCATAAATTGATGCTTATGCTTTGTTTTGTTTTTATATATTTTAAGTAATGCTTTTTGAAACCTTGTAATGACTTCGGGACATCTGTCCCCTAAATACTCTATTGGATTTATAACTGTTTTAGAGGAGGTCGTGTTTTCAGGGATACCTCCTCTGTTTTTTGAAGGAGGAATATAAGTTAGATAAGAAAGATTTAGAAAGGGTTAGAATAGTAGACTTAAGGACTATAAATTTTTTGTCTTGTTTGAAAAGAAGTGATCAGTTTTTTCGAATCTAAAATTGGAAATAATTTATGTGTATCTTTTTGTCTTTGTTGCTTGAATATACCTATAAAGATCATATGCATTTTGAGGTGGAAAATCTTTGAGTTTGAATCCATGGAGTAATGTTTCTTTGCAAATATTAATCCAGTCAAATTGTTTATGATCATCTTTCTAATGGCGAATGTTATTATTAATCTAGGGCTTCTTTTTGTGTTGTTTAGAAGGATATTTGTTTGAAAAGAGACTTTGTTTCTCTTATTTATTCTTATGAAGCGTTGAAGTCAATGTTATTAAACTTTGCTTTAATTACCTTTGATTTTCATGATGAGGCATCTTGAAGAACTATTTTTCTGAAAAATTTACATATTACTGGCCTCTCATCTAAGAATGAAGTAGGCAACCTTACATGCTTTCAGGTTAAAAGCATATCAATTTTATTTAGTTAGATTATTCCCTGAATAACTAATGGAGGGAGATGTACCTATCTAAAATTCAGAGGGAAGTGATGGATGTCACACTTACCCAACTGTTTAGTTGAACTTTTATTTTTCAAAGAGGGTAACAGAGCTTAGAATCAATTCAATTAAAAGAAAGACAAAATCTGTTCACTAACACTGAGATTGTTAAAAAAATGCTTTTGTTTTGTTTTCACATCAAATAAGCTACTCAATTGGGTGGAAAGGATTTGTACATATGCGTTTTCTATTTTCTATGTTTTGTAGGCTACCATGAAGCATTTGGCACATGTAATCATGATGATAAAGGACTGAAATTCCGTGTCTCGATCTGAGAACACAATGGTTCAATGAATTTGAATGAAGTAAGGGCATCAAAAGTGGTTTGGCAGGTTGGTGAGAGAGTTGGAAGTTGTAAGGAGGTGTCCCAAACAAAAACCAAGTAGTGACCACCAAAAGAACAAATTCAAAAGACCACAACCCGTGACTATCCTAAGTCTCATGATGACTATCATAGTTTGACAATACTTTGTAACCTCTGCACTTTACATGTTTAAGAGTGAACTTATTTTTGAATTGGATATCATAGGGCAGTAGGGTGTATTCACATCTTCACCACTTGCATTTGAGGGGTTGAGAACACTTGATGTAATAATGACTGTCCCAAAGTACATGGCTATCATAAAGCATGTCAAGACTATCCTAATGAGAAGTTTACTTATTATGAATGAAGAGTAACCATGGTGGGTTGGTTGGGTGGGTATAGAGTCAAGAGTAGGAGTTTTTTGAATTCCTTGAAGGTATTTACAAGAGTACATGTGGTTGGAGTAGCCATTGTATGTTGGAATGGAGTTTGGAGTCCTAATTGAGCATGTACTAGGGTGAGTTACTAGTAGAAGGTCTTATGGTGTTGGAGTGTTGGAGGACTTGGGGTTTGGATTCATATATGTTGGAAAGGTCTATGTGAGCATGTTCCAATGAGTGGATGAGGGCTAAGAAGCATGAGTGTGATTTTGATGTATTGTACCTTGTGAGTACTAATAACCTAGTGAGGGATCATGTGAAGTTTTAGACGATTATCACCTTATCACATAGGTGAGTTGGGAGAAAGATCTCCCTCTATTGATTGAGTTCCTTGGATGCTTTGCATCACATCCCATTGTGTTTTCATCATTTGAAGCTGATTGATGTGTATTTTCAACCATACTATTTGTATATTTTCCTCTAGGAGTGCATTGGATATTTGAATGGTTTTGAGAAAATTTTGGGCCTCCTAAAGTATTTTGATAATGTGAGCTAATCGTTGGTTGAAAAACTCTCTCATTTGCCAAAATATTTTTTAGGATTTAACCCTTTGCTCCTAGACCTGCTAGTATTGATCATGAAGGTCTTCAATTAGCACTCTCTCTTGTAGATCCATATCTTTAAGGGCATCATAATTTTGTGCAACGTGGAGGATCCATAGTTCCAAATTGTCCATATGACTCTTAATAGGGCTCGCCAGGTTTGGCCACTATAAATAATATAGGAACAATTGATTGATTTCTACCTATGTTCTTTGTTAATTTATTTGAGATTCTAAAGTAGACTGAACTATAGCACATTGTTTCCTTTATTTGTCCATCTTTATGTTTTGGAACTCTATCTACACTTCCTATTTAAGCTTATCCTTTTGTAGGGTTAGATCCTATAATAATTCATCCACCAATGACCTTAATTGTGTTAAAGCTGATTGAGAAGGATCCCTTTTAGGTAAGGGTAATTTCCCTATTTCTCTTTGAGGGCTTCCTCTATCTATTATGTACTTTGCATAGCTACTTTAGAACCTCATCTTGGGTCGTTTGTGAAAGATATCCCCCAATTGAAACTTTTGTAAAGGATATATGCTCCCTATATCCACTTTGTTTTTGGATATTGGTAGTTGAATTAATTATGATGATGCCATTAATTTTATCTATTGTTTCTTCACTAGGAAATTTTTTATGTGCTTCATTTCAGATTTTTTGTGACTCCAGAGAGGACGAGGAGTTTGTTCTGTAGTAAATTTTTTATATTTTGTTTCTTTCTTGTGCAACTTATTGTATTCTTCTATAGTTTCCTCTATTATCTCCATTTTCACTTTATGTGTAACTTTGGGTTTCTCCAACATTAGCTTATCTACCCTTTGTTTTGTCCACAATTCTTTAGTTTGTAACTCTAATACCTTCTATTTTTGTGGGGGTGTAATGGTTGGTGTCACTACTTTAATTGCTAGGTCTTTTTTCTTTTCCTCCTCCTTAACTGTATTTTGTCTTCAATGTTTTAGTGCTATAGCTAAGTAGTCCAAAAAAATTTTCATGAGGTCCTTCAATATAATTGTTGGCTAGCCTATATCGAATTAGTACTCTCTTTGTAATTTTGTTGTTAGATAGAGGCATGGTGGGGTACTTTTCTAGTGCTTTACAAGAATTGTTTTTCTCATACATAGCATTGCATGTACAATTTGTATTTTTCTAATGGAGGGATTTATGTTAATGTTCTCTTCAATCCAATATCCTCCTCCTATGTGGTTTCAATTTCCTCCACAATGTTTGTTGATGATTATGCCTTTCTTTATGCTTGCTACTTCTTCATTGGTCTCTTATTTTTAGCACTCACCCAGAGGAGAGATTATGTTGCTCCTTTCTCTGATGCTCTCTCTCTCACACACACACGTACAAAGCTTGTTAGTAATTTCCTTTTAACTTGTCGACTGATCGTGATTTTTTTAGGCATGATAAGGGGGAGTATGTAATATTCCATACCTTCTTCTAGGGGTCAGATATATTTCTTATTTTTTCTCTTTTTACTCCTCTTCTTCCTTAGGGTTTTTTTCCTTTGATTCCTTACTTTTCCTTTCTTTTTATCTGAATGCGCTACTGCTTTTGTTTTTGCTATTTATTCCATTAATTCTTTGGTAGTAAGGCTCCTGTCTACTTTTGGATATTTTTGCAACCTTAGCAATCCTTATGCATATGAATCAACTTCTACATCTAAGACCTCATAGGGTAGTGGGGGTATCCACGAGGTCTTGAGCTCTAATGCATTGATTATTATGAAATAATTATCTACCTAAAATATGATAGTGTCTAGGTATTTATGAACTATGACATTTGATATCCTCCATCGGTTCTACATTCTCTTTTGATAACCCTTGAAGTACTTGGAAAAGAATTGAATGTAAGCATTAGGGGATGGAAAATTTTGAGCATATTCCTTAATTTGGGCTACTACTAGTCTATTTGTATCCCAAACCTTTTCGACATAGTGGGGTAACTCAGACATGAAACAAAAAGAAAGACAAGTTAATAGTGTGTCATTCCAGAATTAATGCCTTGTTTGTTTTGTCTGGATGCATTCTCCAACAAATATATTCTCAAGGCTTCACAAAGATCAAAATCTCTCCCTTCAATCACCATCTAATGCACTCTATGAATCAAAATCATAGTAGCAAAAATTTTCTAGCTTGTGAATTATTCCTTATAAGCTATTATTTTTGTTGCATACAACACTGCTTTGTTTGTCATGTTGTTGATATTCAAGCTTCTACTCTTGAAGGTGGCTCCATTTAGCTTCTAGACTTTGGTATTTTTTATTCCTTTTATAGGTGTAATGGCTCCTTCTACCAATAATCTGGTCACAACTAGGTGGCCTCTTTTCTAGTATGGCAGGGTTTGTTGAGATAGAGGTATTCATTGTGTAGACTACTCAACACCAATTAGACCCACTCCTTTGTGAAGTCTAGGAAGTCCTTCCAAACATCGAGCTTGTTTTCTCCCACCTAGGCATAATCTAGTGATTACAAGTTAGTTCCTTTCTGTAATAATTATTGGCACAAATCCTCAAATATAGTGCATTTAGTCTCCTCCAAGGGTGAGTGATTGTAATTCATCACATCCTTCATGTTTATAATTGTTAGGATTCCCAAAGATACTGAGAGGGGGGGGTGAATCCGTATCTAACTAGTTATATAATTTACTTGATTTAAAACATGTAAAGCATATCAATATAGTATACTGGTAAACCAAAAATAATGCAGTAAACCAAGATAACCACAACCACATGAAAAGAAAACCATAACACAGTAGCTTAACAAGGAAACTTGGTGTGGGAAAAACCTTAGTGGGATTTGTGACCCACAATATTCGCTTACTGGCCAATAAATGAATATTACTCTTACAATAGGGGCCTGCACATGCAGGAAGGCCAAGTGCCTAGAGCTCACTACTCAACTACAAAAATAAGAAGTCACACTGACTTACAAAATGGATTATACAAATCCAATGTCTTGTGCTGCTTCAAAATAGCATTTGCTATGCCAGATCCAGTACCAGTTTTAGCTCTACTTCATACATAAACCCTTAACCTATAATTCGCATATTAGGTCTGCCTTATTTTGCCTACCACACTATTAACAAATGTCCTACAATGATCTCATACATATATGAGTCATATTACAACTAGTCATGTTGGCTTACAATGATTTTACAATTAATTACAAAATACATTATAAACAAAATTCATGTCGGCCAGGGTGCAAGTATCCTTCCTTTATTTGTCGGTGTCCTATGTATCGGTGTAGAGTCTGTTGTTGTCGGTGTCAGTATATTGTCTTACTGGTATCACATGATTGCAAGGTTGTCATCAATGAAAAAACCTTCAATCACATACAGTTTCTCATTGGAGTGTGCATTTGCCAACAATCTCCCCCTTTGGCATTGATGGCAACACTCATGAGAAAAATCCAAAAAGTGTCATCCAAAAATGAGTCTGCCAAAATTGTCCTACTAAAAAATATGAGCTCCCCTTGAGCTAATGAGCCATTTGCTGATCATTTTTCTCATAGCCTCCTCCCCCTTTGACATCAATGACAAAGGTTGTCATTCACTATCAATGGAGTCCTGCCTGGTTTCTTGTAACTGGTGGGAAAAATATCTGTCAAAATTGAATTGATGTTGTTGTTGAATGTTTTACTATCTTTTATAGCCTCATGGGTTCTCTGCACTGTACCAGTGAGTATGTGCATTTTCTCATCCAGTGTCTTTAGTCTAGGAACCAGAGCCTCAAATATTTCTTTTCTCAAAGAAATAAGATACCCTAATCTTGGACCAAGTTGGCATTTTAAGTCCTTTGCTTTGTCCTTTATTCTTTGTTTTTCATTTTCCAGTTTCCTGATTTTCTCTTCTTGCTTTGCAATTTTCTTTTCTAATTCCAAAAATGAATTTGATGTCCTAATCAGATTGCCAGCAATATTGTTAATCTTACCCTATGTTTTTTTTATTTCTTTGTCAAGATCTTCTGTTAATACATCTATTTTGCATGTATCCCTGTATAGTTTCTTGAAGTAAAAAATGATTTCATTGAGTTTCAGTAAAAGAGTGTCCATCTCACCCTTGTTCTTCTTAACTATATCCTCAAAGAATTTTTCTTTTTCCTTTATCAGTCTCTCCTTAAATGTATCCTCATTTATTTTGTCCAGTGTTATTAGATTACCGGTTATATACTTAGAAAATGTGTCTAATTGGTTCAAAGAATCTTTGTTGTCTATGTTACACTTTGGAGCTATCATCTTCAAAATTGGTATGGTGTCATCAATAGCCTTATATGCTAGTACATTACAATCTGTTATTTTCTTAATTGAATCTAGTAGTACCTCTGTCACATTTGTTGGTCTGAATTTAGACATGGAGGTTCCGGATGTCTGTCCAACTGACTTCACAATTTGTAATTCGCTAGTGGTGATAATAGCATTGCTTTCCTCTCTTACTGGAGGGTCAGTTTGTGTCTCCATTTCAGCTACCAAAGGTTTAGGTTTTTTAATTGTAGCCGGCGGCACTGTCTCTGAATGTACCTATTGTTCTTCCTATTTCTTTGTACTCTCTACTGATGGTTTCTCTGATGGTGCATCTAATGATTTTTCAGTGGTATCCACTACCGGTTTCTCTGCTTGTGACTTTGTATTTTCTACCAGTTTCTCTGTGCTTGCCCCTGAAATGTTTTCAGTCGGTTTCTCAATACAAATGCTATCAGTTTTCCTTGTATCTGTTGCTTGTTTAGTTTGTTTCTCACTCCCAATTTCAATGTCTCCAACTATATCTTCAACATTTGTCTCAGTTGTTGTGTCTTCTACCGGTGGCTCAATTGCTACATCTCTTTTCTCACTTGTTTCCTTATCAACCACAATGTTGACTTCCTATGTGTCGATATTCATTGTGTACAACACCTTAGAATTAGGATTTGTGTCCTCATGTGTTGTCTTCATACTCTATGTTGCTAGTTGATTTTCAGTAGTGTCTACCAGTGGAGTATCTAAAGGCCGTGGGGGTAAGTTGTCTGTTATTTTTATACTAGGAGGTCCACCAACCTTGCCTTTACCTTTGTGCCTATCCTTTTGATATACCTTGAAGGTTTTAGGTTTATGATACTCTTCCTATTTTTATTTTTCTACCAGGAATATATCCCATGCATCTTCTATTTCCTTAGTTATCTAATTTACTCTCCTTGACATTAGTGCTACATGCTGGTGACCAGTTGAAAATACTGGCCGGTTAGCTATAGAGATCAATTGATCTATCTCATCAGGTGAGTTAATAGGATGTACAATAATTAATTTTTCAATCTTTATTTTCTTATCAAGCTCAACAATAGCTACTCTTCTAGCTTCTAGTCTATTGTATAGATCTGCCAGTATTTCATCAACAACTTGCATCAAAAATTTCTTAAAAATATCTAAGTGTAATATTACACTGTTCTCTACTTTCTCCTTGTCATCAGTGGATAGTTTGTTATACAGTTTGCTAATATTCTTCAACTTGCCATCCTTAGTAATTTCATCCAATAATTTATCAATAGGAGCTATAGATTGTTTTGACTTTTTCTTAGGAGTCAACTTCTTTTTCTTTGGAGTTTCTTTGCAGGGGGCCATATTTCCTAT
Organism: Cryptomeria japonica; assembly: GCF_030272615.1. Taxonomy (NCBI): domain Eukaryota; kingdom Viridiplantae; phylum Streptophyta; class Pinopsida; order Cupressales; family Cupressaceae; genus Cryptomeria; species Cryptomeria japonica. The sequence goes on along the minus strand of NC_081415.1, from coordinate 713,453,165 downwards.
TGCTTTTGTCTTTTTGGTGTAGGAGAAGGTGCTGGTGAAGGTTTTCTCTTCCTCTCAACTCTCTTGAATACTATAGCCATGTCACTTTCTGAGGAAGTTCCTATCGGTGAAAGGTGTGTTTCTGGTTGGCTTGCTTCTAATTCACCTTCAGTTATACCGGTTTGCTTTAGCACATCTTTTTTAATAGCTTTTGCCTGCCAGGTTCCTTTTCTAACAGTTGCCTCAACCTTTTTAACTCTTTTCTTTGATTGAATTTGACTTTCTATAGTTTCAGTATTGCCAAATACTTCTTCTTCAGGTTCCTTAGGAGCTTCTAGGAGGGATTTTGCATAGGTTTCTATTATGTTGTCATCATTCTCATTCCCCATTTTAGTGACCCAGATGGTTTTAGGAACAACTGCCTCCATCCAAATTTCATCTTTCTTCGCAATTTCGGGAACTAGCTTAATCTGCCTTAGGGATGAAAGATTTGATAGATTGCTTCGCTTCTTTGCTTGGAATGCCTTTGCTTGAGATTTTCGTGCTCTCAAAGATTTGAATGCTTGGTGAAATGAAAATGGAGCCAAAATACTTGTTTTATAATGTTATTTTCTTCACCTGCCACATTTAATGCTTGCCGGTTAAGTCACAACTTAACTTATCTGTCGGTAAACAAGTAATCTCAACTTCTCACCATAAACCAAGGGAATAATAGCATGTTTTATATTTAGTTTCTAAACCCTCAAAAGGATTTTCCTTCAATTAGATGAAGAGTCTCCTGCCAGTGGAGTGTTACTCTGTTCTGTCGGTGGAGGAGTATTCCCATCAACATTCTGTTCTGATTTTCTGATCCACTATTTTGAGAATTCTTGCTTTACCTCTTCAACCTTTTCTTTACCTTTGAAATTAAGACCTTTGTTATTTGCTAGTGAGGACTTGCTTCTACAAAATTTAGCAATGTGTCCAATCTTGTTACAGGCATAACAAGTCACATTGTTTTTCTAAATTTCTTTCCCATATCCTATGCCGGTGTGTGTTCTGCATTGATTAGATAAGCATCCAAATATTCCACAAATATAACATCTTACATTCATTCTGCAATTCTATGAATTATGACCAACTTTGTTGCATTTAGAACATTGACTGGTGGGTGTATTGGTGTTTTGATAATTTCTAGATCTACATTGATTTGCTCTATGACCATACTTGTTATAGTTAAAGCATTTGCCATTAAATTTATAAGCAATTGGTTGTCTTACCGGTTTGCTATGATCATGAGTGTTTGCAGTACTGGAGCTTTCACCAGCTTCAAAGCCAAGGCCATTAGTGTCACCTTTATGTTTCTAATTCTTCAACATGTCACCAAGTTCTTCTAAGCTTTTCTTGAATTTTTCCTTGTGCTGATTTGTAGTAGCTAGTTCTCTTTCCAAGATTTCTTTCTATCTCATAAGTTCATTTGAGTCATTTTGTGTGTGCATTAGATTTGTCTTCAATATATCATTTCCATAACTAAGTCTTGTGTTTGCATTTTCAGCATCATTCAGTCTTCTAGTCAAATCTTCTTCATTTTTCTTCCTATCTTCAATTTCTTTGCAAAATCTCATAGTCATATCCCGCATCTCATTCTATGTCATACTTATCTCTTGTCTTAGTTTGTTTACCAAATCATTAAGAGTTTCCTTTTCATCTCCTTCTTTCTACATCTTCTCACAAAGTTCTCTTCTTTTATTTCTTTCTATAGTGTAATTCTCTTGAAGTGCTTGAATGATATCCTGAGCAACTTTTAGATCATCTTCAAGTTTGATATTCTTCAATTTTTCTATATCATAGTCTGAAAGAGTTGTTTCCAAATGTTTCTTCAAGTTATCCATCTCTACCGGTTGCAAGATCTTCCTCCAACTATTAAGCTTCTGAAAATAGAGGACCAGGCTCTGATACCAATTGTTAGGATTCCCAAAGATATTGAGAGGGGGGTTGAATCAGTCTCTAACCAGTTATAGAATTTACTTGATTTAAAACATGTAAAGCATATCAATACAGTATAACGGTAAACCAAAAATAATGCAGCAAACCAAGATAACCACAACCACATGAAAAGCACACCATAACACAGTAGTTTAACGAGGAAACCCGGTGTGGGCAAAAACTCAGTGGGATTTGTGACCCACAAAATTCGCTTACTGGCCAATAAGTGAATATTACTCTTACAATAGGGGCCTCCACATGCAGGAAGGCCAAGTGTCTAGAGCTCAATGCTCATCTACAAAAATAAGAAGTCACACTGACTTACAAAATGGATTATACAAATCCAATGTCTTGTACTACTCCAAAATAGCATCTGCTATGCCAGATCCAGTACCGGATTTAGCTCTGCTTCATACATAAACCCTTAACCTATAATTCGAATATTAGGTCTGGCTTATTTTGCCTACCACACTATTACCAAATGTTAGACAATGATCTCATACATATATGAGTCATATTACAACTCACCATGTCAGCTTACAATGATTTTACAATTAATTACAAAATACATTATAAACAAAATTCATGTCGGCTAGGGTGTCGGTATCCTTCCTTTATCTGTCGGTGTCCTTTGTGCCAGTGTAGAGTTTATCATTGTGGGTGTCGGTATATTGTCTTGCTGGTATCATATGATTGCAAGGTTGCTATCAATGACAAAACCTTCATTCACCTATAGTTTCTCATTGGAGTGTGCATTTACCAACAATAATCTCAGCTAGAATCCTTGGGAGTGCACCATCCGAGTTAGTAGCCATCACCTTATAGGGAAATCATTTACATATTGGCCAAGGTTTTTCTATAGTAGAGAATAGAACATGGATGGCCATGATTGTGAGATTAAGTTTGAGCTAGGGCATGATAGAAAGGGTTTTTCATAGGTAGATGAAGTCATAGGAATGCAATAATTGTGAGAGCAAAAGTGAGCTGAATGTATGAAAGTAATCGCGAGGATAGGGACGTGGGTCTTTTATAGAATTTTCTAGGTGGAGGTCATTAATTACTATAGCTATTTCTAGTATTTTCCTATCATTTTCTACTCATTTCTTTTCGATGGATAAATTTTCTAGATTTATTTCTACCCACTTACCTATCTAATTTAGAATGTAATATTTTAAAACTATGTTACATGTGAACATGCTTACGTTAAATGATGCTTATTATATTTTCTCTCGATGCCATGCAAGATTTGTTTAGTGTTTGTTATTGGGGTCTAGAATTTATTATTGATGTTACCATTTATCATCCAAAATAGTTTCCTTATACTTTTGTGTTGATAAAATGTCCACTTTCTTCTTATGAATACCCTTACAGTAATTTTGTAACTTATCTAGAATTGTCAAGGTCTGGTGTGTTTTTGCTTTCTGATTTGGCATTTATGTTTGACTTGTTACTTAAATATTTTAGACTTCCAGTTATGTGTTGTTTTTCTAAGATAATTTGTTTTAGTTTTAGTTTTATTATGTATCAGGAAAGTGTTAATATTAACTAGTGACTGAGAGGGCGGGGGGTTGAATCAACACTATACCGGTTTATCAACAATTTTAACCTTAATCAAAACTCTTATTCAAACTTACAACCTGAGTTAGCCTAGTGCTGGACAACTTGTTCTCTTGAAAGAGAGGTCACAAGTTCAAATCTTAAAGGGTGTAGGGTATGTACATCTTATCGGCTTCGGCCCATTACCGATTAAAAAAAAAACTCTTATTCAAACTTTAACACTTATCAGTATAAGAAGCATTAATAAGAAACATGCACACACAAAATTAAACACACATGACAATCAAGATTTATCACGTGCAAACCCAAATGGGAGAAAACCATGGTGTGAGTAGAAACTCACAAAATCTGCACTATTCTTAAGTACGCCTGGTGAGGAGCCATCTCTGTTAGGAGATTACAAAGACACTATTAGGTGCCACCTGATTAAGGGATTTTCTTTAAGGCCTATTAGAACCTTTAACCTATTAGAGGTAGCCTTGTTAAAGGACTTAGGATCATCATTTAGGATGTCACCCGGTTAAAGGATTTTACAAAGGGACCTATTAAAGTCCACCTGGTTAAGGGATTTTACTATGCCGCAATTATTAGAGAGCAACAAGTCATTGATCTGATGATGACACTTTTCTATCATATAGATTCATTTTGTATCTGCTTCAATCTTTTCTCGATGATGGCTTCACTGATTCATGAGGAACCCTTTTGCACTTTTCTTATTCTGCACCTTTTCTCTAACTTCCAACCTCAACCCACTCACAACTACAACAACAAAAATTCAAGATGTTTCATCCATTTTTAGGTTGTGGAATCACAAGTGATGCGATGAGCCCTGCAACCAGGGTTGCTAGGGCATGGACCCATGGGAGTTAGGTTGGCTTCGTGGAAGTTGCGTGATGTTTTATCAGATGATAGGCATTCTTTTGGTGGACTCCAACGGTTTCCAGGTAGAAAGAAGGGTCAGGGGAGATAACGAAGATTTTTGCGTTGTCGTTTTGAACATCGACTAGATCGAACACCATAGCCCCCCTTTGACATTTGTGAGAGGACAACATCATTGTCACCTTGTTCTCTATCTGATTCGTAGGCTTATCCTATTAATCTCCCATCATATGTGACTTGGCCAAATAATACCCATTTGATAAACCCCAAACTTCTTTCAACCCTAAACAATATTCCAATAAACAATTTGCACCAAGTAGCACCCTTCAAATAAAAAAAGGTTACATAGAACTAGAGAAAGAAAACCCCTTGCACATCTCTTCCTAATTATCTTGCACAAATTCTAGATGCAGAAGGTAATTAGAAACTTTCAAATGATACAACTAAAGAGGTTAGTCGGGTTCTAGTCTCGCGAAAGGTCACGAATGTTGCTAACACTGGAGAATCAGACAAGTCTGAGGGTGTGTATAACATCATTTTGCTAGACCACCTTATTCAACCTTAAAATAGTTTTCTTACACACCACAACCCTCATTGGTAAACTTCATTCTACTATTTACTTTATGCATCTTTCATTTTGAGCTAAAAAGAATTGGTTGGGCTTGAAGGATATCTTTTTGATGGATAAGCAGTCTCTCTTTTTCATTGCCAATTTTTATTCCAAAGAGCATAGAAATTGTGTTCATAGATATAAGGGGTGGTTTTATAAGGGTGTTGGTATTATCACTTTGGCGTGGGTTCCAAATTTTAGTCTGGATTTAGTTCCTTCCCTTTTCATGCCTTTTTGAATTGCTTTCATGGGGCTCTCGCTTGAGTATCGTGATCCAAATATTGTGGAAAATTTGGCTAATCAAATGGGTATTTTCATCAAGCATGACCTTATCCCATATGAACTTGCCCATTTAACCATCAAGGTATGCCTTCTGCTAAACCTCACAAATCCACTTCTTAAGTCTATTTTAATCACTTCCTCCATAGGGAAATAAATTAAAAGACATTTGCATACAGGGTACCAGAGATGTTGATGATAGTATAGATAAATTGGGTCATTTTAATTCGCAGTGTCAAGGATCGGGTATTGATGTTGTTAGGGTTTGCAAGGATTTTGTGACTGATTTCCATAAATTCTCTTTTTATTAGTCTATTGCATCTCCTTTTTCTCCACCAAGCGAGACATCAAGTGTAGCTGACTTATTAGAGAGTCCCATACCTTTGAATAATGTTGACAATGTTGCACGACCTTTCCAAGTTATTTAGTTTTAGGTAGATCCTCCTCTTTCTTTGATTCCTTGTCAAATCCTTTCGGGTTGTATGGGAGACATTTTACTTCCAACAGAAAAAAGAACAAAGCCCTCCAATTGGAAGAATTCTCCTTAATCTCAGGTTGTTATCTCTAGTTCATGTTCTTTGCAAAAGTTTGTGTGTAGATACAAGAATATATCTTTTGAGATCTAGTGCTCTTCAATCTTGGTTGATTGGTTGTATAAGAACATATTTTCTTCCTCTCTCTTTAGGAAGCTTACTTCTTCTTTTATGAGTTTAACTTCCGTGGGAACCTCAAATTTTCAATTCCAGGAAATTTCTCTTTTGTAGAATGCATAGGATAACCTGGTTCATAGCTTGATGTTTAATTGCCAACCTTTCCATGTGGTTGGTCACAATCTTCCCACTGTTGTATCCTCATCGAATGCTCCAAATATTGAATTAATGGCACATCATATCCTTATCTCTATCACGTCAAATTTGATTAATGAAATTTCTCTCGAGGAATTCCTAAAAATTTAGGATGTCCCTTATGTTTATGCTATGCCTCTCGCTCTTAATTCTTCACCATCCACTTTTTCACCCCTTTTAGAATCTAGTCATGTTGATCAGCTTGTGTTTGAAGATAATTCATATCATCCTTTTCAACCTCCCACACAACTTGACTTTTATTTTTCTCAACATCTCTCTCTTGATCAATCAATCTCTTCATCTCCCCTATTATCTAAAACACCTAAAAAAAAGAGGGCAGAAGCCCAAGATTCTTAAAATCCAAGAAGAGATCGCAATTGGTATCCAATCTACAATTGTAGACAAGTTTTCACCCTATTCAAGACTGAGAATAACATCATGTTCTTCTTAGGTGCAATGAGGATCATATCTTGGAATGTCGGAGGTTTGAATGCCTTTGACAAGAGGGGGCAAATCAAGCAACAACTGGATTCCTCCCAAGAAGACATCATTTTATTACAAGAAACAAATATTTCTAATGAAGCCTCTCAAAAGATTTTTAAAAAATGGACTTTATGGGATTTCATACATGTTCTTGCAGTAGGGGCTTCTAGTGGTATTCTGACCTTGTGGAATCCCAAGACAATCAAAGCAAAAACCTTGAACCAAGGGACAAATTGGAATCTTATTCATATTGAAAATTTTGATTTATCCTTTCTCCTCTTTAATATGTATGGTTCAACATCTCTTTATGAGAAACATGCTCTTTGGAATACTTTATCTTGTCAGATCCATCAGTAGGGAGTTCAGAAAATCATCTTAGGAGGTGATTTTAATGCCATTTTGTCTCAGGATGAGAAATAGGGAGGCAACCCTACTGCTTCTAAGGTGATTGATGACTTTATATCTTTCATGTCTAATAATGCCCTTTCATACATTTTACCTTCTAATGATCAATTTACATGGAAAAACCGAAGAACTTCCTTTCAAATTGTAAGAAGATTGGATAGTTTTTTCACTTCATATGAATGGATCCTTCAGAAATATTCTTTCAGCTCTAATATTTTATCTTTCTTTGGATCTGACCATTTTCCTATCTCATTATGATTGGATAAACATGAAGTTTCTCATCATAGATCTTCTTTTTAAATTTAAATAATGTGGTTTTGGCACCCACACTTTCATGCTTTTCTTCCTCAATGGTGGGTAAGTACCCCCTTCTGTAGGGGGAACAAAATATTTCAATTCTATATGACAATGCAGTTTGTAAAAGCAAATATCAAAGTCTGGAATAGGGAAGTATTCAAAAACATCTTTGTAAAATCATATTTGGAGGAGTTAAAGGACATCAACAAACTTATCTTTTCTAATGGGATTAATCCTAAAACCTTCTCAAGGCAGAAGCATTTACAAAGTTACTGCGAAGAATTGTGCTCTAGAGAGGAGGTGTATTGGAGACAAAAATCAAGGGAGCTATGGCTAAAAGATGGGGATAAAAATACTAAGTTCTTTCAGGCATCTGCAAAGATTAAGCAAGCTATATCTACTATCTTTTCTATCAATGCCTCTTTTTCGGGTGTAAAATTAACTAATGAACAAGAAATTAGGGAAGAGGGTGAACTCTTCTTTAAAAATCTTCTTGCTCCCTCTCCTTTGTTTGTTCCCAAGAAGTTCAGTGTCAAGGTATTGTTAGATTCCATCCCTTGTCTGATTTCACAGCGTGATAATGATTATCTGATGCAACCTTTCTCTCTTGTTGAACTCCAAGAGGTGGTAGTTTCGATGGCTCCTGACAAGTCTTCAGGTCCTGACGGGTTTACTAGGTTATTTTTTCAAAAGTCTTGGGACATTTTAAGTTTTGATCTTTTAATGGCTTTGGAGAAGTCAAGACAAAAAAAAATTATTCTCAAGAACTTTAATTTAACCCATCTTTCTCTTATCCCCAAATCAAGCAACCCTCAATATTTTTTAGACTTTAGGCCCATCTCCTTGTGTAATACAGTTTACAAGATCTTCACAAAAGCTATTTATCTCTGGTTGAAATCCTTGATTCCTAAAGTAATATCTCCCTAGCAAGGAGGTTTTGTTCCTGATAGGGAAACATTGAAAGGTGTACGTCTAGCCCATGAAGCCTTGCACTCAATTAACTCTTCATAGTCCTATGTTTTCATAGTTAAATTAGATATGTTGAAAGCATATGATAAAGTCCGTTGGTCTTTTCTTTTGAGAGTGCTTAAAAAGTTTGGCTTTTCGGATAAGTGGTGCAAATGGATAAAAAAATTTCTCTCTGGTGCACATTCCTTAGTTATTATATTATCATGGTAGAAGCTTTTAGTAGATTGGTCAATAAGAAACTAGCTCTGGGTCTTTGGAAGGGGGTGTGCTTCCCTAACACTTCAATTTCCATAACCCACACTTTATTTGTAGATGATACACTTTTATTTGGTTGTTCCAATATTCAAGAGGCAAGGCATATTAAGAAAATGTTGGAAATATATACTTCCAGATCTGGGTAGAAAATCAGTGCCCAGAAGTCTAAATTATTCACATTTAATACTTTTGAAATGGTGTCTAACAACATTATCAAGACCTTGGGCTTTCCAGTGGATTCTCTTCCATCTTCCTACTTGGGCATCCCTTTCTTTATGGGAGCAGGTAAACTTTCTTTTTGGGATTATGTGATTGACATATTAAAAAGAAGAAGTTATGTGTGGAAAGCTAGATGGTTATCTCTATCAGGCAAAATCCTTCTTGTCAAAACTGTTTTGGCTACAATCCCAAACTACTACATTTTTGTTCTTCAAGCCCCAAAATCTATTGTTTCCCATATCGAGAAAATTATTCAAAGTTTTATTTGGAAAAGCAATATTTCAGAAGATAAAAAGATCCCTCTTGTGTCTCTTAACAAAATGACTCCCAGCAAATCTATGAGTGGGGTTGGTCTACACAATATTTCAAAAAGGAATAAGGCCTTTGGAGGAAAGCTGATTTAGAATATTTATGTAAAACCACATTCTTTGTGGTGTCAAATTATGCGAGAAAAGTATTTAGATACCCCATCATGTATTTTTACTATCCTTGATCCTCCATCAGGGTTTGCAGTTTGGAACTTCATGATGGCTTCTAGGAATGTGATTACTAGATATTTATCTTCGCAAGTACATAATGGCAAAGATGTCAACTTTTGGCATGATTCATGGAGTCGTCTCCCCCATCTTAATCTTGAGGAATCTCTAGTAGATGTGATCCCTCTATTTATTACTCATTGGGGATCTTACCCTTATGGTTATATAGATGACCTTGAGAAGCCTTCAAACCATGTCATTTGGAAGAATCCAACTTCACTCCCAATCTCCTTAGATCAAAAGGTAAAGTTTTCTTTGATTCTCAAGAACCACACTATATTTATTTGTAATGGTTTGGACAAATTGATATGGTGCCCTTTGAAGAATGGAAAGTACTCTATTAAGGAAGGGTATAAGGCAATTCATCAAATGTCTATTCAATCCTATTCACAAAGAGCTTATAACTTCTTTTGGAACAACAATATTCTTCCCAAGGCAGGGATGTTTTCTTGGCTTGCTTTACACAAGAGAATACTTAATAGTGAGAGACTTGATAAATTGAATATTGCACCTCCATTTGCCTGTGTACTTTGTGGTGAGCATAATGAAACGTTAGATCATCTTCACCTCCAATGTGATGAACTCAGGTGATGTAGGAGTAGGAGTATGCATAAGGGACCACATAGGGTGTGTTTTTGCTTTAAAATCTATTTCCATTCCACCAGGTACTAACAACTTCATAGAGGCATATACTTTGCTTGAAGGCATTCTACTAGTTAAAAATTTGAACATTTCTTATATTCACATCGAAGGTGACTCAACTATTATTATCAATGCTTGCATGAAGAGAAATATTGACAATTGGTAGATAAAATATTTTCTTTAACAAGCATGGGCTCTTATTGATACATTTGTAGACTTTACCATTTCACATGTGTATAGAGAAGGGAACTGGGTTGCAGATCATTTGGCAAATATGGGAAGTTATAAGTTGGAGCTTAATATGATGGGTTTGAATTGTGATCTCAATTCTTTTCCAACTCTTAGAAAACTAATTTTGGAGGACATGTGTACATGATAATATTGCACATGGCTATGCAGTTGTCCTTTTCATAATGATAAAAAGTGTGTATGTGAGGTATTATAATTGCAAGGTTCTATGATTTGTTGTATCTAAATGATGTGAATGGATGTCAATTTGGGAATCTATGAAGCGTGTGGACTTCAAGCTGCATAAATGCTTAAGTTAGGCAATTTGTGGCTAGTGTACAACTTTTGTGATATTTTGGTTCAGACTTCATCTTGCTGAACATACTCTAGGAAGCATTCGATACTTGGGGATGATTTGTGGCATTTGGTATTTTGGACACTGAGCTATATTGTATCTTTTTAGCATATTAGGGATATAAGCTTCACAACCTTTCTATGTATTGTCGAGCAAGGATCGAATTTTTTCTTTCTATTTCTTTTCTCTGGGAGCTCTTTGAATCAACTTTTTTAAAGAAATATATAAATAAAATATATTACGTGGCACTACCACTTTTTTTTTTTTTTTAAATCCAAATGAAAATCATGTATATAGTTGTCTTCAATCTTGGTGCTAACTTTCCCTCCAAAACATGAACTCAAAAAATCATTCTATGAGCCAATCTGTTCATTCCTCAAATCTCGCCGATTATACTGGTGGGACTAGCCATTCATGCCACAAATTTCATCGATTCTCTAACAAGCACTCAGACTTCAACTCGTACTTTCTAAATTGAACAGATCTACATTTCACCATTGTGATCTGCTACTGGTTATTTTCTTTATATCGGTGAACCTGCTTTACTCAGCTTAATCTACCGGCTGCTTCCTGTAAACCGGTCTCTGCTTATTGGTGGATCTCTTTAGTCCCCTGTTTCTTACCAAACCACTATAATCTTTTTTCGACTAGTTATAATGACATCTGAACCGGTATTACCATCAATGACAACTTCTTAAGTACTCCAAACTTTATGATGCCAATAGAAAGCTCTCTAGAGTTCATAAACTCTTTGGGATGTTAATTCTGATTTACTTTATATCTATGCTTCAAGGAACTCATCACTATCTGTGCTGTAATTATCACTATCTATTTCAAGTTGTCATGCACTAGTTAGATTTTCTTATTCCTCTGTATCCAAAACTTTAGAGATTGAGTAAATTTTTTTCACACCTTCTCCTTCCTTTTCATGTGCTATTTCTTCTATGTATGATCTATCGTCCAATTCTCCTAATGTGAGATGAATTGTTGAACACACCCTAGGACTAAGAGGAGAGGGTGAATCAATCTTGAACAAAACAAAAACCTTTAATTGAAATTCAAATTCAACTTAAAAACCCTTAATTTGATCAACAACAAAGAAAGATAAAGCAATGAACATCAATGCACAAGAGAACACTAGATTTATGTGGAAATTCCAAGAAAGAAAAAAATATAGTGAGAGTCAAATGACAATATATGAATAATATTACAATTTGTTTTAAGGCACATTGCCTAAAGAAGCTCACTTCTCCTAGACATGACTTCCAACTAAGGTTCACTACCTCAGCGTAAGATACAAATGACATGCTTAGGAAACTCACTATGTCTATACAGGATACATGAATAAATGAGTTACAAATAAACCTTCAACATCATAAACTCCAATAGTATCCTTACAATGTAGGTGCTCTTGACATGTTGCCACAACAAATCATTGAATAATTCAGCTCTAGAAGTCTCACCACATACTCTTACTGCCTTAACTTTGCATATTTTTCATCAACACATCTTGCAAATAAAAATGATCTTCTATATATATATATATTGTTGGCATTTCAATAGAAGGAGATTGTTGATATTCATTAAGGATATTGAGAAGGTTGTTGAAGATTATTGATATAACTGAAGAAGGATGATAACTATCTTTATAACATTATTTTGTCATTGATGTCATGAAATTGATATTTTGATTCAGTATGATGTTGTCATATCTTGAGAAGATTGATTTGAAGAGAATTAAGATGTCAGTAAAAGACACAGAAAGAATGTGATGAATAAGGGGAGAAACAAGTTATTCAATGGGCAACTAGTACCGAGTTAGACAATGATGAGATCATGATGTTTAGATTGTTTTGATATCCTACATATGTTGTTAATTGTAAGGCTAATACTATACTATGTCATCGAGCAAAGAACCTAGTCGGTAAACCCTAAGGAACCTAGTCAGTAAACCCTAAGGTTATCAATATTGGTTAATGAAGGCGGAATGTCTACCGAGTGAAGCTTAGTATTTACCAAGTTGCAACCAAGTTATGACAGACATCATTGAAGAAATGAAAGTGTTATTTAATAAAGGAAGTTGATTAGCTGGAGTTGATTAAATGATTGATATGAGGTGCAAGAAATTTGTTAAGGATCTACAGCTTTGAAAATTCAAGAGCTAGATCTACAGCACAGATTGAACCGCTTAACCTAGCACAAGTTCCAAGAATGGAATGCAAGTTCCTAGGCAAAGTAAAATGTTTTTCAGATTGAAGGATACATTGAACCTAGTCAAGATTGAAGATCTGATGGCTATGATTGATCATGGGAAATGTGATCAAGGAGATTCATCGGTTAGCAAATTGTTTATAAATAAGAAATTATTGATGAACAATGTATGCGGGTAAGTGTAAGCACAGGGATGCTACATGGTGATTATAGAGCACAGAAGCTTGAAGACCTGTTTGAATAACAAAGTAGGGAGCCTAGCAGAGGGACAAGATAAGTCCTATGACTAGATAGTGTTGAGCAAATAAGAATCTGCTTTAGCATTTTAGATGTGAAGTTGCAGATATATTTTTATTACTGTTATTTTATAAAGTGACATAAAATATCTTAACCGAGTGGACCTAACAGTCTTATTTGTAAATCCTCTAGGAATGTAACATTCTAATTGTGTGTTTGAAATCCTTTGACAAGGTCACTTCTAACAAAGTGAAGATCCTAACAAATCTGAGGGAAATCCTTTAATCGGGCCACATCTAGCAATGTGTTTGTAATCTTTAATAGGATTTGCTTTTAACCGAGCATACTCTAGAAGAGTATATTTCTTAGTGGGTCCGAAATCCCACAGTGCTTTTTCCCTATTTGGGTTTCCACATTAAATCTGGTGTTATATGTGTTATGATGATTATGTGTTTATGAGTTAGCATGTTTTGGTTATAGTGCTGAAGTATAAGTTACAGAGGTTGAATCTGTTGATTTTATGGAAGATTAAGTTTGTATGATTCACCCCCCTCCTCTCATCTTGTTAGCTATTGGCATCAGAACTTTACAATTGGTATAAGAGCTTTCGACTCCAGAAGAAAAGTTTGAAGGTACTTGAGTTAAGATCTGAAGATGTATAAGAGGGATGCCCCAAAGTTGAACAAGTCAATTTTTTCCACATGGCAAAAAAGGATGAAGATGCACCTATCAGGAATTGGAGAATATGCTACATACTATCTGGAGAATGACTATGTTGCACCGATCACCTACCCTATGACTATGGAAGAGATAAGAGCGAAGCAAGAACACACTCAAGCAATGATTGAAATATCATCAACATTGACTGACTCAGAGTTTAATGATCTAGAAGGTTGTATTGATACAAAGGCAATGTGGTCTAAGCTTATATCTTTTTATGGTAGTGATGAACATGTACAAAGAGAAAAAGTGGACAGTTTAAGAGGACAACTTGAATCTATGAGGATGAATCAAGGAGAGAACATAACCTAGTATAGTACAAGACTAAAGGAAATTGTCAATCAAATCAAAGGAGTAGGAGGAACTATTGAAGAGAAGGATGTCACAAGTAAGTTATTGAGAACCCTTCTACCTTCTTATGCAATCCGAGTCTCTACAATCAATGAATTGAGGTCTATACCTAACATGTCAGTTTCTTTAGATGCTACTATCGGTAAGCTACATGCATTTGAGTTAAGTAGTTTTGATAACAGTGGGTCTTCGGTAAATAAAGTTGAATCTGCATTCAGTTCTTTTCATCTTGGTGAATCTAATGATTACAATGATAGAATGAGTAAGTATTCTGAAGGGAATCATAGTGGAGCAAGTGAAAGATTTCGTAAGAACATGGAAGAAGTGCAAAAACTGTATGAGGAAATCAGAAAGCAAGAAGAGTTTGAACCATTGTTGGCTAGGAGGTTACCGAGAGGCAAAGGTAAGTATAAAGGAAAGCTATCTTTGAAATGTTTCAATTGTGATAAAATAGGACATATGGCCTCTAACAGCCCTGACAAAGAATCTAGTGAAAAGAGAGAATACTGAGATGACAGATAGAAATAAAATCACTACAAAGGATACCAAGATTTCAAAAGAAGAGATAGAAAGACATGCCTAATTGCCGATGAGGAATCCAATGATGATAAATATGATGAAACAGACATAGAGGAAGTTGTTTATGTGACCATTAAGGATGAATTTGATGAAGAAAGGTATGAAGAAAAAACCTTAATATCTCACATAAATAATAATGATTCTTGGATCATAGATAGTGGATGCTCACATCACATGACAAGTGATAAACACAAATTTGTGAAAGTAGAAGATTATGATGGAGGCTATGTAAGATTTGGTAATGATGCACCATGTCCGGTAAAAGGTAAAGGCTCTATCACACTTCTTGACAATACAAAATGTAATGATGTTTATTGGGTTGAAGGTTTGAAATATAATTTGTTGAGTGTAGCACAACTAAACAACACAGGTTACTGAATAGAATTTCAAAAAGGAATTGTCAAAGTTCATGACAAGCATGAAAAGTTAGCAGGTATTGGGACTCAAACAAAAGGTAACACATTTCACCTTGACTCAACTCGGAACAAGTGTCTTTATGCAAAGATAGATGATACCTAGTTATGGTATAAAAGGTTTTGTCATGTAAATTTTGATAATCTGATCAAAATAAGTAAGAAGCACTAAGTAAGAGGTCTATCGAGTTTGGAGAAACCTGAGAATGCTATATGCCAAGGATGCGAGATGGGTAAGATGACAAGATCAAGCTTTACAAGTAAGTCCTACACTTCTAAGGGAATTTTAGATCTTGTGCATATTGATCTTTGTGGTCCTATGAAAGTTCAGAGTTATTATGGTGATAAATATTTCATATTATTTGTGGATGATTATTCAAGAATGATGTCAGTTATATTTTTAAAAGAAAAATCGGAAGCTTTTCAAATGTTTAAATGGTACAAGGCAAGAGTTGAAAATGAAACAAGAAGATGATTGAAATGTCTTAGATCTGATAGAGGAGGAGACTTCACCTCTAATGAATTTAACTTATTCTGCAATGATAATGGTATAAAAAGACAAGTCTTTGCACCAAGAACTCCACAACAAAATGGGATAGCTGAGAGAAGAAATAGATATATTGTGGACTGTGCTAGAACCCTGATGATTGAAAAGAGAGTGCCACAAAAACTTTGGAGAGAAGCAATAAGCACTGATATTTACACCTTGAACCGAGTACAATTGAAGAAAGGAACTTTGAAGGCACCATATGAAATCTGATATGAAAAGAAACCTAATGTAAGTTACTTTAAAATCTTTGGAAGTAGATGCTATGTACACAAAGATGACAGAAATGGAAAGTTTGATCAGAAAAGTGAAGAAGGAACATTTCTAGGTTATTCTTCTAGAAGCAAAGCATTTAAATGTTTGATCAAATCATCTAACAAAATAGTAGAAAGTGCAAATGTGAAAATTGATGAATTTGTAGAAAGAAATGGAAGGAAATTCCAAGGAACCTGAAGATTATGAAGAATTTGTCTATGTTCAACCGACAAGTCCTATCAAGAGAGTTACTAAAGAAAATGAAGAGAATATCCAGTTACCAAGTGATGAAGAAGATCATACCAAGCCTACCGAGTATGTATTAGCCAAATATGTTGGAAGGAATCATGCATCAAGTCAAATTATAGGAGATAAGGATGATCCAGTGATGACAAGGAACAAACTGAGACATAAGACATGTCTGATATCTGAATTTGAACCGAGAATAGTAAAAGAGGCATTTAATAGTGAAGACTGGGTAAATGCTATGACAGAAGAGATTGATCAAATCAAGAAGAATGACACATGGACACTGGTCCCAAGACTGAAGGACAAAAATGTAATCGATACAAAGTGGATTTTCAAAAACAAGCTAAATGAAAAAGGTGAGGTCATTCGAAATAAACCAAGACTATTTTGCAAAGGATATGCTCAAGAAGAAGGAATAGATTATGGTGAGACCTTTGCACCTGTGGCTAGACTTGAAGGAGTAAGAACATTGTTGGCATATGCTACTTTCAAAAATTTCAAGGTATATCAAATGGATGTCAAATTTGCATTTTTGAATGGTATACTAGAAGAAGAAGGTTATATTGAACAACCTGAAGGATTTATTGAAAACAAGAATAAAGATTAGGTATGTAAATTGAACAAAGCTTTATATGGTCCAAAACAAGCACCTAGAGCATGGTATGAGAGATTGTACTCTTACTTAATCAAGATTGGTTTTATAAGAACAAGTGAAAACAATAATATGTACATGAAGAATGATGAAGACAATGGAATACTGATCTCAGCCATATTTGTTGATGACATTATATTTTGTGGAAACGATTCTCTATGCAAAAACTTTGGTAACGAAATGTGCAAAGAATTTGAGATGTCACTATTCGGTGAGATAAAGTATTTTATAGGTTTACAGATACTGCAAATGAAAGATGAGATTTTCATTACTCAATCCAAGTACATAAAGGAAATCTTGAAGAAATTTGGAATGGAGGATTCAAAACCAGTAAGTACTCCTATGACTACCAACTGTAAACTGTCAAAGAATGATGAATCTGCATCTGTTGATGAGACACTTTACTGATCCATGATTGGAAAGTTACAATATGTTGTGCACAGTAGACCGAATATAGCACAAGCAAAGGTATTGTTGCAAGATTCTCTGCAGATCCCAATGAAACCCATATGACAGCAATCAAGAGAATTTTCAAATACCTGAGAGGCACTAAAGATTATGGCTTAGTATATGAAAAGAGAAATAATTTTTATTTAAAAGTTTATACTAATGTTGATTGGGTAGCAACACTGATGACAGGAAAAGCACAAGTGGAGGAGCTTTCTTTTTAGGAGAAAGACTAGTGAGTTGGCTTAGCAAGAAACAAAGATGTATTTCACAGTCAATAGCAGAAGCTGAATATGTTGTTGCAGCATTGAATTGCACTAATATAGCATGGATAAAATAACTGTTGGAAGGTATAAATGAAAAGGTTACCGAGCCAGTAACTATATTCTGTGATAATACAAGTGCCATTAACATTTTAAAGAATCTGGTAATGCACTCTAAGACAAAACATATTTCTATCAAGTATCATTATCTCAGAGAAGAAGTTCAAGAAAAGAAAGTTGTGCTGGAATATGTTAGCACAAAGGAGAAAATTGCAGACATCTTCACAAAGCCACTACCAAGAGACACTTTTGAGTATCTTCGAAGCAATTTAGGGGCCCTACCCCTATCTTCTACTCACTGACAGAGTTCGGTGAAAGCATCAATTCGATGAATCTACAAAATATTATGTGTGGATTGATTTTGATTTATGCACTTTAGGAAGTTTTCTAAAGGTGTACAGGAACATGACTAGGGAATAGGATACAGGAAATAGTATTGAAGGAAAGATTGCTCTGATCTAGTTTTAGATGCTACATTTTCATGTGTAACTCAGCAAAAGCAAGCACTTCACAGCAGAAGAGTTCATGATTTAGTTCTTTTACTTTTTGACATTGTTGTCAAAGGGGGAGAAGACTAAATGGTAGACTAAATGGTAAAGGCCTAAATGAAGAAGATAACAGAAGACTAATGAAAGGGGGAGAAGATTACTGAAAAAGGGAGAAGACTAAATGCAAGATAATAGCTCAGAAGATTAATGAAAGAGGGAGAAAGCCAAGAAGACTTCAGAAGAAGAAAATAGCTCAAGGATAATAGGAGAAGTCTCCACAACAATCTGAATCCGAATCAATTTGAATATCTTGTTGGTATTACTATTTAAAAGTTGGTATTGCCATCAATGCCAAAGGGGGAGATTGTTGGCATTTCAATAGAAGGAGATTGTTGATATTCATTAAGGATATTGAGAAGGTTGTTGAAGATTATTGATATAACTGAAGAAGGATGATAACTATCTTTATAACATTATTTTGTCATTGATTTCATGAAATTGATATTTTGATTTAGTATGATGTTGCCATATCTTGAGAAGATTGATTTGAAGAGAATTAAGATGTCGGTAAAAGACACAGAAAGAATATGATGAATAAGGGGAGAAATAAGTTATTCAATGGGTAGCTATTAACGGGTTAGACAATGATGAGATCATGATGTTTAGATTATTTTGATATCCTACATATGTTGTTGATTGTAAGGTTAATACTATACTATGTCACTGAGCAAAGAACCTAGTCAGTAAACTCTAAGGAACCTAGTCGGTAAACCCTAAGGTTATCGATATCGGTTAATGAAGGCAGAATGTCTACCGAGTGAAGTTTAGTATTTACTGAGTTGCAACCAAGTTATGACAGACAACACTGAAGGAATGAAAGCGTTAGTTAATAAAGGAAGCTAATTAGCTGGAGTTGATTAAATGATTGATATGACGTGCAAGAAATTTGTTAAGGATCTACGGCTTTGAAAATTCAGGAGCTAGATCTACAGCACAGATTAAACTGCTTAACCTAGCACAAGTTCCAAGAATGGAATGCAAGTTCCTAGGTGAAGTAAAACATTTTTCAGATCGAAGGATACATTGAACCTAGTCAAGATTGAAGATCTAGTGGCTATGATTGATCATGGGAAATGTGATCAAGGAGATTCAGCGGTTAGCAAATTGTTTATAAATAAGAAATTACTGATGAACAATGTATGCAGACAAGTGTAAGCACAAGGATGCTACATAGTGATTACTGAGCATAGAAGCTTGAAGACCTATTTGAATAATAGTGTAGGGAGCCCAACAGAGGGACAAGATAAGTCCTATGCCTAGACAGTATTGAGCAAATAAGAATCTGCTTTAGCATTTTAGATGTGAAGTTGCAGATATATTTTTATTATTGTTATTTTGTAAAGTGACAGAAAATCTCTTAACCGAGTGGACCTAATAGTCTTATTTGTAAATCCTCTAGCAAGGTAACATTCTAATTGAGTGTTTGAAATCCTTTGACAAGGTCACTTCTAACAAAGTGAAGATCCTAATAGATCTGAGGGAAATCCTTTAACTGGGCCACATCTAGCAATGTGTTTGTAATCTTTAACAGGATTTTCTTTTAACTGAGCATACTCTAGAAGAGTATATTTCTTAGTGGGTCCAAAATCCCACAGTGGTTTTTCCCTATTTGGGTTTCCACGTTAAATCTGGTGTTATATGTGTTTATGAGTTAGCATGTTTTGGTTATAGTGCTGAAGTATAAGTTACTGAGGTTGAATCTGTTGATTTTATGGAAGATTAAGTTTGTATGATTCACCCTCCCCCCTCTCATCTTGTTAGCTATTGGCATCACAAATTTACATATATATCCTTCACAACATCTCAAAACTTCAATTAGTTTGGTCAAAATAGAGACAAAGAGTGATCCCAACAAGTTGGCCACTAAAACATCTTTGCGGTCAAATGACCATATCTAGGAGATTGAGATGACCTAAAACATCTTATCACATCATTCAATGCAATCCCACACATCAACCATAGTAACACACATCTTCCAAAGTCAACAATAGGGTAATGTGTAGATGAAATGTGTAACATATAACTAGTTGACCTAAAACATATCTTCCAAATGAATTCACTTGATGTAGATCCCCACAAGGCATAGTAGGACCCAAATAAAACTCATCATAATATACAATGCTAGTGCAGACCCCCAAATGCATAGCACAAGTAAAAGAATAAGACCTACCAACCAGATAACTACAAATCACCATAAAAACCAACACAAGACAATATGCGGCACCAAAAAGATCAACAAATATCATGCAAACCACATAGAGACATTCCTCGAGCATCCAAAAATACTTCCATATAATTATTTCATATTGTCAAGCCAAAACAGCTATCAAAACCAAACTAATACATATCTCTTCATACTTAGAGGGCCAAGAAACACAAACATGAAACAAAACATCAATAATCATACTTGTGGTACACATCATCACCTAAAATCTAACCTAAGACACTACACAAATATTAGAATTGTGTCAACCTGTTGGTTAACATATTTGTCACCTAGCTTTATATTCTCACGCCCATAGAGATGACAAATGTAACCACAATTGAACCAGTCTAACAAACTATTAACTGACTGATTCTCTACTTATTTTACAAGGTGGCAGCTACCTTCTAATGATTTTCAATGAATAAGTAAACAACTCATATGCTTTTAACTAGAAAGAAAATAAGGAAAGAGCTATTAACCAGAAAGCAAATAAGGAAAGAGCTTTTAACCATAAAGCTTTGTAAAGGCATTCACAATACTAACTACTATTTTTAGGATTTTTTTAGATTTTCAAATATAAAGGCACTATGAAACACCATTCATAGATAATATTCCACAATGAATGAAATTTCAAATTATCCACCACTTCAATGTAAATTCACCAACTGGCATCCATTTCAAAGAATAGAAAAGCATTCACACACCATAATTCAAATATTATTAATATATGAAAGCCATGAGTAGTTCTTCTATATTAAAATAGCAGATAACCACATGCATAAAAGTTTTTGTTCTTATGAGAAAAACAAAGTTTGCTCAAAATATCCTCTGAAATTAACTAATCTACCTATATTTATAGTGACTATCCTCCTATCTTTTCCATTTCTAAGAAATGATTACTAAAGATAATGGTCTTGAACATGACTGTTTCAAAAAAATAATTCTATAGAGCAACATCAAAATAGAAACTGCTTCACAAGAGATAAGGTTATAAGATCACCAGGCTCTGGATCCATCATCAGGTATTAGGTTTTGCTCTGCAACTCATCTATCAATGTCATCTACCTTCTCTTATTCTTCGATCAATGTTAACAGTATATATTTGAATTCTTCCTAGTTAAAAATAGTAGCTTAGAAAAAGTCAAACAAGTTCAAAAAATTGTAGTGTCATAAAATTGTGACCCTTGCAATTTTAACCACATTTGAGGCCCTCACCTTGGCGACAGTATCTTCTTCTCCATCTAAGACCCCTTTCTGCACCTTCACCCATGAATTTTTCTTGTTTGAGCTTTGAGATGGCCTCAGGACCCTGTCCGGACCTCAAGATAAGGCAGGACAGGGGCGTGGTGCCCCTGTCCCCCTCTCTTAGGGTGGCCCCAGGATAGGTCCCCCGGGTCCTATCTACATTTGAGGATTCCAAACTTCCCCGATGTTAGCCTTTGGTGAGATGAATTAATTCTCTAAGGCATGTATAAAAGGGATTTAGTATTCTCATTTGCATATACTGTTAGAGTATTTGGGTATTTACTTGATTAATTAAACATTATTTGTTTAATTATTTAAGTTCCCTTTATCTCTTTTACACTTAAGCTAACTTTAGGTGCATATAATTAATTGTTTTAATTAATTATTATGTGCAAACCTAGGTTTTCCCTTTTTAGGGTTTCTTGACCTATTAAAGGTTGAGTTCTTTCTTTTCATTGTAAGAATCACATTACATATTTTTGTGAATATTGAGCTCTCTCTTTTTGAGCATATTCTCTGTGTTTTGTATGTTCTTCAGATTTTGCTTCATTACTTCTCCTTGTAACAGGTTATTCGGCTTGCAGAAGATCTTTAGGCTCCTATGGTGTTGTATTTTCTCAACTCCTATATGGTATCAGAGCTTGGATCTGCAACTGTTTGTTCTTGTTTTGAGAATTTTTGCTTTTGAAGCAGATCTGGGGTTTCAGGAATTTTTTAT
The DNA here is from genome assembly GCF_030272615.1 of Cryptomeria japonica. NCBI lineage: Eukaryota > Viridiplantae > Streptophyta > Pinopsida > Cupressales > Cupressaceae > Cryptomeria > Cryptomeria japonica. Next base: position 713,430,961 of record NC_081415.1, on the reverse strand, counting down.
GTACCTAGGGTTTGAGCTTCTTTTTTGAGCACTTTGGGCCTAAACGGACCTCACCATCATGCTCAGAAGGCCCAAAAACCCCTATGGTCATATAAAATTTGACCTATTTTGGTTCTTGAGCCTCTGGGAGCAATTTTTTTCTTAGATCCAGGTCGTACGACCCTAGCACGTAGATCGAGAAATTTAAAAAAAAAAAAAAAAACTTGCCTTTTTACGGCATGCAGGCCGATATTTTCTTTTAAAAAAAATATCTTTCAAAAAAGGCGAAAAAAAAAGGAGGGTTTGTTTCTTTTTAAGAAAAATAAATAAATTTTGGCACATTTTTTGTGGGTACCACAGGGTACCGGACTGACAGGCCTGTCAGACCTGTCAGTCCAGCGTTGTGGTCCCTGCCGGCAGCCCCTCCGTCCTTCTCCGGCCCCCGCCGACCCGGTCTCCAGCCCCCACCGGCCATGCAGATCTCGGTCTCTGCTCCCGCCAGCCGCTGCATGCTCCCTGGCCACCGCCCACCGCCACCAGCCTGGATCGTCGCCTGCAGCCCACCGCCGTCCGGCCGCCGCAACTCCCTGCACCCACCGCAGCCGGAAGCTTCCACTATCGCTGCCTGCGACCCTCCACCTTGGCCCTCGCCGCTCCTCTTCCTGGCCACCGGTAGTCTGCTCCCCGGGCACCTCTTTTTTTTTTCGGTCGGCCACCACTCCGCCATCGGACGACCAACAAGCAACCAGACCCCCTTTTTTGGCTTTTTTAGGGTGGGTTTGGTTTTTTGGCCCTATCTTGGGCATACAGAGTCATTTTTTTGAAAACGAATAGGTGTCGGAAAGCTGGTTCTAAGGCCAACCTCATGGTGTGGTTTTTTTTCCAATTTTGCTGTTTGACTATGTTTTTTTGAAGTCAAAGTGAGGTCTCTTTTTTGGACTCCGGGAGACGTAGAATGAGCATCCGACCTCCATTTTTTGAAAACTTTATATTTTCGGAAAGCGTGTTCTGTGTACTTTCCAGAAATATGATTTTTTTTTCTAGATTCTGCTCCATACATATTTTATTCAGGTTTTTGCTTTTCAGCACTCTGGTGGATATCGTGGTTGTTTCAGGTCCTGGGATCTCTTTTCTGAGTAGGATGTCTCTATTTTGATTCTCGTTTCTATTTCTATTATTCTTATCATTGTAGCTTATAATTATGCAAATTCACTAAGATAAAGTGCCATCATGCATTGTTTACTTGGAATCTTGCATATCTTGTGTCTCGTTGTACATGCACTGTTGATCAAGTGCCACGAGGGGGTTGATGTTTTCCTTTGTTTGCCATCTTCCTTTGTCAAGTGAGTGTTCCTTCCACGACATTCACCTCATGATGATGTGTCTCAGCACCTTTGATGTTGTTGGTTCTTCATCATGTAGTTGTTTTTTGGCTGTCCTTTTCAGTTTTCCTGTCCCTCTCCCACTTCTGCATTATGGGGAGGTTTATCCTATTGGTTCTAATGCTTCTGTGGTTCGATTGATCAGCTCTTCAGGCTTTGGTTTCTCATGCCATCTGTATCTTCGAATTCAGTTGTTTTGCCTTGTTTGCCTCTTGATTCGAGTAGTGTCATTTGAGGGCACTCGTGCAGATTACAGTCTTCTCTACCTGGTCATGTTCTAGTTCAGTGGATGTTCTTCAGATCAGTAGTTATTCTTCAACAAAGTTTGCATGGTCTTCATGCTTCAGTGGTGTTCTTTTATCTCTTTTTGGAGAGGAGTTTTTTCCCACTAGGTTTTCTCCTTTGTCTCCGTTTCATAGAGATTTCATTGTATTTGGGTACCTGATCAGGCCTTGTTGCCGGGACCCATCTTTATTGCTTTCAGTAGCTATTCTAGGTTTTAGCTTCTCCCTAAGTCTAGCTAAAGGGGGGGTGTTAGAGTATTCGGGTATTTACTTGATTAATTAAACATTATTTGTTTAATTATTTAAGTTCCCTTTATCTCTTTTACACTTAAGCTAACTTTAGGTGCATATAATTAATTGTTTTAATTAATTATTATGTGCAAACCTAGGTTTTCCCTTTTTAGGGTTTCTTGACCTATTAAAGGTTGAGTTCTTTCTTTTCATTGTAAGAATCACATTACATATTTTTGTGAATATTGAGCTCTCTCTTTTTGAGCATATTCTCTGTGTTTTGTATGTTCTTTAGATTTTGCTTCATTGCTTCTCCTTGTAACAGGTTATTCGGCTTGCAGAAGATCTTCAGGCTCTTGTGGTGTTGTATTTTCTCAACTCCTATATATACATGAAATACATGATAGGCGAAATTCAAGCGAAAGGTATTCATCATGCATTCAAGTCTTCAAGCATCCATCAAGTCTTCTTCTTCATGGGTCTTCTTCATTCATCCCTTGGAGAAACATTACAACATTCATTTGCAAGCATATCTGTGTGTTAGGGTTTTGTCATGTTACATGCCATTTCATGCAAACACTTATGATTACATTCAAGAAGCAAAGCAATCATCATCAATAAATTGCAGATCTACAAGGTATACATTTTCATCATTTACATTTAAGCATTTGCAATTACTTTCTTTCAAGGTTGATTCCTCAACTAGGGTTTGATTGAGGCAAACCCATATCCACAACCCTTCTTCCCTTATTTTTTGTGTGTAGGTTGCAAGTGCACAACTATAATTGTAGGTTTGGGTTTCATTTGCAGAGACGAAAAAATCCTTTTTGTTTTACGGTTTTTTCGGAGGACCGTGTGCACTTTCAACACAATCCCGATGACTTTTCTCCAAATTTGTAGGGTAGATCCGTATGAGTCTAAGTATCTCAGATCTGAAGTTATAGCACGATCTTGAACTAGTAGCTCCTCATTTCACCCATTTTATATCTCTTTTTTGCATAGTCAACAAGTCAACTCTTCTACTTACAAAAGAGGGAAATTGCATTCCAATCCTTGCAATCCACTTGGTATTCACATCCTTATTTCCTTTGGATTTGGATTTAGTGGATTCAACCCCTCTTTTGAATGTAAAGTATTTCCCAAGTGAAAATCATCCTAGCGATTTCCTTTCTCTCTCCTAGGTGGGGAGTCACTAGGGTTCGATTTTCCACTTTACATTTTGGTGAACCCAATGTCTTACACTTTTATTCTGATTTCTTATTGTTGGATTTGAATAATTGCAATTTAAATTTTAAATTTTCATTTCCATGTTTGATAATTTTGCAAAATTTAGAGGTTAATTGCATAAAAACCCCAATTTTTCATTTTGAGGAAATTGAGCTTGTGAAGTATAGCATTTTGTTTGTTTGTTTTAGATTTGATTTATATTTCAAAATTGCAATTCAAATCTAATCTTTTCATTTGGAAATTAATTGGTTAAAAAGAAAAACCCTAATTTTTAAGAATCTCCTATTTCGACCTTTGACTGCTAATTTGATCGATCTGGACATCTCCAAATCGGCTGGTTTTTGGGATTTTGCAATAAAATCATAATTTATATCATCCCTGAAAATTTTGAAAAAAGTTGGTCGAACCAAGTACACTTTGCACATGGTCCCTAGCTTTTTTCTCGAAATTTCAAGAGTCGGAATTGACTATATTTTTTTTCTTAAATCCAAGAAATTGGTTGATTTTATCAATTTTTAAACCTCCTAAGGTTGAAAACAAATTCAAAATTGAATGTTTGATTTTCTTGCAATTCACGAAAAAATCTACATTCGAAATTGAATTTGTGCAAAACTTTGATCTTACTTCTATTTTCAGATTTATCACTGTTTTCAGACTTGTCTTCTTGTCAAAAATTCAAAATTTCAATTTCCCTCATTTTCCCAAAATTCAAAATTTCAAAATCCAGTGGTTAGGTCCTAAGACCCTAATTTTAAAATTTAGTTGGATTTTATGCAAATTTCAATCAATCTCAACCAAATTTAAAATTTAAAATATTATTTAAGGTGGCCTTATTCATTAGGTTTGACTTTTTCCAAAATTACACATGTTCTTCCTGATTATCATGTTGTGCCTTACACATATACTAATGAGGTGGTTGATGAGAACATAAGTGAAGCATCATATGCTTTCTTAGTTCCTACAATCCTCTCTTCAATTCACTTAAATACACCATCTCCTACCAAAGAAGTTCCTAAAGAAGAACTCTTAGAAGATGATTGGGGGTCCTTAGATTTCACCCCTACCTTTTCTAGAGAGTCTAAGATGCCTGAATTTTATATTTTAAATTTTTCTCTTAACACAAATCTTGAAATTGATTGGGCCTCTTTAAACTTCAATCCAATTCCCCCTAAGAGTGAACCCTCTTTTGAACATACACATGTATCCAATGGAAAAATGCTTGAATGTGAGCGAAAAACTCATGAGAAATCACACTTTCCTTTGTCAACATCTTCTACTCCATTGTCTCGTAAGTCCACACCTTTTCATTCTAATTTTGAGTTGCAACAAGAAAATGTGTTGACCAATCTTCTAAATTCCAAATTAATATCTCCTCTTTTTCCTAAACGAAGAAGAAAACATAAACAATATTCTCAAAATTCTTCTTTTTGTAAATATCATCAAACCCATGGTCATTCTACTAATGAGTGTCAAGCTTTGAAAACACAAATACAATATTATATTGATTTTGGCATGTTAAAATTAACATCTGACAATGAATGGCATACTCATCATGATCATTTAAAATAACATTCAAGTTCCTATTATGTTTCCCCTCACTATGTGACATAGTTAGCCTACCTATTGGGGGCTCCTTGTCATTTGTGGTGGTACAATTTTAGGTGCAATCATACCTAGTGAGCAACGTAATAGTCTATTTATTCTTGCCTCTATGCTTGGGGGGAAAGAATATTCCTTTTCCTCTTTCTAAGGTTTCACTATTTTATTTATGGAGTACATTATTCATAAACTTGATGTCATTTCTTGCATGGAGTTTTCCTTCATGCGAGTGCATGTCTGTTCCATGAGTGTGATCTTCTCCTTGCTTGAAACAGTACGTCTATTATGAACAAACTCTCCTTAGATAACTTTTGTGAATCTTCTTCTTTCTGTCTTTGCAAACTACCTCTTCTTTTGTGTTATTCATAACTTGATGTCCTTTCTTGAATGGAGTTATCCTTCATGCAAGCGCATGTTTGTTTCTTGGTTAGGATGTATTCCTTGCTTGAAACGGTACGTCTCTTATGATTAGTCTCTCTCTAGAAGTTGTGTAATTATTCTCATTGTCCTACACTTGGGTGGCAATGATATTTCTCTCTCTCTCTTTCTCTAAGGATCCACTATTTCTTATGTTGTGGATGGTGTGAGTTTTATTACTTGATGTCACTCCTTGTGTGGAATTATCGTTGTTCATTCAAGGGTTCTCTCTTATACAATAGGTGTAAGTCCTTGACTACAATCTCTTTCACACTTGGTAATGTGCATCTATAATAAATTCACTCATCTCCATTGGGATAAAAGTGAGTCATCCTCCATCAAGAATCCTTTTCACCTAGGAATAGGAGGAAGGATTGAATTCTTTTGTGCTTCATTCTAGAAAATGTTATATTTGTCTAAGACAACTCCTCTCGGAGGTAGATGTCTTTTGAGGAAAGATCTCTTCTCCTCCAAGGATATCATTTATACTTACAACAAGATATCTCTTTTCAACTATCGTATCCTTGCTTGAAGAGTATTCCCTCTCTTGCTTGGATCTAGGACATTGTTGCATAATGGATATCTTCTTTTGATGAAGGTAGGTATCCTTGTTCTATTTTCCTTAAGATATTGTTACCCCTATATTTTTGCTCATGCCTAAAGCCTCATAATCAGCTAAAAACCAGCTATTGTTGATGTTTTAATGTTGAAAGTGTAAGTCACCTTTGTTCAAACTTTCAAGGACCCTCATGGACATCCCCTACTTGCCAGTCACAAAAAAAAAAAAAAAAAATTCAAATTATGTGAAAGATGACACAAAATTCTTTTGTAGAGATAATTTGAACCTCCTTTTTTCCAAAATGACCAGTTTTTATGGCCAAACTCCAAGTCGGCTGAGATATTTTAATGTTTTTATTTTTGGGTTAACCATATTACCAAACAATTAAATCTCAAGTCTTATGTGTCCTATGCAAAAAATGATTTTTGGGTCATGCTCTACTTGCTTATTTATTCTATAGTTAAAAATTTTCTAGAAACAAAGCCCTCAGTAAAACGTTATGCAAGTTTTTCTATGGTAGCCGAAAGGAACAATTGTCATTGAACCTGAACTATTGAACCTTTTCAAAAAGTTCAAAGTTCGGGTTCAAATTCAAAGTTTGAGTTCAACTGGAGTGGGTTGTATAATAGATTTAGTTTTATGAGTGTAAGGTCTTTGTATTTTTTGGTCATTGAACTTGAACTTTGAACCTTCTTTGGTTCAAGGTTCAAGGTTCAAAGGTTCAACACACAACTAAATATGAAGACAAAGTGATAAATGAAGCATATTGTGGGTAAAGTTTGTAATTTTGAACCTTCTGATTGAACCCCATAGGTTCAAGGTTCAAGGTTTAAGGTTCACGGGTTCAACACACAGGAAAATGGAAAGGCAAAGAAATCAATGAAGCATACTGTGGGTGCAGTTTGTGTTTTTGAACCTTCTAATTGAACCTCGCAGGTTCAAGGTTCAAGGTTCAAAGTTCGGGTTCAAGTGTCAAAGTTCAAAGTTTAGGTTCACAAGTTCAATTTTAGAGGTTCGAATTTAGAGTTTAGAGATTCATCAGATTAAACAGATGAAGGTTCAGAGTGTGTGGGTTCAAAATTCAACAAGTTTACTAATCGAATAACATTAGCATATATATTGTTTATAGTTTTTCAATGCAACCTGTAACCACAAATTTTATGAGTCTTAATTCTAAGACAAAAAATCAGTCTCTGTGAGGGGGGTATAACTATCAATTGAACCATTGGATCACACTGAAGTTTTGATATGTTTTAGAAAACCTAGTTTTCTAAATCCTCACTAGAAATATTTCCAAAATTACATCTAGTTCATAAGATATGGATAACAAAGAACAACATTGTCAAAATGTCAATGGCAATCACATTAATTGGGAGATATTTGGGTTTTTACTCATATAAACACAAACACTAAGGAAAGTGGGCAAATATTTTCACCTATAAGTGAAAAATTATTCACCAAAGCTAGAAATGGCAAATATTTATTAAAAATTGAGCTTTATTTCCCTAAAGGTGAGAATTATATTCATAGGAAAGATAAAAGATAAAAGATAAAAGATAAAAGAAAAGATTAATTAATAATCTTTTGAAGAATCAGTTATTGATAACTAAAAGTCTCTTTAAAAGAAAGAGGTTATATATATGTAATGAAAAAAAAGAGTTGGGGTCTTTCTTTTTTTTCTCTTTCTACTATAAAAAAGAAGGGGTAGCATTGTTTTCTAGATTGCACAATTTTATTTTTCAGAAGTGTTGAGTCTATGAGCTCACATTTTGGCATTGATGGAATGAAGAATATTTTGTTGATCTATGCATTTGTCAATATTTTCTTTTTGATTACAATGAGCTTTGTTTCTCTTGTGATTACCTTTCATTGCCTTTTCTATTATATTAAACTGTGTATGCATTTAATTTTTAAACTCTGATTTTAGAAATAGCTTATATATTGGAAAGAAATATGATGTTAGCTCTTTGCTTGGGCATTCTAATCCCCCTTGTCCTTTGTGTATATGCTTAGAGGCAGTAATTTTGATTATGGCAATTTTTGTTGTAAAACACTTAGATGTCAAAAATTTCCTAAGTGTTGCCATCAATGCCAAAGGGGGAGATTGTTGGCATTTTTGATGATGTTGTGATTGTCATTGATGGACACACACTTGTTTTATGATCACATCCCTATGTATGAGTTATGCTCAATCGGTAATTGTTCCAACCGGTATTATGAATTATAGTCTTTAGACTATTGGTGTTTTGCATAAGATGTTTACTGGTTACAAAGCGGTATGAAGACCCAAAGTGGTATGAAGACCTCAAGCAGTTTGAGGATCTGAAAGCGGTACGAAGGAACAAAGCGGTTGTTAATGTTTTTCCAATCTTCATTTTGACAAACCGGTAATTAGTAAAATGTATGAACTGATAATCGGTAATGAAACAATATTACTCTGTGATGAGTTACCAACCAGTATTTATGTGATGAGTTATCATCCACCGACACTTTGGCGGTGATCTTGTGTCATGTTAAGAAATGTGTCTAGATGCACTAAACATAGGAACTTGCAATGTAATCCTATTGGACCGACATGAAATCAGATTCCTTTATAAGGACATCATGTCTAGGGTTTTATGAGTTGATAGGGTTTTAGCAGTGCATGAGGTTTTTGTATGTGCGATCATAGAAGAGAATATTAGGTCTATGTGAAGAAACAGAGTGTGGAGATACTGAAGATTGGAGTAATGCTAAATGTGCATTATCAATGAGCTATCAAGGATCTAGCCAAGCATACTGTGCTAGTATATAGATCACTCACTTGTTGATTACTCACATCTTTGACAAGTCTGAGACCCTTAAATGGGTAGGCCTGGCAAAGCCTTTGTAAATCCTCTAACAAGGTGGTTCACAATTGTGAACCTAAAATCCTCTCACAAGGTAGTCCTTAACAGGACTTATCTCCTAACAGAGATCTAGATTCCTAACAGGATTTGTTCTGGTGAAGAACATTGTATGACCTTAACCGGTTTGGTTACTATTCTGCAGATAGTTACTTGTGAGTTTCAGCTCACTGTGGTTTTTCCCATTTGGGTTTCCACATCAAAAACTCTTATGTTATGGTGATTGTGCTCTTGTGGGTGAATGTTTTATTTATTGTTTGACTTGCATTTATCTTAACTAGTTTGTTAGTAAATCTGTTGTACCAGTTAACTGCTAAATTGTTTAAGGGTTTAAGTTCAATATTTTTTGGTATACTAATTCACCCCCTCCTCTTAGTATTCATCAATTGGTATCAGAGCCAATCTTTCTATAAGTCTAACGACTTGGAAGGAGATATGGGGGAATATACTGTGAGGGAGCTTACTCATCATCTCACTCAGACTGAGAAAGCCTTTGATGAACTTAAAGTCAAATATAAAGCCTCTCTAGCAAAGAGAAGAGAGCATGTTGAGAAACTGGTGGAGCTTACTGAAAATAGTTCTTCTGATGAAGAAAACATGGAAGCCCTAGTTGAAAAAGTTGAAAAACTGAATGAATCTAATGCTAACCTGAGAATGGAACTGGAAGGACTAACTATCAAAATGTGTCAAGAGCTTGAGAACCAGAGGAAAGCTGAAGACCTGTTAAAAGAAAAAGATCATGAGATCTCCAAGTTGAAGCAAGAAATTAGTACCCTTACCGCTCATCTCCAAGTGAGTAAAGTGGAAAAAGAGGAAATGCAAGGTGAACTAAACATGGCCATTTCTGAGAATGCAACCTTGAAGGAATCCAATGCTGCTATTTCCAAGGAACTCACTGAGTCAAAGGAAATACTTGCCAAATTCAATAAGAACACTGTTAAGCTAGAACAAAAGCTTGAATTAGAAAAACCGGTAAAGAATACCACTGGACTTGGTTTTTCTGGTTACGAGGAAGGTGAGACCTCTGGAACAAAAGATGGAGCATCAAAGAAGCAACTGACACCAAACGATAAAGGTAAGCAAAAGTTTAAATTTGTTTGCTTTAATTGTCTCAAGGAAGGACATACTGCTAATGTGTGTAGAAATAAGGCCTACAATAATTTTCCTTATTTTCTAAACAATAAACCTAGATCCAATAGATTCAATGGTAGCTGTTATACATGCAACAAGTTTGGGCATAGAGCATTTGAATGCAGGTCTGTTATATATAACACTAGGAGATATCCTCAAAGGACTCAAAGACTTTTTCCCGAATCCTTTGTGAACTGGAATCCAAACCGGTATAATGCCTATGACCATCAATCAAAGGGTGGTAGCTATCAAGCAGAAATCAGTTGGAGAGAAACCTGTTTGATTTGCCATGGTAGCAGTCACACTGCTGCAACATGCAGGAGGAAGAATGGTAGAATGAACAATGGACCATGGAGAACACCTGGAATGGTATGCTATCATCGCAACAAATTGGGACACCCTGCTAGAAGCTACAGAATGAGAAGAACCTATCAGATGACATTCTGGTCACTCCAGAAGGGAATATTGATGTTGAAACCATTCAAGCAGGAATGAATAAAACATGGAAAAAGAAACCTGAAGAAGTGACATGAGGTGAACCGATTTCTGCACCTAGTGTGGAAGTCGCTGAACCGACAAACTGAGCTTCAAAAAAGCTCAGGGGGAACAAATCGGTGAAATGTTATGAACCCTCGGTTTACACCGGTAAAAGACCTTAACTGGTATGTGTTACCTAACAATCGACAAAAGATTGTGAAGCGGTGAAAGGCAAATTAGGGTTTGTGCCCTATTAGTGGAGCATTTATTATGGTAGGTGAAGAATTTGTTTAAAAGGGATTTTCAAGTCATTTTCACTTATCAGTTTTTGAGCGAAGAATTTTTCAAGAGCAGAGTGACAAAAGGCGATTTGACTTGTGATTCAAAGAGATTTCAAATCTTTGCAGCAGAATCTAGAGATAGTGTCATTCAATCAAGTGAAGAACACAAAGCGGTAATCTAGCAACCTAAGTGGTGTGAAGTGAATAAAAATTTGCAAACTCTAAATCTTGAAATTCTGAAGGTATTTCTCAAAATTCTTGTTTATCAACTAATCATGGCCTCTACATTGCACTCCAGTTCTAGTACATCTGTCGATTCAATGGATTTTATCCAACAGAAGATGAAATACAATGGACTATCCTAGATACCCGCTGGAGTCATAGTGGAAGATGATATTTTAGGGTACATTGACTACAAACTGGAAGACCTAGGATCTCTAGCAATTCACTCTCAGCTAGGTCTATTCTGTGGGGATGACAAGAAGATCAAACTAGAATACAACATCTTGGAGAGGAAGAAACTTCACAATGTGATTTATTTCCTTGAAGAATTCACTGAAGAGCACATCTGCATCATTCTGAGCAGAGTGCATGGCGACAAGATGTATCTTGAAAGGACACATGACATTACTCTTGAAGCAATTCATGCCATCATCAGTTTCTGCTATAGTGGTGAGGTGCCAGCCCTAAGGAAGATCATCAAGAATGAAATGACTAAGCTCACCGGTTCTCTAAGCGACCAATGAGGAATGACCGTCAGCACCATCAAAGACAACTTGGTCAAGTATGCTTGCATGGTGATTGGATACCAGACATTTTATGCAAGCAGGATAAACTCTATCTCTACTGCTGTGGTGAATGCTACCTATAGAATGATCAAGGAAGATGCTTCATTTGATCTATGCACCTGTATGCAGAAGCAACATCTAGAAAACTTGAAGTACATCAAACAGGACAGTGCCCTAAGGTTCAAATTTGGACAACTGTTGGTCAGCCTATTTTTCTACTTCCAAGGCTATTTCTTGGGAGTCGGTGATATTCAATGGTCTGCTGACCAACTGGTCACCAAACAAATTAGGGAAAGCATCCAAGCGGTGGGAACTCGATACCCTGAGGTCTTGAATAAATATTTTGATGAATTCAGGTGGAAGATGACCCAAAGGATGAGGATATCTGGAGACATTGTTAAGAAATATGAAGAGGACATCTGCTTTACCATTAAAGTACATGAGTGCATAATGGAGGTAGTAGAGCCGAGACAGGAAGAAGTAGAACCTATGGGATATGAGGTCATGTATGACATGTTAGATGGGTATGCCTCTACCCTTCTTGCCTCACCGCTTGATGCTAAGGCAAAGCGCATCGGTACCTACTTAGAGAGGATAACACCTCAGGTTGAGAACCCTAAAGAGAAAAAGGGCAAGGCAGCATCGATGGTATCGAAACCAGTTACCTCAGCTAGCCCTAAAGTGACCAAGTGATCACCAACCAAAAAGAAACCAGAAGTTGCTCCCGCTAAAGTTTTTGAAAGAAAGCGAAAGACCAAGAGCAACTCACCAAAATCTAAGGATACAGAATTGGAAGTATAGCCTAAAAAGACTAGGTAGACAAGCAAGAAAGAAAAAACTACCGGTAATACACCTACCTCATCAGCACTGGTAAATATTGATATGTCTTCTTATAAGCCGATGACACATTGTCAGAGGACTATTAAGAACATTAAAAGAAAATTGCTTAGTGATTTGAAAGAATATTTTGGTGATTTTAGCGATAGTGAGAGAGAAGAAGTAGAGCAGGAAATCATCAATTGTTTATGTGTTTATGACTGGTCGCCATCAGACATTAGATCTGAGACACTTGATTTCTTATACAATTCTTAGATAATAAATGGCGCATTGCCATCCAGAAAGAACAGGAGATCAAAGAGAAGATTTTTGCAAAATACTTCCCTGATGCTTCTAACTTTGAATTGTTTGAAATCATGAACTGGTACAAAGGCCTCTTCTTCATGAGAAGAAGACTCTTGTTACTAGAAGGAAAAGTCTCTAAAGTGGTGAAAGATACACACTTCCATGCCAAAGCCACTCTGAAAATGCACCAAATAGCTTAAGCCAATAGAAAGGCTAAACAGGAACCGAAAATTGAAAACCTGGTTGAGGCATCTAATGATGAGGAAGAACAAGCTACAGAATAGGTGGACACTATTGATGTGAACACACTGGATGGTGATGATATCACTCCAGACACAGACAAGGAGAAACAGGAGAAGGAGAAAGTTGACAAAGAGAAAGAGGAAGAGAAGAGGAAACAAGAGGAAGAGAAGAGGAAACAAGCAAAAGAGAAGAGAAAAGAAAAGGAAAAGAGGAAAGAAGAAGAAAAGAAGAAAGAGGAGGAGAAGAAGAAGGAGGAAGAGAAAAGGAAAGAAGAAGAGAAAAGGAAGGAAGAGGAAAAGAAGAAAGAGGAAGACTAAAAGAAAGAGGAAGAGAAAAAGAAAGAAGAGGAGAAGCGGAAAGAAGAGGAGAAGAGGAAACAAAATAAGGAGAAGAGGAAACAAAATGAGGAGAAGTGGAAGGAAAAAGAAAGGAAGAAGGAAGAAGGAAGAAGAGAAGAAAAAGAAAGAAGAAGAGGAGCAAAAGAAGGCAGAAGAGGAAAAGAAAAGAGCCAAAGAGAAGAAGGAAGCAACAAAGAGCACACAAGTGGAGACCCCAAAGGCAACCGATGGTCAAGCCAAACTGGGTGACATCACCAATCCTATTGACCTCCAATCTGTTGATGAATCAGAGCTGCTACAAAGCATAAAGCTAGCTCAGGAGAGACTAGAAACATTAAGGAGGAAAAAGGAACAAGATGTCATTCAAAATGCAATTGACACTCTTACCAGTTTAATTCCTAGTATCAACCTCCCCAGTACCGATTCCTCTATGTGAAAATTGAAACTTCTATGTACAGTTGTAGAGGACCAGGTACAATGTCTAGAAGAGGTTGTTGAAGCCAATGCACTGAAGAAGCATCAAAAAGCACTAAACACTACCTTAGTGAAGAACTGAACGAGCTCTGGTCTGAACTTCTGAAACAACAGAAGAACATAAGAGATTCTATGGATGAGAGCAAGCTACTGTTAAGAAAAATGAGCCAACCCCATCTATTTTGTGATGATGTGCTTGCATAGAAGGATAAACTACAATCTGATTTGCAGGCATACATAAGCCCTTTTAAGACGCCCTATGATTCTTTTACTACATATGGGCAAACTGTTCATCGGTATCAACTTCAGTCTACCATAATAGAAGTGGAGATTAGCAACCGGGAAAGAGATTTGTAGGAGCTTCAACTAGTTTTAGTACCTAGACTGCAAATTCTTTAGAAGTGCTTTCTTAATCTGGAAGTATTAATAGCCACTCAAGAGATGAGCACAATTGCTGCCATTGAAGAATAGGTATCATAGATGCAAATGGAAAGTGAGGTGGCTACCTCATTACTTGAGTCATGGTCATTATCCATGAAGACTTTTATGTAGGATTTTAAATCAGTTTTTGATAAGTTTTACTGTCATAAACAGTTATTTATTTTAATGATAATGGGAAACAAAGGTTATTCTGTAATACTTTGTCATCGTTGGCAAAGGGGGAGTAGGATCTAAAATTTTGGTGTTATTCCTTAAAGGGAGTAGTAGACATTGTATTTTATGCAAAAAGGGATAGTGTATATGCTTAGGGGGAGTAATTTTGATTATGGCAATTCTTGTTGTAAAACACTTAGATGTCAAAATTTTCCTAAGTGTTGCCATCAATGCCAAAGGGGGAGATTGTTCCCATTTTTGATGATGTTGTGATTGTCATTGATGGACACACACTTGTTTTATGATCACTTCCCTATGTATGATTTATTATCAACCGATAATTGTTCCAACCGGTATTATGAATTATAGTCTTTAGACTATTGGTGTTTTGCAGAAGATGTTTACCGGTCACAAAGAAATATGAAGACCCAAAGTGGTATGAAGACCTCAAGTGGTTCGAGGATCCCAAAGTGGTATGAAGGAACAAAGTGGTTGTTAATGTTTTTCTAGTCTTCATTTTGACAAATCGGTAATTAGTAAAATGTATGAACCGGTAATCAGTAACGAACCGGTATTACTCTGTGATGAGTTACCAACCAGTATTTCTGTGATGAGTTATCATCCACCGACACTTTGGCGGTGATCTTGTGTCATGTTACCAAATGTGTCTAGATGCATTGAACCTAGGAACTTGCAATGTAATCCTATTGGACCGACATGAAATCAAATTCCTTTATAAGGACATCATGTATAGGGTTTTATGAGTTGATAGGGTTTTAGCAGTGCATGAGGTTTTTGTATGTGCGATCATGGAAAAGAAGATTAGGTCTATGTGAAGAAATAGAGTGTGGAGATACTGAAGACTGAAGTAATGCTAAATGTGCATTATCAATGAGCTATCAAGGATCTAACCAAGCATATTGTGCTAGTATATAGATCACTCACTTGTTGATTACTCACATCTTCGACAAGTCTAAAACCCTTAACCGAGTAGGCCTGGCAAAGCCTTTATAAATCCTCTAACAAGGTGGCTCACAACTATGAATCTGAAATCCTCTCACAAGGTAGTCTTTAACAGGGTTTATCTCCTAATAGATATCTAGATTCCTAACAGGATCTATTCTGGTGAAGAACATTGTATGACCTTAACCGATTTGGTTACTATTTTGTAGATAGTTACTTGTGAGTTTCAGCTCACCGTGGTTTTTTCCATTTGGGTTTCCACGTCAAAACCTCTTGTGTTATGGTGATTTTGCTCTTGTGGGTGAATGCTTTATTTGCTATTTGGCTTGCATTTATCTTAACTAGTTTGTTAGTAAATTTGTTGTACCGGTTAACTGCTAAACTATTTAAGGGTTTAAGTTCAGTATTTTTTGGTATACTAATTCACCCCCCCTCTTAGTATTCATCATACTACTATCTCATCTTGAAAATGTCGTTCATGGTTTCCAGCTTGTTCTGCAATCTTATCTAATATGGTGACAACCCTCCTATATTCACTAAAATCAGTTTGTGCTTTCCATGCAAAAGATTGTAACTGTCAGACTATATCCTCCTGCTCTTTCTCTGGCCAATTCACCGTCATGAGGCAAGACCATCTTGATACATGCAAAAATGATAACAATTTTCCCCTTTAGCTATCTTTAATGTTTTCTGCAAAAATGACAACATCAAATGAAGTAACGCATGTCGCCACCCTTTTTCGTATCCTGATTTCGTAATAGCCATTAATGACGGTACTTTACAAATATTCCCTTGATTTGTTCCCTAAAAATAATGCATGAAATGGAAATTGATGAGGTCTAAGGAGGGACGACAAGAAGCCATTATTCTTATCGATCTGTCAGTCTCATTTAATTCCATTGATGCCCAAGAATGACCTATTTATACCATCACTGGTGCTGTCATCCCAAGGTACCAAAACCACTTGAAATTACCTCACCAAATGTCCTCACTTGGAACCAGTGGTGTCCTTTAAATTCTTGAGAGAGATGGACATTCACCAGAACATGAGGAGTGTCAGAAAGTTGGGAGATCAGGTAACTTCACAACCATCAAACTCCTTTCGAAAGCATCTGCAAGTCTGACTTCCTAGAGATGTCGATGTTATGCAGACTTCCCTAAGTTGGTTTGATGATCAGGTAGTTCTAAAAGTTAAGAATCTCGTGATAGAAGTTAGGAAATTCAGAAATGCCACAACAAGAGTGAATGAGAGAAATAGTGGAGGGAAGTGACTTATAAAAGTTTAAAATTTTTATAGGTAAGACCACCAAGCCACTAGATCTAAAACATCAATGCAAATAAATGTAGAGCACTTTTTGTACTAGTCCTCATAAACTATCAACCTACCAACATACTGCAATTACCAAACATGTCTTTTGGAATAGTAGAGACCTAAAATATAGGAGTGCAACATCCACAAAACATATATAATAAATCCAAAACCACATGAGCATATCACTAAGAGTGGAGGAATGTGGAGCATTTTTTCAGACAGTCTTTAACACACTTTCTTGCATTCACACACTTCTTCAATTTGCACCAACCAAAACATCCATGTAGAAACAATTTTCACTCAGAAACAACAAAAGAGAATATATATATCATCATGTAGCATACACAAGATCATCAACAACATATCCAGTTCATCACCATGCACATGATTCTAATCCTCATCTCAATCCTTGTAATCCTCAACTTAATGTTGCTAATCTTCATGTAAATATGCTATCATCATGATAACATCTTTGTCATCCAAACATGAGCATCACCACCATCATTGTTATTCAACACATCAACATCATCATTATAAATTGACTGTAGACATCCAAAATAATTATTATCTTCAATCAACTAAGAACATCTTCAACCAACCATCTACACCATACATAAATTAGCAAAAATATCCAACAATCTCATTACATTATCAAAATATACTTCCATCATCATTATCATATCATCAATGATAATGCACAAGCTAATGGTTGACATTAATGATAACACTTAGTCATCAATGACAATAACTGCCAATAATGAACAACTCTGCTTTCATGTGCATATGAAATCTTGTCTTTATGGGAGTCTACAATGCCATTAGAATCAACAAACCACCTTAGTCCTAATAGGGTGCTAAATTTTTTAAAGGGTTTTTCATTTCAACAGCCTCAAAATCAACACATTGTTTTATTCCTTTCACATTTACTTTGACATTCTTCCATGTTCCAAAATTATCCATTCCAGAACTATTTGCAAGACATATATATTGGTTCTTTAACTAGTTTAGACTTCCCCAATTTCTCGCAAGTAGTTGGTGGAGTGATATTCATATTTGCACCAAGGTCCACAATAACATGTTTTACTTTTTTATCATTAAAAGAACATTTATCAATAAAGGATTGTTCTTCCAATTGTTGTCTTCTAACAATTGGTTAACTTGCTTCTTTATATTCCACTTTTCCCCCATTGTTTCAATTTAACCACTAAATATTTTTGTCTTGCAAGAGATGCTAGATCTTTCAACATTTTTACTTCCTCCTTGGTGAAACATCCCATGTGTTATTGTTGTTGTATGATTTTTTTCTTTTCCTGCTGCACAACTTTCTCATGTTGATTCTTGTTAGGTTGGAAGTACTTTGGTTCTTCTTCTTCCTTTGGGATATATTTTTCCTCGTATCTTTATTATACCAACTGTTTCTTTTTTTTATCGATATTAGTTCCTTGTCTAGTTGCCACGTTTTCTTTTTGTTTTGTTTTGGATTCCTTCTTGTTTTTAAAGACTAGCTCTTCTCTCGAGAGTGCTTCTATTGAAGTATCCAAGGACCACACATCCATTTGATGGCAACCTCATCAACCTTGTGAAACATTGAATCAACCTCCCAAGTGTGGGACTTGCAGAAGTGAGGTTGAGTCTCTGGAGAATGCCAACTTCCTATCAATCTTGAGTATAATTAGGACCTAATATGGTGATTTCTGAGAGGGAAAAGGGAGAAAGAGGGAATGCTTGAAAGAAGGGAAAAGGTTTGCACCTAGATGGAATGTGATCTTTTTTGTCTGCAACTGCACAAAACAATTAAAACCACCCAAAGAATACAAAAAATTCTATCCCAATCAACTTCCTAAGAAAATAGAGGAGGTTGGAATTTTGTAGGATGGAAAGAGGAACTGATTTAGTTCATAGATGTCATCCACAAAAGGATCAACACACACAACTGTGCTAAGGAAAACAATTAAAATGCATTCATACAAAGAGGTAAGACACTACATAGATTGTAAGAACTGAATGAAGGAAAAACTGGCAAATTTTATTCATATGAAGGCAAGGCAAAATTTACAAGTGTAGAAGAATAGATTTGTGCAGAAGAAAAAGAGAGAATATCCCCTGAGAAAGATTACAAAATTTTCCTTTATAGTTGAGGCATAACTCAAAATGAATCCTATCTAGAAACCCTAACCCACCTAGGTTAGGTTACAAAATATCTCAAGGGGAAGGATCAGGTTGACCAGAAGAAACTGATGGCGTGTATTACAATCTAAACAAAGTCCTCCATCCCTAGGAAAAAACAAAATCCTTTCTACAGAAGAAAATAAATCACTATGTAGATGTTTGAGTACATTCGCAAGAAAAAGTGTCCTGTTTGCCTCACCAATAGGAGCAATAACTATAGCTAGAGTCTCAACCCAAAGTTTGGACATTCACTCTATGAAGTTATTATCTCCATAACTGAAGTTCATTTATTTTTCAGCCTCGGGACTAATTACATGAAATGGGTCTGCACTATATATGCACTAAGTTCTTGCGATAGCTATTTTGCATTACTGCACAACCTAAACCTATTTGAAATAAGCAAGCAAGAATTATAACAATTGAATGGATACAAGAAAGCTTTGTATTAATAGAAAATTCTAATTAACGAACTGTTAACTAAGTTCAAAGCTGACAAACATGAACTACTCTACTTGGTTTGGTTGTAGGAACAGTCATAGGATCTATTTCTAGTGGCTGCAGGAACAGTCAATCACTAGAATATCTACTGCAGCAAAAAGAAAAACCAAATCTAACAAATGCACATGAATACTCACCAAGTGGACCCCCTTGGATGAGTGTATCCAAACTTAAAAGATAACTCTATATACTTAGAATAACATCATTTTATTCATTGTTCTTCAAAGGTCGAAACAACACATAGAATGAAAGAAAA
Source organism: Cryptomeria japonica (assembly GCF_030272615.1). NCBI lineage: Eukaryota > Viridiplantae > Streptophyta > Pinopsida > Cupressales > Cupressaceae > Cryptomeria > Cryptomeria japonica. The sequence goes on along the minus strand of NC_081415.1, from coordinate 713,411,752 downwards.
TGCTTTTAATTCTAAAAATACTATGCAACTTTGTTTCTAATCCTCTTGTCTCTAACCTCTGAGAAGAGGCACATGATCTTATTTAAAATAAAAGTATAACTTCCTACAATCTAGGTCACGCCAATGAAATGGGGCGGAAAACATTTATGACATAAAACATAAGGAGTTAATCCACTGGAAACGTGGATCTCTGCTAAACCGTAGCCAAGCATATAGCATGGTGGTATTACAAGATTGATGTTTGTTGAAGACAAACATAAATGAGTCTGACACACCCTGCTAATCCTTTGCCACTTCTTACACCCATTATTCTCTTTGCTGTTTTGAATATTAAACAACCCCTTGAATATCTTCAGCTGCCTTTATGATGTGACACAATAACCTCTTCTGCAACATCTCACTTATTCTTGCAATTAAAAAGATAGATCATACAAGCACACATATAATTATTTTAATTAATCATAACACTTATACATTTCACACATGATATCACCTATGATAATCCGCATGGCAATAGGAATAATCTGCATGCCAACATGAATAATGGGTCAAAACAAAATATGATTTAATGGGTTTAGTTAACATCTAGAATGCACATAGTCAAACTCTAATACATCATATGAATCAAATACTATCCCATTATAAAAATTAAAACATGGCAAAAACTTATCAGTTCTAGGAATAAAAGAGCTAATTTCTTAGCTCATCATGCCCCCTAACTTAGTGTCTTGCTGATCATCCAATAAAAGGAAATTTTTTAATTTGGGCACTGACTCATAAGTCACCAATGGTTCCTTGTCTTGTTCATATGGTAGCCAAGTTCCAATAAAATCCCTTCATCTTTTCCTGTCTAGCCCATCTAGCTTCTTATATGGCCTCCTCATACGGTTTATCTGTAATCTTGCATCCCATTAATGGCCACATAAGGATAAGTGGCTTAAATGTATGTACTTGGGAGCTCTTTGTGTAGCTGCATGAAAATTAGGTAGTGAAAGGGGTTCACCCTGTTTTAGGTCTTCTGGGAGATTATTTTAGCATTGAACCAAACATTCAAATGTAGCTGTATTTTCATTTTTAACCAAGTGTTTGTATTCTAGGAATTTTTCCTCTCTTATCAGTAACACTTGGCTCCTGACATCAGGTCTTGTTAACAATTTTTGCCAGTCATAATAAAGAAATTGTGGATTTTTGGCTTCAACTCTGAGTGGTACTGGATAAACAAATTCCAAATTTCTATATGTTTTAGCCTGAGTCCCCATACTGATTTCATTTTGTATCCATGACATTAATGCTTTTATTTGAATGTCACCAATGTATAATAAGGGATTTGGCATAGGAGCACCCTTCAAAGGGCTCCCACCATTTGATTTTGTTGTGTTCTTGCTTCTTTAAGAAGCCATTGTAAATATAATAAGAGCCTTGAGCTCATTGGTTCTGTTAGGTCCTAGTTCAGGTCCTAGGCTCATGAGTCTAAGTTGAGTTTTCTTGTGGAGTAGAGTGTATGTATGCCTTGATGTGTTTAGGGTCCTTCTTAGCATGGTGGTATCCATAGGATGGCCCAATGTGGGCCTAGGAGTCAAGAAAAGCAACATTGAGAAAGTTGCTCAAAAGTTGCAAAAGTTGCATGACAACTTTTCAAAGCTGTCAAGCAACTTTTCCACCTAGTAGGTCAAAATCCTTAGTTTAGCATGGACAACCCTAATATGGGCACACCAACTAAAGAAAGAGCACTATATATAGTTGTAAACCCTAAGATGATGGGTTGGATGTTAGTTTTGTACGGCCCAAAGGAAAGTGACTTGACTGTGACTGTAATTTTGTTGCCAGTCGGCACTAATGGAGCAATGAAGGATTGATAACGGATTGATCTTCAAGAAACATTGTGTAGAGAGTCTTGTATGGTGTATATAATTTCATTTTGAGCATTATATTAGGTTTTGTTTTGCTGGTGTTGTGTGTTTGTAAATATTTTGTAAACTACCTTCTCACTATCCAGTTTTGGACTGTTTTGAGAAAATGGGTTGATAACTCCTTTCCCCATTGTGGAATCACCATGAAACCATGGGGAATAGGAGTACAGACCCTGTACATTACCTCAAAGCAAGCAAGGCCCTTGAAGCTGTAGGGAAGCCAACCAAAGATCCACTCCTAGGTGAGACTAGACAGTGCCCGACTAGGAAGGGTTAAAGTTGTAGTGGTCCAGGAGAGCAAGGAAGGTCAGAAGAGGATGCACCCTTTGGAGGAGTTGTAGAGGGGTGAGTAGATAACCATTGGTGAGAAGGAAGAGCATCCACCAATCCAGAAAAGGTGGTGAAAATATCAAACCAACACTATGACCTTGGTAGGCCTAAAAACCCTCTTTAAAACCCTTAAAAACCCCAAAATTCACCTAGGGCAGTGTATAGACACTTGGACGCCCAGAACTAGAAAAATCCTTGAGCCCTTGCCAAATGAATAGTAGGTCTTTTGGGAAGTTTCATAAGCATATGGATCATCTACAAGAGGGATCCCTAAAAGTCCAGATAGGAGGCCTAATTGGGCACATTCCTTGTAGCCCTATTTTGTAGGAAAAAGACAAAATAGTGAAATCGGTAAGGGGTTGGAAGGTTGAAACCTCTTGGGGGAACATGAATGGATGGGAAACCATGTCTTAGACCTATCATATCCTTGCTAGGACCTAAGAATGTGTGGAACAAGCCAAACCCTTATTAGCCTAAGTAAGGGTTCTTTGAATCTCATGAGTAGGTGAGACCTTAGGAGAAGTAATTCAAGTTGTTGGTGGGTGGATTGGGTAAGGTCAGGGGATTCCACAAGCAGGGGAAGTCCTAGAGACCCTAGGGTGTGGTTAGAACACCTGGTGATCCAAGGAAAGGATCTAAGAGCATAGACTAGGCTAGTCTATCCCAAACCCTATCCCATCAGATTGGTATCAGAGCAAGTTAAAGATTTGGTGGATTGTGCATGTCTCTGTATTCTGTTGAATCAGTAGGGGAGAGCATAATGGCCACTAATGTAGAGCTAGCTAGGGAGGTAGAAGAGAAAAAGGAGAAGAATAGACTCCTTGAAGAAGCTATGAGTGAGATAAGGGACAAGCTGCAAGAAGTGGTGGATCAGAGGACACATGGACCTTGGGGTGAGGACACCAAGGATAAAGGCAAGAAAACTATAGATATAGATGATAATATACTTGAACTAGATCCCTTGTTCAATGAAGAACCTTTCATAAAGGCTATTATGGCTTTGAACACCAAAGCTTTTAAAGGATTGCCACATTTCAGTGGAAGGATGGACAATGACACTGTCATGGAATGGATTGATGGTATGGAGAACCACTTTGAGTGTGAAGGAGTGATAAAAGCTCAAAAGGTTAAGGTTACCAAATCAAGACTAAGGGGAGCAACCTTGACATGGTGGAAGTACCTGCAAGAAGAGAGAGTTAGTAGGGAAGCTACCTATTGCCAGTTGGAAGGCCATGGTGAGTAAGATCAAGGAGAACTACTTACCAGAGGATTATGAAGTCCAACTTCATAAGAAGAGATAGGGATTGAAGCAAAAATACCTTGATGTGACCTCCTACACCAAAGAGTTTCAAAAGCTTTGCCTTAGATCCAAAGTCCAAGAAGAAGAATCTATCAAGGTGCTAGGTATCTAAGCAACCTAAAGTGGAACATTCAAGAGGAAATAAGCCTATGGACTCCCACCACTATCCAAAAAAGTCATTAGCTTGCTGCCAAGGTGGAAGAGAGGAACAAAAGAAATGGAGACTCTAATAATAGGGGTAGAGGCAAAGGTAGAGATCAAATGAATCATTGAGGTGGTTACCAATGCAAGGCAAATGAGCAAAGGAACCAAGGAGAATCCAAGTTGACTGAACATAGCAGTGAAGCCAATCTTAGAGGAGGCCATTCTAGAGGAAGAGGTGCACAAGGGGGTCCAAGTAGGGGTAGAGGTACTGGCAGGGGTAACTCCTACTTTGCAACTATGAAATGTTACAACTGTGGTCAATTGGGACACCCGGCCTATAGATGCCTTGACAAGCCCACCACATCAAGTAGTGGAAAGAGGGTTGCTTATGCTCATGAAGACACATCAAGTAGCAAGACACCTAAGGTGGACCATATTGAATCAAAGATTGGAGAAAAACTGATGTTCAATAGGGTCTTGATAAGACAGCCGGTTAAGAGTGAACCTAAGCATAGGAGAGCATTGTTTAGGGTGAGATGCAAGATCCTTCGTAAAGTTTGCAAGGTGATAGTTGATTCAGGTTCAATTGATAACATAATATCAGAGGAGGCAGCCAAGAAGTTGAAACTCACAAGGATACCCCACACTAACCCTTACAAGGTGACATGGTTGAATCAAGAGTAGAGTGTGCTTGTCAATGAATAGACTTGGGTAGAGTTTTCTATTGGAGGATACAGAGATAAGATCCTTTGTGATGTGTTACCCATGGATTCCTGTCACCTATTACTAGGTAGACCCTAGCAATTCGATAGGAAGGTGATCTATGATGGAGAGGAGAACTCCATTTCCTTCAAGAAGGATAGCAAAACCTTTAAGATTCAGTCTTTGACAAAGAATGAAGAGGGAACCTCAAGAACACCTAGTGTCTTATTGGCTACTGGTAAAGAGTTCTTACACTTGCTACATGAGAAGGAGATAGTGAGGTGTGCCATCTTTGAGAAGCCAAAGGAGGAGGAAGACAAGTTGCAGGCAAAGGTACCCAAGGAGGTGAAGCAAATGTTGCAAGAGTATAAGGACATAGTGAGTGATGGAGCACCTGCAACACTCCCACTAAGAAGGTCTATAAGCCATCAAATAGACTTTGTTCCTGATGCATCCCTACCTAATAAAGCTACATATAAGCTCACACCTGACCAAAACAAAGAGGTGGCAAGGCAAGTGCAGAAGTTGTTGGAACAAGGACTGATCAAGAAGAGCATCAGCCCATGTGCAATCCCGGTAGTGCTAGCATCAAAGAAGGGAGGCAAGTGGAGACGTTGCACTGATTCAAGGGCAATCAATAGGATCACCATAAGGTATAGGTTTCCTATTCCTAGAATAGACGATTTGATGGACTGTTTAGGAGGTGTTATGTATTTTACCAAGTTGGACCTTAAAAGTGGTTATCACCAGATTAGAATTAAGGAGGGTGATGAGTGGAAGACTACTTTTAAGACCACAGAAGGATTGTATGAGTGGCTTGTGATGCCATTTGGACTCACCAATGGGCCAAGAACCTTCATGAGGCTGATGAATGAGGTGTTAAAGGATTTCATAGGCAGGTTTGTGGTGGTGTACCTAGATGACATTCTCATCTATAGTAGAACCAAAGAGGAGCACTTTGAACATTTGAGGTTAGTCTTCGAGAGGTTGCATGAAGAGAAGTTATCAATCAACCTAGAGAAGTGTGACTTCTTGAAGCAAGAACTGGTCTACTTGGGATTTGTAGTGTCTAAGGGAACCTTGAAGATGGATCCAAGCAAAGTGGAGGCAATCTTGAATTGGCCTGCCCCTAGAACAGGGACTGAAGTTAGGAGTTTCCATGGTTTAGCTCAATTCTATAGGAATTTTGTGAGGAACTTCAGTGGCATATGTGCACCAGTCCTTGACACCATAAAAGGAGACCTTAAAACTAAGTTCAAATGGACTGAATAGGCTGATAAAGCATTTCAATTATTGAAGCAAGAAGTAGCCACAAAACCCATCCTACTCTTACCTACTTTTGACAAGCTATTCACATTGGAGTGTGATGCAAGTGGAATTGCAGTAGGGGGTGTATTGAGTCAAGAGGGAAGACCTATGGCATTGTTTAGTGAGAAGCTTAATGAGGCCAAGAAGAAGTACTTAGCCTATGACCTAGAGTTGTATGTGTGTATGGTGAAAATGGATAGCAATAATAACAATATTGAAAGGCTAAATGAATTCAACCACAAAACCCTAGCCTAACAACAACAAAGATCCACCATAACATATGAAGATTACCTAAGACAATGCAAATCACATGAAATCACAAAGATTATACCATCACATGTCCAATAGGGTTTTGATCTCCATTCTTCCTATCTCCATTGATCTTGCTTGATATATTTGCTCTCAGATTTTATGTGCACAAGAGCTCAACAAAGAACAGAATGTGGTTGCAAGTAGGATCGTAGTGTAGTCGAGTCCTCCAAATTGTCGATTAGGGTTTGATAATGAAGAAGGCATCTCCTTAAATAGAAGACACAATATGAAATGGAGGGATAAGATTGAGAGGTGTAAAAGGAGGTCGGCTATGATTAGAGGGTAGGTAAAAGAAATAATAAAATAATGAAAGGGGTAGGTAGTGTATGAATTAAGAGATGAATGACATGTGTCATAGGTAGAAAAGGCTAATGAATTAATTAAATAAATAAAGATTTATTTAATTAATAGAATAAATGAGATCAATTAAATAAATAAGATATTTATTTAATTTAGGAAAATGATAATTTAAATAAATAAATGTATTTATTTAAATGAGAAATAAGGCTAGAAGAGGATAAATGAATTAATTAAATAAATAAGGATTTATTTAATTAATAGAAGAATTAGGCTTAGATAATTAAATAAATAAAATATTTATTTAATTAGACATGACAATTTTAGGTGTCTACAGTATGCACTAGTTCAGTCTCTCAAAAAGTGGAGACATTACCTACTCCCAAAGGAATTTGTGGTGTTCACAGATAACCAGGCTTTGAGTTACATTAACACTCAAGAGAAGCTTAGCAATAGACATTTGAAATGGATGGAATACCTCCAATCCTTCACCTTCACCATCAAGCATAAAAAGGGGCAACTCAACAAGGTGGCAAATGCTTTAAGCAAGAAGTTGTTGACATTTCAAGAGTTACAGTTGCAGAGCATAGAAATAGAAGGTTTCAAGGACTTGTATGAAGGAGATGAAGACTTCTCCTCAGCCTATAAGGTTTGCAAGGAGTTTGAGAATTATTTTCATAGTGAGTATGCAAATTACACTCTCCAAAATGGTCTCTTGTTCAAAGGCAATCAGTTGTGTGTGCTTAGAGGATCCATGAGAGAAAACCTCATCCAAGAAAAACACAATGGTAGTCTAAGTGGACACTTTGGAGTCAACAAAACTCTGGATCTAGTATGGAGGTACTACTATTGGCCCAAGTTGTCAAGAGATGTGAAAAGGTATGTGGAGCAATGTGGTGTGTGTCAAAGGGCAAAAGGAGGATCAAGTAATGCAGGTCTCTATCAACAATTACCAGTCCCAAATAGGCATTGGGAATGTATAAGCATGGACTCTGTAGTATGACTCCCCAAGATAAAGACAGGTGTGGATAGCATCTATGTGGTAGTAGATAGATTTTCCAAGATGAGCCATTTCATTCCATGTAGAACTACACATGATGCTAGCTATATTGCACATCTCTTATTTAAGGAGATTGTAAGGATTCATGGACTCCCATTAAGCATTATTTCAGATAGGGACAGCAAGTTCATGGGCCATTTTTGGCAAACATTATGGAGGATACTAGGAACTAATCTCTCATTTAGCTCAGCTTACCATCCACAAATGGATGGTCAAACTGAAGTCATTAATAGGGTGTTAGGCAACTTGTTGAGCTGTCTAACCAAGGAGTGTGGGCAGACATAGGATCTAATCATTCCACAAGAAGAGTATGCCTATAATGACAGTGTGAATAGGACCACTGGAAGGAGTCCTTTTGAGGTTGTCTATGGTAGCCACCCAAGGGGAGTGTGTGAACTCAGGGAACTTGGCTCCATGGAGATGAAGAGTGGTCAAGTAGTGGATTTCACTCAAACCATCAAGGAGATCCAAGAGCAGGTCAAGAAAGCCATCCTATAAGCTACTCAAAAACTGAATGCCAAAGTGTATGAAAGAAGGAGAGAGGTTCAGTTCAAAGTGGGTGACTATGTGATGGTCCATCTGAGCAAAGCTAGAATGCAAAGTAGCAAGCCTACTAAACTACAAATGAAGAGGGTAGGACCTTGTAGAATTCTATCAAAATATGGTGAGAATGTCCACAAGGTTGATCTTCCTTCAGACTTAGCCATTTCACCAGTCTTCAATGTTGTTGATCTGATAATGTACAAGGGTGAGATAGCAAGGTAGACTGAGAATCAAGCCAAGGTACTATAAGACTTGGATGTGAATGCCTTACCTCAGGTGAAGCAGCCCATAGTAGAGGAGATCTTGGAGTCAAGGGTGAAGAAGTCTACTAGACACCAAGTCTACATGGAGCACCTGGTGAAGTGGGCAGGTCAACCTATGTTTGAAGCTACTTAGGTTGAAGAGGACAAGTTCAAGAAGCTTGGCATTGATCCTGCTCTTCTCACTCCCCTAATTCCTTATTTTTTTGCAAAGGGGGAGTATGGTGTAGGAGAAACCTTCAAAGGTCTCCCACCATTTGATTTTGTTGTGTTCTTGCTTCTTTAAGAAGCCATTGTAAATATAATAAGAGCCTTGAGCTCATTGGTTCTGTTAGGTCCTAGTTCAGGTCCTAGGCTAATGAGTCTAAGTTGAGTTTTCTTGTGGAGTAGAGTGTATGTGTGCCTTGATGTGTTTAGGGTCCTTCTTAGCATGGTGGTATCCACAGGATGGCCCAATGTGGGCCTAGGAGTCAAGAAAAGCAACATTGAGAAAGTTGCTCAAAAGTTGCAAAAGTTGCATGACAATGTTTCAAAGCTGTCAAGCAACTTTTCCACCTAGTAGGTCAAAATCCTTAGTTTAGCATGGACAACCCTAATATGGGCACACTGACTGAGGAAGGGCACTATATATAGTTGCAAACCCTAAGATGATGGGTTGGATGTTAGTTTTGTATGGCCCAAAGGAAAGTGACTTGACTGTGACTGTAATTTTGTTGCCAGTCGGCACTAATGGAGCAATGAAGGATTGATAATGGATTGATCTTCAAGAAAAACTATTTAGAGAGTCTTGTATGGTGTATATACTTTCATTTTGAGCATTATATTAGGTTTTTTTTTGCCGATGTTGTGTGTTTGTAAATATTTTGTAAACTACCTTCTCACTGTCCAGTTTTGGACTGTTTTGAGAAAATGGGTTGATAACTCCTTTCCCCATTGTGGAATCATCATGAAACCATGGGGAATAGGAGTAAAAACCCTATAAATTACCTTAAATAAAGAAGGGCCCTTGAAGCTATAGGGAAGCCAACCAAAGAGCCACTCCTAGGTGAGACTAGACAATGCCCGGCTAGGAAGGGTTAAAGTTGTAGTGGTCCAGGAGAGCAAGGAAGGTCAAAAGAGGATGCACCCTTTGGAGGATTTGTAGAGGGGTTAGTAGATCACCATTGGTGAGAAGGAGGAGCTACCACCAATCTAGACAAGGTGGTGAAAATATCAAACCAACACTATGACCCTGGTAGGCCTAAAAACCGTCTTTATAACCCTTAAAAACCCCAAAATTCACCTAGGGCAGTGTACGGACACTTGGAGGCCCAAAAGTAGAAAAATACTTGAGCCCTTGCCAAATGAATAGTAGGTCTTTTGGGAAGTTTCACAAGCATATGCATCATCTACAAGAGGGAGCCCTAAAAGTCCGGATAGGAGGCCTAATTGGGCACATTCCTTGTAGCCCTATTTTGTAGGAAAAAGACAAAATAGTGAAATTGGTAAGGGGTTGGAAGGTTGAAACCTCTTGGGGGCACATGAATGGATGGGAAACTATGTCTTAGACCTGTCCTATCCTTGCTAGGACCTAAGAAGGTGTGGAACAAGCCAAACCCTTATTAGCCTAAGTAAGGGTTCTTTGAATCTCATGAGCAGGTGAGACCTTAGGAGAAGTAATTCAAGTTGTTGGTGGGTGGATTGGGCAAGGTCAGGGGATTCCACAAGTAGGGGAAGTCCTAGAGACCCTATGATGTGGTTAGAACACCTAGTGATCCAAGGAAAGGATCTAAGAGCATAGACTAGGCTAGTCTATCCCAAACCCTATCCCATCAGGATTCCACTCGTGGTCAAAAGTCAGAGCATAATTATGCAAATAAAATTCACATAAAAAATTCTTAACATCTATAGGAGAGTTTTGATAAATAGTATAAAATTCCTCTGGGGTATCTAGAGAAGGACTAAGATCCCTAACAATGCGGTTTAGCTTGAAACTTAAATACTGCTCTTTTGAATATAATGCATAAACTCTTGGAGGATCCTTGCATGGCATCAACTCAAGAACCATACAGGCAATTTTGTCTACCTTAGCTTGCAATTCCACAATTTGATTATCCCTCTTTTAAATTTCTTTCTGTTGTTTATCAATAACTCCATGTAACCTAGACCTTTCTATCTCCCACTACCTATAAATGTAAGTGCAATAGATAAATTAGTGAGAGATGAAGGGGGCCTGTTAGTTGTTACCTAAGGGCATGATATTTCTTCAACCAATTCTCCAAACTATTTTGCTAAATGTGCCAAATTTGACAGTCTGTCGGCTCCATGTTCTTCTTGTGGTTGAATCTCTATTTGACTTCCATGCCCTTCCTCCGACGTTTCTACAAAAATGATTTCAACCACTTCCCCTGTTGCTCGATTTTTCTATTTACCCCGCCAACTTCTTCTTGCATACATTCTCAAAGTGGCTATAGGAGAATGTTCTTTTACCTTATGCCTTTAAGCTATAGGAGAAACCTGCGCTGCTTGATGTTGTTCTATGGTTTCTTTCTCTGCATCAATTGTTTCTATTTCTTTCCCTTTCCTTTTAGAAGATGTCACTTTGAAAATGAGTGGAGGGCAGCCCAATATTTGTTTCAATCACCATTTCTTCTGCAATAGTCAAGGTTTCATTGGCAACATGAGGAACATTCTCTGTAGAAACCCTAGGAGATGAGGGCTCTTCAATATCTTCCTCTTGGGCTGCTATTTCTTCTGCAGCAAGAATAATTTCCTCCCTAAATTGTAGGATATCTTTGAATGCCCCTATGCCATCTGAGAGACATCTTTGAGAGAACATTCTACTAACAATTTAATCAAACCATGATGACTAACAGAACGATTTCCACCCCTCTATGTTTCCTTTGCACTTATGGAAATAAGATGATACAAAAAATTGGGAACAATTACCCTTCGGCCATGTCGTAAATGACTAAGCAATTTAAAATGGACCGAATGCAAATTTGAGTACCTTCCATCACAGGTAATGTATTTCATCACATACAATGTCACCTAGGGCCATTCCATTGGAAGAGATATCCGTCTGGTTCCCTGTTTGTCCACACTCAGGGGTCCATCTATTTTGTGAGTAAACTCTTCCCTAGCACTTCTTGCATCCTTAAATTCAAGAAATAGTTCTCCTTCCTCAAGCAACCTAGTAACTGCAGCTATCTGTTACTCTGTAACAATGACTCTCAATCCCTTGACAGAGGCCTCTCCTTCGTTGTATGTACGCATGAATTCATAGGCAATTTCTTCGTTGAAATCCACTATTTTCAAAAAATAATCAATCTGTTAGGATTCCCAAAGATACTGAGGGGGGGGGGGTGAATCTGTATCTAACTGGTATATCAAATTAATCGATTTAAAACATGAAAAGCATATTAAAACTGTGTACTGGTAAGCTAGAAATAATGCAGTAAATAAGAACAATAACAACAACATGAGAAGCACACCATAACATAGTATTTAATGAGGAAACCTCGGTGGGATTTGTGACCCACAATATTCGCTTACTGGCCAATAGGGGAATATTACTCTTACAATAGGGGCCTGCACATGTAGGAAGGCCAAGTGCCTAGAGCTCACTACTCAATTATAAAAGAAGTCACACTGACTTACAAAAATGGATTATACTAATCCAATGTCTTGTACTGCTTCAGATCAGCATATGCTTTGCCAGATTTAGTACCAGTTTAAGCTCTGCTACTACATAAATCCTTAACCAATAATTCACATATTAGTTCTGCATATTTCACATCCTATCTCATGTCCTCAAAATGATCTAAAATTATCTCATACATATATGAGTCATATTACAATCCACCATGTCGGCTTACAAAAGATTTTACAGTTAATTACAAAATATAAATACATAAAATTCCTGTTGGCTAGGGTGTCGGTATTCTTCCTTTTTGTTGTTGGTGTTCTGTGTGCTGGTGTAGAGTCTGTCGGTGTTGGTGCCTATGTCTGCCTGCCGGTATCACATGATTTAAAGGTTGCCATAAATGACAATACCTTCAATCACCTACAATTTCCATTGGAGTGTGCATTTGCCAACAATCTCCCCCTTTGGCATTGATGGCAACACTCATGAGAAAAATTCAAGAATGCATCCGAAAATTGAAGTCCAAAAAAAACTTTGCCAAAAATGTATGCTCCCCCTGAGCAGATAATATCTACTTCCTTCTGACCATTTTTCTCATTATACTACTCCCCCTTTGACATCAATGACAAAGGTTGTCATTCACTGTTAGTGGAGTCCTGCTTGGATTCTTGTAACCGGTGGGTTACAATCTGAAAGATATTTGTTAAAATCAAATTTATACTATTACTGAATGTTTTGTTGTCTTTTATTGCCTCTTGTGTTCTCTTCACTGTACCGGTGAGTATGTGCATTTTCTCTTCTAATGTCTTCAATCCAAGAACCAGAGCCTCATATATTTCTTTTCTCAAAGAAATGAGGTATTCTAGTCTTGGACCAAGTCTGCATTTCAAGTCCTTTGCTTTATCCTTTATTCTTTGTTTGTCATTCTCTAAATTCTTGATTTTCTCTTCTTGCTCTGCTATCTTCTTTTCTATCTCCAAAACTGAATCCGATGATCCTATCAAATTGTCAGCAATATTGTTTATCTTATCTTGTGCTTTGCTGATTTCCTTGTTAAGGTCTTCTGTTAAGACATTTGTTTTACAAGTGTCCTTGTATAGTTTCTTAAAGTCAAGAATTATTTCTCCAATTTCCAGTAATAGGGTATCCATTTTCTCATTGTTCTTGTTCACAATATCCTCAAAGAATTTCTCTTTTTCTTTAATCATTTTCTCTTTAAATGTATCCTCATTTATTTGATCAACAGTTAATATGTTTCCGGCGATGAACTTAGACAATGTGTCTAGTTGACCTAAAGAATCCTTATTATCAACAATGCACTTTGGTGCTATCAATTTAAGAATTGGAATTGTATCATCAATAGCCTTATAGGCTTGTGCATTACATTGTGTGATCTTCTTTATTGAATCCAACAAGACCTCTGTTACATTTGTAGGTCTGAATTCTGCCATAGATGTACTAGATGTTTGTCCAATAGTCTTTACAATAGCCATGCTACCGGTTGTGGTAATCACCTTACTTGATTCGACCTCTGGTGGGTCAGTCTATGTTTGCATTTCTACAAACAAAGGTTTATGCTTTTCAGTTTGGGCCGGTGGCACTGCCTCTGTCTGAACCTGTGCTTCAATCTATACCTGTTTTAGATTCTCTATCTGTGTCTGAGAAGGTATCTCTGAGCTTTCAACTACTACTTTCTCAGATGTAATCTCTGTTTGTACCTCTGAACTCTCTTTTGCTGGTTCTTTAGATGGTTTTTCAGTTGTTTCTGTGGGATGCAAAATTCATATTCTATTAACAAAGTAATCCCTAATCAAAATTTAACAAACAATACAATGAAATAACACAACCAAGGAAAATAGGAATTACAAATGAAATCAATAAAAACTCCCTATTCTGTGACTGTGTAGAACTTCCATTTCTCTTCTCCTCTTTGTGGTATGATGGCTCTCAGATATTGCATTGGTAACCTGCAAGTGACACAAAGATTCAAAGTTCGTGATTGTTGAAAATGGAGATTGGATGCTCAATTTATAGATTTTTGGATGAGATTGATTGAAAGGTGGAACTCAGGTGAGCTCAAATGAAAATTGATAGTTGAACTACTGATTGTAGGAGTGGAACTCAATAGATTGAATAGATTAATTGAGTTAACTGATTGAGAAAAAGCTGATTGAGGGAAGAAAAAGAATGATTGGAGGAAATAAAGAGGATGACAAAGAAAGCTTAATTTAAAAAAAGCTAACTGAAAGATGGAAATAGAAGTTGAAGAGATAAATGATTTAATTAATTAATTGATTTAATTAATTAATTTAGCATGTGCTTCCATTTAGATTTAGATTATTAATTTAATCTTTGCATGAGATATTATTCAAATAATTGAATTTATTAATTCAATTTAGTATTTGAATATATTTAGAACTTGACTTTGATTTTCAATTTGGTTTCTGAAATCATGCACATGTAATTGAATTTGGAAGAAATTAGAAGAATATGAAATTAAATGAAATTAGATTTTGGGGATTTGGAATTGAATAATTAATTAGCTAATTAAATAATTTAAATAAACTATTTAATTATTTAGAAATGGAATTTAATTAAATAATAAAGATTATTTAATTTAAGGGATTAAATCACAATTAATTAAATAATAAATATTTAATTAATATTTAGAAGAGGGTTGAATGATTAGATGATTAGAGATAGAAATTGAATAATTAGTAACTTATTTAAATAATAAAGATTATTTAAATTGGGGAATTAATCACAATTAATTAAATAATAAATATTTAATTAATATTAAAAAATGATTACAATGATTAAAGAATGGGAAAATAGAATAATTAATAAGATGATGAGGAAATATGAAATTAGAAGAAATAGATTAATTAAATTAATTAAATAATAAAGATTATTTAATCAATTAGAGGAATAATTAGTACATGATCAATGAGACATTTTTAGGTGTCTATAGTTTCTACCGGTTTCTCAGTGGTATCCTCAGCCAGTTGTTCTGCCTGTGTAGGTTTTTCTATGCTTATCTTAACCTCTGCAGCCGGTGACTCAATAGTCACATCTTCCTCCTTATCTTCAGTGGTTTCTCTATCAACCACAACATTACTTCCTAGGTGTCTACATTCACAGTATACAAAATTTCAGACTCAGGATTTGTATCCTCTAGTGGAGTCTTCATACTTTCTGTGGCCGGTTGACTGTCAGTAGTATCTACCGGTGGAGTATCTGAAAGAGGTGGGGGTATATTGTCAATTATTTTAAGGCTTGGAGGTCCACCTACCTTACCTTTCCCCTTATCTCTATCCTTTTGATATACTTTAATAGTTTTTGGTTTGACTAATTCTTCCTGTTTTTCTTTTTCCACAAAGAATATATCCCATGCATCTACTATTTCCTCAGAGACTTCCCTTACTCTACCTACCATCAGTGCTACATGCCGGTGAGCAATAGAGAATACTGTCTGGTTTGCTTCACTGATAAGTTTATCAATTTCATCAGTTGCGTTGATTGGATGTACTGTAAGTAGTTTTTCAATCTTAATTTCCTTGTCGAGCTCAACGATTGCTAGCCTTCTAGCTTCTAATCTCCTATATAGATCATTTGGAATTTCATCAACAACTTCCATCAAAAATTTCTTGTATATATCTAAGTGTAAGATTACACTGTTCTCTATGCTTTCCTTATCATCAGCTGATAGTGTATTGTATATTTTGTTGATGTTCTTCAGCTTACCATCCTCTGTAATTTCACTAAGAAGTTTGTCTATTGGGGCAATATCTTGTTTCAACTTCTTCTTCTTAGTAGTCAATTTCTTTGCCAGAGGCCTTACTACCTGTTGTTTTTGTCTTGTTCTTTTTGGTGTAGGAGAGGGTGTTGGTGTGGGTTTTCTTTTCCTTTCTACCCTTTTAAATACTTCAAGTATATCACTCTCAGAAGAAGTTCCAACTGGTGAAAGATGAGTTTCCGATTGAGGTGCTTCCAACTCACTTTCACTTATACCAGTTTGTCTCAAAACATCTTCCTTGATTGCTTTATCCTATCGAGTTCCTTTCCTTATAGTTGCTTCAACTTTCTTAACCTTTTTCCTTGATTGAATTCCACTTTCTATTGTTTTGGCATTTCCAAAGACTTCCTCAGTAGGTTCATTGGGTGCTTCAAGGAGGGCTTTTGCATAAGTTTCAATGATATTGTCATCTGTCCCATAGCCCATTTCAGTTACCTAGATAGTTCTAGGGACAACTCCCTCCATCCAAATTTCATCTTTCTTGATCACAAAACAAATTTCCTTTTGATATTTATCCACAATAGCTTGTGACAGTCTTACTCTAGTTTTCATTCGAGTCTTCAATGCTTGAAAATGTTCATTTAGGTTTTTCTCTTGGTTTTCTCCCGTATTGTTCAATAGATCCAATAGTTGTTTTCCTACCGGAATGTCAAAACCAAAATCTCTTGGACCAATACTAGGTACTTGTTTTGTTATGTACAACATCAAACAAACAAGCAAATTTCCAAATCTAAATGTTCATTTCTTATCTCTTTTAATCTTTCCTAGATTGTCTAACAATTCATCTTTGAGCCATTCACATATATCTATCCTTGCATTATCATTGACCATATCATAGGCACTTTTGATACATAGGCTAGAAACTGAGTTCAACCTATTTGCATGTGTAGCCTTATAACCTAATATCATACTGATAAAGTTGACATTTATGTCTTCTACATCGTTTACTCTTAAAGACCTTTTGTCGAATGTTGCACCGGTTAAGTTTATCATTGTGTCATTTGAGATCTTTGTTTTGTCAGGTCTGTTACTGGTGGAAGGTAACCCTATTACAACTTTTACCGCTTCTTTTGTGATTTTATGAATTGAATCTAACTAGAAAAATTCACCATGTACTCTTCTTAACACAATCCTTATGATATCCTTGGGAAAATCCGGGATACTAAGGATTTCTAGTAAAACCTAGGGTTTCCACTATCTTATGTTCTGGCTTGATATTTCTAGATTCATCACAAATCATAGTGCTATACATGTTTTTAATTTTATCATCAGCTAATTCCTCAATATGACAATATATATACATCCTAGGGTCTTCAACATATACTACTCTCTTAGGAATTTGAGAAAATGTACCTATGCTATCATCTTTCTTTGCAATTCAGGAACCAGTTTGAAAATGAGTCTAGGGTGCTTAATAACCTCAACAACATTAGGGTTTGCAATAAATTCAGGAGTGGATGAATATTCCATAGCTATGAATACCTCAATCTACCTTAAGGATGAATGCTTTGATGGATTGCTTCACTTTTTTGCTTGTTTTGCCTTTGCTCAGGAATTTTCGTGCTTTCGAAGATTTGAATGCTCAGTGAATGAAAAAGGAGCCAAAACACTTGCTTTATAATGCTATTTTCTCCAACTACCACATTTAATGCTTGTCGGTTAAGTCACAACTTAACTTATATGCCGGTATAGAAGTAATTTCAACTTCTCACCATCAATCGAGGGGATAATAGTATGTTTTTCATTTTTTTGCTAAACCCCCAAAGGATTTCCTTCAATTAGATGAAGAGTCTCCTACCGGTAGAGTGGTACTTTGTTCTGCTAGTGGAGGGGTATTCCCTTCAACATTCTAATCTAACTTTCTAATCCATTGTTTTGAGAATTCTTGCTTTACCTCTTCAACCTTTTCTTTACCTTTCAAACTAGGACCTTTGGTATTTGCTGGTGATGCCTTATTTCTACAAAATTTTGCAATATTTCCAATCTTGTTACATGCATAACAAGTCACATTGTTCTTTTGAATAGCTTTCCCATATCCTATGCTGGTATGTGTTCTGCATTGATTAGATAAGTGTCCAAATCTTCCACAAATATAACATCTTACATTCATTCTGCAATTTTATGAATTATGACCAACTTTGTTGCATTTAGAACATTGACCGATGGGTGTATTAGTATTTTGATGGTTTCTAGATCTACACTGATTTTCTCTATGACCATACTTGTTACAGTTAAGCGTTTCCCATTGAATTTGTAAGTATTAGGTTGTCTTACCGGTTTGCTATGATCATGATTGTTTGCAGTACCAGAGCTTTCACCAACTTCAAAGCCAAGGCCATTTGTATCACCATTAGGTTTCTAATTCTTCAGCATGTCACCAAGTTCTTCTAAACTTTTCTTGAATTTCTCCTTGTGTTGATTTGCAGCAGTTAGTTCATTCTCCAAGATTCCTTTCTATCTCATGAGTTCAGTTCTATCATTTTGTGTGTGCATTAGATCTGTCTTCAACATATCATTTTCATGACTGAGTCTTGTGTTTTCATTTCCAGCATCATTTAGTCTTCTAACCAAGTCTTCTTCATTCTTCTTTCTGTCTTCAATTTCTTTACAGAATCTCATAGTCATATCCTGCATCTCATTCTTTATTGTACTGATTTCTTGTCTTAGCTTGTTTATCGAATCATTATGATTTTCCTTTTCATTTTCATCATTTTGCATCTTTTTATAAAGTTCTCTCCTCATGTTCCTTGCAATAGTAAAGTTCTCTTGAAGTTCTTGAATAATATCCTGAGCACCCTTCAAATCATCCTCAAGTTTGATATTCTTCACTTTTTCTGCATCATAGTCTGTAAGAGTTGTTTCCAATTGCTTTCTCAAGTTTTCCATCTCTACCGGTGACAAGATATTCCTCAAGCTATTAGGATTTTGAAAATAGAGGACCAGGCTCTGATACCAATTGTTAGGATTCCCAAAGATACTGAGAGGGGGGGTGAATCAGTATCTAACCAGTATATCAAATTACTCAATTTAAAACATGAAAAGCATATTAAAACTGTGTACCGGTAAGCCAGAAATAATGCAGTAAATAAGAACAATAACAACAACATGAGAAGCACACCATAACACAGTATTTAACAAGGAAACCTAGTGTGGGAAAAACCTCGGTGGGATTTGTGACCCACAATATTCGCTTACTGGCCAATAAGGGAATATTACTCTTACAATAGGGGCCTACACTTGCAGGAAGGCTAAGTGCCTAGAGCTCATTGCTCAATTATAAAAGAAGTCACACTAACTTACAAAAATGGATTATACTAATCCAATGTCTTGTACTGCTTCAGATCAACATCTATTATGCCAGATTTAGTACCGGTTTAAGCTTTGTTACTACATAAACCTTAACCAATAATTCGCATATTGGGTCTGCATATTTTTCATCCTATCTCATGTCCACAAAATGATCTACAATTCTCTCATACATATATGAGTCATATTACAATCTGCCATGTCAACTTACAAAAGATTTTACAATTAATTACAAAACATAAATACATAAAATTCATGTCGGCCAAGGTGTCGGTATTCTTCCTTTTTCCTGCCGGTGTTCTGTGTGATGGTGTAGAGTCTGTCGGTGCTGGTGCCTATGTCTTCCTATGGGTATCACATGATTGCAAGGTTTCCATCAATGAAAATACCTTCAATCACCTACAATTTCTCATTGGAGTGTGCATTTGCCAACACAATCTACCCATACATATGGAAGTAATGCTCACACTGGACATCCTGCAACAACATGTCATGAATTACAAGTTCATGGTGGATAGCAGCTCCTCCCATGACTATTTCAACTCTCAAAATAATTTCCAACACAGAATGAGGGATTGAAATAACCTGCACAATTGAAAATACTTGTTCTGAGATACTTTACTTACTTCGAGTCCCTTTCATTAATCTTGGTGGCAGGCTGAACTGCTCACTCATGCCACAAAATGTCTTATTCAAAAATGATGTTAGGCAAATCAAAACAAATTACTGACAAGGATGGATAAATTACTCAACTTGGAAATCAGATAATAAAACACCCCCCAACTTATGATGACATGTGTCCACACATGTGGTAAAGGACAAAGGGAAGGGTATGCGGATTATGAAAATTAAAATAGGCAATAATCATAGCGAAATAGTAAATGCATAATTAATAAAAAATAAATAATGTACATACATGTAGTCGTACTAATTAATGTTGCATGAAACAATTAGCCATTAAAAAGGGTGAAATGAGATGATGTGAAATGAATGAAGTGATAGAAAAAGATATGAAATGGGATGATGTGTACGAAAAAATTATTATTGGAGAATAATATTTCCTTAAGGCATGGAAATAATTATTATGAAAGAATGCATGAAGGATTTAAGGCTGATTGCTAAGAATGCTCCCTGCAGATGCTACAGGAATGACGTCCCTAATGTCTTCTCTAGTTGCTACAAGAATTATGACAGGAGTGTATTCGTTAGATGCTGAAGGAACTTCTCTAGTTGTTGCAAGAACTGTTGTTTTATTTTGGCTTGCAAATTTCTATAGGAATTGTTCTTTGGTTGCTAGCTTATGATACAAGCGTAATCGATGACCATTGACTAGAAGTTTATATCTAAATGGATCTATTGTGGTCAAGCGAACTGATCCATTTGTAAAAACTTCATCTATTTCATATGGGCCCAACCATCTTGTTTGTAGCTTCTCCATAGTATCCTTATATCTAGAATTATATAGCAATACTCAATCACCTGATTTAAATTTGCTCTCCTTTATGTACTTATCATGACATTTAGTTCGCTGATTTTAAATAAGCTCTATATGTTGGATGACCAACTTCCTTAGCTCATCCAAAGAATTCAATTGCATAATGCGGCCTCTTTGTGCTTCAGAGAGAGTCATATTCAATTGCAGAGTTGTTCTAAGAGTTTTATGCTCAAACTCAATGGGCATCATTGTTGTTTTTCCATACACCATTTCAAAAGTTGTAAAACCAATTGGTGTCTTCCATGTTGTTCTGTATGCCCAAATGGCTTCAGGAAGTCTATGTGACCAATCTTTCTTATGAAGAGCTACTGTCTTGGTAAGAATGGCTTCTAAATCCCTGTTTGTGACTTCTACTTGATCATTTTCCTGTGGATGATATGGGGTAGACTTCTTGTGTATGATATTATATTCATTAACCAATGTTGCAATTAATGTGGAAGTAAACTGTGGTCCTTGGTCTGAAACAATCTCCCTTGAAACTCCATGCCTGGTAAATATTTCCTCATAGAGGAATTCAACTACTTTATTATCTCTTGCATGTATCATGGCTCGTGCATCCACCCATTTTGTGACATAATCAATATTTACTAGAATATAAGATTTCCCATTTCAAGGAGGATCAATCGGCCCAACAAAATCTAATCCCCATTTATCAAATGGTGCAACCAATATCTAGGGATATAATGGCATTTCATTAGATCTGGTAGGCCTACCCATGCACTAGCATCTATCACATTTTCTAGTATATTGTGCTGCATCCTTATACAATTCTGGCTAATAATATCCTGTGCCAAGTATTTTAAGTGTTATTCTTTTAGCAACAAAATGTCCTCCACATGGCTCATCATGACATGCATGAAGGATATCATATGTTTCATCCTCTCTTACACATCTTCTCATGACTTGGTCATGTCTAATATAAAATAAACAATCAACAATCCATGAGAAATTAAAGCTTTTCTCAACTGACAGTCTTATTTCTTTAGGAGAAAAATGAGTTGGCATCTTATTAGCAACTAAATAATTTGCAATATCAACATACCAGGGAGTGTGTGCTTTTATCAGGAACAAATGTTCATCTAGAAAAGCATCATCTATGGCTGCAAGATCATCCTATAATTGAAGCCTAGAAAGATAAGCTGCAACTACATTGGATTTACCTAGTTTATCAACAACTGTAATGTCAAATTCCTACATCAATAGCAACCAGCAAGCCAATCTTCTTGTAATTGAAGGTTTCTTCATGAGATATCGGATTATTGTATGATCAGTGTGCACAAATATCAGATATCCTATTATATAATGCCTGAATTTATTGAGTGCATATATAACTGCTAACACCTCCTTTTCAATGATAGTATAATTAAGCTCAGGTCCCTGCATGTCCTTGCTGATGAAATTAATTGCATTCTCCAAATTGTCAACCTTTTGTCCCAAAACTACTCCTATGGCATAATCTGATGCATCTGTATGAATATGAAAAGGTAAGGACTAGTTCAGACCCTTGAGTATTGGTGCTTAAGTCAATGCATGTTTGAGCTTCAAGAAAGCTTCATTGCATGAGGAATTCCAATTCAATTCCATATCCTTGGTCAAAAGACAATATAAAGGTCCTGCAATTTTGCTGAAATCCTTGATATACCTTTTATAATATCCAACATGACCAAGGAAACTTCTGACATCCTTTTTCTTTATAGGTGTAGGGAGTTTTTGAATAACTTCTATTTTGGCTAGGTCAACTTGTATTCTAGTTATAGAGATATGATGACCAAGAACTGTGCCTTCCTGCATCATCATGAAACACTTTTCACTGTTCAATGATAAATTGTAGTCTTCACACCGCTGCAAAACTTTCTTCAGATTCTTCAATGCCTCTTCAAATTCTGAACCATAAGTGGTAAAATAATCCATATATATCTCCAAGTTGTCCTAGGAAATATCTAAAAATATGCTTATCACTGCTCTTTTAAAATTAGCTGGAGCATTACATAACCCAAAAGGAAGAACACAATATGCATATTCCCCAAAGACAAGTAAATGTAGTCTTTTCCTGATCCTCAGGAGAAATTTGAATCAGTTGTAGCCACTGAATCCATCCAAGAATGAAAAGTACCACTTCCATGTCAAGGAATCTAATACTTGATCCACAAATGGTCATAGAAAATGATCCTTCCTGGTTGCTAAGTTCAAAGCTCTGTAATCCATGCATACCTGCCATTTACCTCTTTTCTTTGGAGCTATGACTAGAGGTGACACCCATTTACTATCTGATATAGGATAGATAAATCCAGCATTTAATATTTTTTGCAACTCCTCTTTAACTATTTCTCTTAATGCAGGATTAATTCTTCTTTGTGGTTGTCTAGGTGGTCTATAGTCCTCTTTTATGTAGATATGGTGGGTACAAACTGTAGGATCAATTTCATGCATGTCTTTGTAATCCCATGCAAAAGTGTGTTGATGACATTCAAGCAAATCAGCCAGTGTTATTCTTTGAGTCTCTGTGAGTTGATTGTTGATATTCAAATACTTGTTTAGATCAACTTCCACTTTGACAGTAAGATCAACTTGAGATGCCTCATAAAGATGAGAAGTGCAGACTTCCTACGACAATAGGGTATGCAGTATATCAGTGGCTACATGAGAATCTGATGCTGTAATATTTGATACTAACTTCTGTGACTACTACTCTTGTCTTAACTGATTTTCTAGAATTTTATAAAGGACCGAATCATCATCTTGAAGTTTTATGAATGGTTATCTATTAATCATCATAATATGATTGACAAAGTCAACTCCTTCAAATTATTCTCCCACATTAGGCCAAAAGGCTTGATATTGATCAAGTTGGGGCTGAGTAGGAGAATACAGAGCCAAAGTTTTGGTAGTATTTCTATTGGAAATAGTTATATCCCCTGACCGACATCCAATATATGCATCGACTGTAGCAAGCCAAGGTCTTCCCAAAATAACCAGACATCCTCCCAATGTGTCTTTATGAGACAAGATCATAAAATCTACTAGATATTCCCAAGAATTCAAAGTAACAACTACATCTTCAATGTTGTAGGGTAATCATGGGGAGAACCTGAGCACACAGAGAATGCAGAATGAGGGTCAAGAGAACAACATGGGAAATCAAAATGACTGTCATGGTGCCATTAGTAATGACATCATCAAGGGTTTTTCTGAGGTCATTAGAAAAATGGTGAAAGAGATTAGTGACTTGAAGATTGACCTCAATATGATCAAAAAGGCTACTATGGGTGAGAAGCCTCTCTCTGAAAATGTTAAAGAATTAATGGTTGCTATTAACAAGGCTGAAGCAATTGAGGCTATGGTTAGTAAAATTTTGGAAATGAAAAAGAAGGTAAAGGAGCTTGAAGGGATCAAAGATGATAAGGGTCTGAATAGTAACCTGAACAATCTGGTTAACAGAGTGGATAGGATGGAGCTTAATATGAAGAGGATTTCTGAGCAAAACTTCCGGATCCTTCAGGCCACTGTTGGCCATGTTAACATCCTGATTAACAAATTTGAACAGATTAAAGGCAAGGGAGATGATAAGGAATAGATGGAGAAGAAGGGTCACGAAAAAAGAACAATGGTCAACTCTTGGAAACAGGATGATAGCAAGGAAAAAGAGCTGGAATGTGAGGCCCTACCCCGACTCATCCTAGAATTTCAGTGATTTTCATGTTGAGACTATTATGGATGCTTTATTTTTATGCATTATGGATTTAGAACTTATATGATTCCATGATTTGGATAACATTGATGTATATTGATGCTTCATTTCTATGCATTATAGATATAGAACTCTATATGATTCTAGAATAGGATAACTTAGTGGTGATGTATGTCATTATTGGATTTGCAGGACTTTACTATGATGATAGAAATAGGATGCATGTCTTATGTATGGATCAAAATTATGAGGATTATGATAATTACTTATGTGGATTTATTTGGATATAAGATATATTGATTTTGTTTAATGTCAATTGTATGCAGAGTGTTTGATGTGTATTCTTATTCATGTGTTTAATTTTATATGAGGTTATTTGGAATTACTAATGTGTAATTGAGTTGCGCAGGAAAATTATCCATGTGACCATGGAAATACTATGGAGAACCAAACCTAGACCTATGTACATTCATAAAACTAGGGGTTGTCTATTTGGAGAGACAACACCCCGTATGTATCATATTTTATTTGTGAAAGTAAATGTTGCATGTGTGTTAAATTGAATTTATTAATTTGTGTAAATCCAACAAGAGACAAATTCCATGTGTAATTTTGTTATGTATTTTATTGTGTCACTTGACACATGTGATGATTTGTGTCTTGATTTTTGACTTGTCTCTTGGAGGGAGTTGTTTTAACCATAGCCTTTTCAAACATTTGAATGTGATCCCAAATTTTCCTTGGGTAGAGAGTCTTTAGAGTGGTCAACTTAGGTTTGACCCAAAAGTCAACTTCAAACGGGTTTCTAAGGGGTCAAATGGACTCCTAGGGGTAGTTTAAAAGCTTTTTCTAAGGCCTATAAGATATACCTATGGGCTAGGAGTATTTTTAGGCATGTGACTACTCCCATGTGACTGTTTAATCACCTCAAAAAGTGGGTTTCCTAAGGTGCGCGAAAATTCAGTTTAGAAGGTTCCATCTAGGTTAGATAACCTTCCTTTTTTATGTGAGATTCTTTTCCCACTTTCTCTTACTTTTTCCTTTTTCAGTTTTAGAAAAAGGTGAGAACTCTCACTGAGGGCTTCTTAGGCAAGGATGAGAGACTTAATGGGTAATCACCCACTCTCCATTTTTGGAGATCATGCAACTTTGAAAAAAATAGTTTTGGGATATAAATTTGGCTAAGTGTAGAAGAACGGATTGTGGAATTGAGCTGCTCATCCTCAAATTAGTTCTAGCAAACCTTTGGGTAGATTGAAGGTTGGTTCATCTTCTCCCTTTCACGTTGCATGTTTATGTTGGAAAGATTGTTTGTATGTAAAAGTTGTTTTCTTGTATTTTCCTTTGTGAAATTATTATGTGACCTATCTGTTATTTCTTTTATGCATTTTCTTGTGATTTGGGAGTAACCAAGGCCTTCTACTCTTGGGAGAGTAGGATGGTCTTGTGGGTGGAAGGAGTTTGACAACCCTCAAATGAGAGGCTCTCTTTATGAGAGTGATCTCAAGGGTTGTATATGTGACCCTTGCTGCATAGCCTTGTGTATGCATTTGGGGGTCATAAGGAGAAAAAGTATGGCATGGATGCCTTGGGGTGCATAAGGATGTGGGGTTAATGTACTTATGATATATCTTTGTTTTCCATGAGATTGCTTTGTGATCTACCATTCTTGCAGTCTCCTCGGGGTATTTGGTCCACTTCCACCCATGTTTAAATATCAGATTTTGTGATGAAGTGTAGCCTTGGTTGGGAAAGTGTTTGCTATGTGTTTTTCCCTTGTTTGTTGTGTTGCTTGTGTGTAAGTGGCTTCTAGTAAGCCTAGCCTGGGAGGTGAGCTCTCCGTGGTCATAGCCTTTTGATTTATTTGCAGGTTGCTTGGAAAGAAAAGAAAAAGATAAGCTAGGAGTTGTTGGTTTTACTTGATTTGCAGAAAAAGAATAGGGAATGGGATATTAAATTTTAGTTGCAGCAATGTAAAAGAAAAGCTATATGTTGTATTTATTTTGAAAAAAGAAATGTATTCATTTTATTTAAAGTCCTCATTTAATAGAAATGAGAGACTAGTTGGGTATCTCACCCATTTGTAATGTTGACTACATTGTATTTTAAATATGCTTTAAAGAACTACATTATTCTATTAAGTTATTATTGCAAAAATGAAATTTTTATTTTTGGGATTAAGTTCCTATAAGTTACTGAAATAATATTTGTTGTATTCATGTTAATTCTAAAAATAAAAGTTCAGTTTATTTCCTTATGCATATTGAAATAATGGAAATGAGAGAAAAGTAAGCATATCTATTCCCTTTTACAAATTATGGTTAAACAAATTTAATTTGTCTGTCTCTAAGGAATATTTCAAATGATTTCTAGTCTAATATAGTTGCTATTAAATTTTATTAAATTTTGTCACTTTATTTATTTGCAGTAAATAAATCTAGAATTAGTAATCCATCTCTAAAGTTAGCAACTAGATTGTCCAAAGAAAAAAAAAAAGAAATACATTATTTAAGTATGTTAGTTTAGATAGCTTGTTGTTATGGGTATTAAAAAAAAATATACATGCCTCAGGCCTAAGAGAATACCTTGCCTTCATAATACCATGGTTAGTTTTAAAAAAATAAAATTGGTTAGACCTAATGTCCCACATTAAATAAATAATATAAAGATAAAATCTATTATATGCACAATAGATTTATGCCTAGATTTAGATGAAGAAATGAAATATATGACTATTGCTATGTTGCCACTGCCATTCATTTTATTAATTTCCTGCAAGTTAAAAATAACAATATTCATCTATGAAAACCCATATTAAACCTACCCTTGATTTAACCAATGAAAGGTTATATATATATATATATATATATATATATATATATATAGTTATAAAAGTGAATATATATATATATAACAAAAAAAAAAAGAATTTTTAAATATAAAAAAAAGCGGGGGGGGGGGGGGGAGGTGCGGGGGTGTTTCGGGTTGAAGGCCGAACCACTGTGTATGCACATAGTGGCCGGCGCGGCTCGGGCCACCATTGTGGTTACTCATAGTGGACGGCACAGGGCCGCCACTGTGGGCAACCACAGTGGTTGGCACGGAGTCTCCCACTATGGGTAACAATAGTGGAAAGGCTTCCGACCGCCACTGTGGGTGCTCATAGTGTAAACACGGTGGCGTCCGAGGGAAACCCCATCCAGCGCACCATCTATTTCCCTCCTCCACTCCTCTCTCCATGGTCGTCGCCTCCCCTGCCCTGCACAAAAACATAAAACCCTAACCCGGTTCGGGTTAGGGTAGTCTTGAAGTTGTAAAGAAAAAAAATATGGATGGAGAGGGCATTTTATAATATTTTTAATTAGGTTACATGGATATTTTTATAATAATGTTTGTTTAGAAAATAAATATCCATATATATATATATATATATATATATTTTTTTTTTTTTAAATATGAATGTATAAATTCAACTTTAATTTAATTAGTTTATTTAAACATTCATATTTTATAAACAATTATATAAACATTGAATATGATGTTTTAAATTCTAATTATTTTGGAGTTTAATCTTTTAGGGAATTTTAATGGCTTTGTAAGTTATTTTGGCTATAGGGGGATTATTGTAGTCCACCTAAATTTAGGCTTACCGAGATTAAACTTGATGGGGCAATTTTTATTATGACTTTATTTTAGCCTCTAGTCAAATTTTAAACACATTATAATTATTGTTAAAATAAATCATGAAATTTAAAATGATCCAATTGCTAGAGTTGATTTAATTAATTCCTACAATGGTTAAAAGATTAATTGTAATTTAATAATATCTCTTGTCAATTAATTTAGACGTTTTTGCTTAAATGAATTTACTATTTAATTAATTAATGAGATAATTATAATTCTTTTGGAGGGTTAATATTCCGCTTTTAATTTAAACTATTTTCACTTACATGAGTTAGTGGTTAGAGTTAACTCAAACATAGTTAAGAAAAAACTTGTTATTGTGTTTCATATTAGCAAATTTAGTGTTATTAGGTTATGTTTAAAAAAAAAAATTATTTCGTTTGTGCCCAAAAGTTTGGGCATGACATTTTAGTATCAGAGCAAGGTTTCCAACACTAGGAACCTTTCTCCATTACGTTTCACTTTAATTATTTAATTAATTATATTATATTAATTTTCTATGATATTTAATTTTAATTAATTAAATATTTCTCTGAAAAATTATTTATTTTATTCATTTTATTTTATTTTCTCATAAGGATGCCTCCAACTATGCGACAAGCTCGCAAGCGCGGAAGGGGTCCTAGGCGTGTACACATGGAACATGAAGAGGTCGATAGGGAGGAATCGGTTTCGGAAAGGAACCTAGAGGCTCCTCCCGAATGAACGGTTGACCCAAACTGAGACATCTTAGTAGCTCTCCAGAACCTGATAGGGATAGTCTAGGATAGGTTTCCAGCAAAGGATCATCATGTTGAAAACCAGAACTCAGGGAGCCATAGATCGACAGATAGGGAACGGAGTAGGAGTCCACCTCCTAATCCCGTAGAGAGTCAGACTGGGCATGAGCCCGAGTCCGTTCACCTACTAGGACCACCTCCAGTAGTAGAGCCAGTGTATCATGAGAGATCGCATCGGGATCCAGGGGATCTAATTAGAGAGGTTATGCACCTCCAACCACTATCTTTTGGGGGATCTATCGATGGGGTAGAAGCTAAAGCTTGGCTTTTGAGCCTAGATAGGTGCTTTGCATTGTGCTCCTATGAGAGAAATCTAAAGGCACGTGTAGCAGTCCACCTATTGAGAGGAATGGCCTCCACATGGTGGAGACAGGAGGAATACAAGTGTGGTTTAGTTGCTGATACCCTCACATGGGAGATTTTTACAGAGAGGTTTAGGGAGAGGTACTTGTCAGAGCATTATAGACAACATAGGATAGATGAGTTCCATGACCTCCAACAGAAGGGTCTCTCAGTGACTCAGTACGAGAGCAAGTTCTTTGAGCTCTTGCCAATGGTGGACTACCTAAAAGACGAGAAGCTTCTCGTCAACCATTTTATCAAAGGGCTAAATGTCGACATAGCAGGACCAGTGAGGATGTCCACTCTAGGGAGCCTTTGGGTTGTCGTGGAGAAGGCCTTGATAGAAGAGGAGATTCAAGTCAGGCCACAGGATACAAGGGATCGGTTCCAAAACTGAAACCCTATACCCTAGACATACGGGTTTCAGAAACCCCATTGGAAGGGTAATAATAGACACACATTGGGGTTCTCCAAACCCCCTCCTCCGCAATAGTCACAGTAGAACCAGAGGCAAAGGCCTCCATAGAGTCAGCAGGGCGCAAAGCCTAAGCAGTGGCAGTCTTAGGGTCAGAGGTGAGATCAGTGATCTCAGGTTCCTTACACTCCTCTAGCGAGGACTCAATAGTCCTCCAAGGGTGGGTACAGTGGTTCTAGCAGGACAAGGGGACAACCTTTCTCTAGACCTCAGGGCGTCCAGTTTCAGGCATGAGGTGCTTGTTTCATGTGTGGAGCCATGGGGCACATGGCGAGAGAGTGTCCTTAGGGTCAAATGGCAAGAAATCAGAGGATGGCAACATCAGAGCCTATAGTTGGAGATATGGGCAAGTCCCATAGAGTCTTCGCAGCGGTTGACAACTGCCACGCAGAGCACTAGGATATAGTCATTGAGGCTGAAAGTATGATTAGAGGTAGCAGTGTATCTATATTATTTGATTCAAGAGCTATTGACTGCTTTATATCTCCATTGGTTGTGGAGTATTGTGGGCTAGTGGCAACTAGACAGGGTGTCAGTTGGGAAGTGGAGTTAGCTTCAGGGGCTAGAGTGTTAGTGGAATCAAAGGTTAGGGCATGTCAACTTCAGATTGGCAATACCACCACCTTAGTAGACCTTAGAGTTACACCACTTGGATCTTATGGTATCGTACTTGGCATGGATTGGCTTTATGCCCACAAAGCCAAGATGGATTGTCACCTGAAAGACATCGAGTGTGAGGATGATCATGGTTCGCCCATAGTAATCACCAAGATTTAGAGACCCGTGTCTCTTCATATGATTTCTGCAATGCAGCTTAAGAAGAGCATGCAAAAGGGATGTCAGTTATTTTCCATCACCATCAGTGATAGAGAGGAAGAGGACAAAAAGGAAACATCAATTGACGACCATCCTATCCTTAAGGGATATTCAGACATGTTTCCTTCAGAGCTACCAAGAATGCCACCCTGTAGAGAGATTGACTTTCATATAGACCTTGTACCAAGAGTTGAGCTAGTTTCAAGAGAACCTTATAGGATGACCACAAATGAGCTTAATGAGCTCAAGATGTAGCTTGAGGAACTCCTAGAGAAGGGTCACATACATCCTAGTGTATCCCCTTAGGGTGTACCAGTCATCTTGGTGAAGAAGAAGGACAGATCTATTCGATTATGCATGGATTATCGTTAGTTGAATAAAGTAACCATCAAGAACCGTTATCCCTTGCCCAGGATCGATGATTTATTCAACCAACTTCAGGGTGCCAAAGTATTTTTCAAAATTGATCTGAAGTAAGGATACCATCAGTTGAGAATAGTGGAAAGCGACATCCACAAGACCACATTTCGCACTAGATATGGCCACTATGAGTTCACTATGGTTCCATTTGGTCTTACGAATGCTCCAGTTGTTTTCATGAGCCTCATGAATGGGGTATTCCACACATTTTTGGACCATTTTGTGATTGTATTCCTCGATGACATATTGATATGTTCTCGGAATGAGAAGGAGCATGAAGAGCACCTGAGACAGGTTTTGCAGTGTTTGCGGGACAATCAGTTGTATGGAAGCTTGTCAAAGTATGCATTCTTTTGTTCAGAGGTCAAGTATCTTGGGCACGTTATTTCCAATGATGGGATCTCAATTGACCCATCAAAGATCAGAGCTATTATGGATTGGCCAGTGCCAACCAATGTGACAGAGGTCAGGAGCTTCATGGGCTTAGCAAGTTATTACCGACGCTTTGTTGAGGGATTCTCTAGAGTCGCACATCCTATTACTTCTCTTCAACATAAAGGGAAGAAATTTGAGTGGACAGAGAAGTGCGAGAGGGCCTTTCAGGAACTCAAAAAGGCACTTACTAGCGCACCTATCCTTGTAGTACCAGATCCCTCAGCTGACTTCATGGTTTGCACAGATGCTTCCCTATAGGGTTTAGGAACAATCCTTATGTAGGATGGTAGGGCTATAGCTTTTGAGTCTAGGAAACTTAAGACTCATGAGCTTAACTACCCTACTCATGACCTTGAGCTTGCAATAGTAGTGCATGCACTTGTGAGGTGGAGACACTTCCTTTTGGGTCATCATTTTGAGCTTCATACAGACCATCAGAGCCTTCAGTACATATTCACTCAGCCGAACCTTAATGCACGTCAGAGGAGATGGATGGAGTTCTTGTGCGAGTATGATTTTGATGTTCACTACATCAAAGGGAAAGAAAACATAGTTGTAGATGCTTTGAGTAGGAGACGTCACGAGGTATACACCATATCTATGGGCATGGATTTGAGAGATCATATATTGCAGTAGTTGCCAGAGGATGGATGGTATTTAGAGGTTTGTCAGGCAATACGATCTCAGGAAACTCTAGAAGGAAAATATGTGGATTATTCCCTAGAGTCTGATGGACTATTATGCCATAGAGGGCACATCTATGTACCTTCTTCCAAGGGATTGTGAGAGTTCATTATCATGGAGGCTCATAGAGCTCCTTATGCAGCACATCTTCAAGTTAAGAAGATGCATGTTGACTTGAGGCAATTATATCATTGGCCAAGAATGCGGCAACTCATTGCTGAGTTAGTAGCCTGATGCCTCAAGTGTCAGAGAGTCAAGGCAGAGCATCGCCATCCAGGTGGGTTTCTCTAGTCTCATACTATACCAGAGTGGAAGTGGGATATTATATCCATGGATTTCATCATTGGTCTCCCTATGTCATCTCGTCGCCTTGATGCCATCTTGGTGATAGTTGACAAGTTGACCAAAGTGGCCCACTTTTCACCTGTTCGGACTACGTTCACAGCACCAGCAGTAGCACAGGTGTTCTTACGAGACATTGTCAGACTTCATGGCATTCCACACAAGATTATTTCTAACAGGGATTCCCTCTTCACTTCTTCCTTTTGGAAGGCATTACAGGCAGCTATGGGCACCAAGCTCAATTTCAGTACAGCCTATCATCCAGAAACGGATGGTCAGACAGAGAGGGTTAACTAGGTGTTAGAGGATATGCTTCGCATGTACGTCATGGATCATCAGACTAGATGGGAAAAGTGCATTCCCTTAGTGGAGTTTGCCTATAACAATGGGCATCACACTTCGTTGGGGATGCCACCCTATCAGACATTGTACGACAGGCCTGATAGGACACTGTCGAGTTGGGACCGCATAGAGGATAGAGTTGCTATTGGTCCAGAGATAGTTCAAGATATGGAACAACAAGTGGATCTGATTAGGCAGTGTCTTAGAGAGGCACATAATAGACAAAAGAAGTATGCAGATGAGAAGAAGATAGATCATAGCTACTTGGTTGGAGACAGAGTCTTCTTGAGAGTGCGACCACATAAGAGTCCAATCTGTTACGGAAAGGGTTCTAAGCTCACACCTCTCTTTGTAGGACTATTTGAGATCCTTGAAAGGATAAGACCAGTTGCCCATCATTTAGCATTGCCACCTAGCCTATCATGCATCCACGATGTGTTTCATGTATCAGTTTTGAGGAAGTATATCTATAATGAGTCTTATATTTTAGATTGGGATGTCTTGCAGGTGGAGTCGGACGGACAGCTAGCTTTGGAGCCCATTCGCATTTTGACACACTGGACGCTGGCCCTTCGAGGTCAAGAGTTGGACCAGGTTAAGGTCCAATGGGATTGCTATGATGAGGTTACAGCTTCATGGGAGGATGCAACACGTATGAGATCACAGTACCCCATCTTTGTGATGAACTCCAGGAGGAAGTTCATGCCTACAGGGGGAGGGTGTGAGGCCCTGCCCTGACTCATCCTAGCATTTTAGTGATTTTCATGTTGAGACTATTATGGATGCTTTATTTTTATGCATTATGGATTTAGAACTTATATGATTCCATGATTTGGATAACATTGATGTATATTGATGCTTCATTTCTATGCATTATAGATATAGAACTCTATATGATTCTAGAATAGGATAACTTTGTGATGATGTATGTCATTATTGGATTTGCAGGACTTTACTATGATGATAGAAATAAGATGCATGTCTTATGTATGGATCAAAATTATGAGGATTATGATAATTACTTATGTGGATTTATTTGGATATAAGATATATTGATTTTGTTTAATGCCAATTGTATGCAGAGTGTTTGATGTGTATTCTTATTCATGTGTTTAATTTTATATGAGGTTATTTGGAATTACTAATGTGTAATTGAGTTGCGCAGGAAAATTATCCATGTGACCATGGAAATACTATGGAGAACCAAACCTAGACCTATGTACATTGGTAAAACCAGGGGTTGTCTATTTGGAGAGACAACACCTCGTATGTATCATATTTTATTTGTGAAAGTAAATGTTGCATGTGTGTTAAATTGAATTTATTAATTTATGTAAATCCAACAAGAGACAAATTCCATGTGTAATTTTGTTATGTATTTTATTGTGTCACTTGACACATGTGATGATTTGTGTCTTGATTTTTGACTTGTCTCTTGGAGGGAGTTGTTTTAACCATAGCCTTTTCAAACATTTGAATGTGGTCCCAAATTTTCCTTGGGTAGAGAGTCTTTGGAGTGGTCAACTCAAGTTTGACCTGAAAGTTAACTTCAGATGGTTTTCTAAGGGGTCAAATAGACTCCTAGGGGTAGTTTAAAAGCTTTTCCTAAGGCCTATAAGGTATACCTATGGCTTAGGAGTATTTTTAGGCATGTGACTACTCCCATGTGACTGTTTAGTCACCTCAAAAAGTGGGTTTCCTAAGGTGAGCGAAAATTCAATTTAGAAGGTTCCATCTAGGTTAGATAACCTTCCTTTTTGATGTGAGATTCTTTTCCCACTTTCTCTTACTTTTTCCTTTTTCAGTTTTAGAAACCGGTGAGAACTCTCACTGAGGGCTTCTTAAGCAAGGATGAGAGACTTAATGGGTAATCACCCACTCTCCATTTTTGGAGATCATGCAACTTTGAAAAGAATAGTTTTGGGATATAAATTTGGCTAAGTGTAGAAGAAAGCATTGTGGAATTGGGCTGCTCATCCTCAAACTAGTTCTAGCAAACCTTTGGGCAGATTGAAGGTTGGTTCATCTTCTCCCTTTCATGTTGCATGTTTATGTTGGAAAGATTGTTTGTATGTAAAAGTTGTTTTCTTGTATTTTCCTTTGTGAAATTATTATGTGACCTATCTGTTATTTCTTTTATGCATTTTCTTGTGATTTGGGAGTAACTAAGGCCTTCTACTCTTGGGAGAGTAGGATGGTCTTGTGGGTGGAAGGATTTTGACAGCCCTCAAGTGAGAGACTCTCTTTATGAGAGTGGTCTCAAGGGTTGTATATGTGACCCTTGCTGCATAGCCTTGTGTATGCAATTGGGGGTCATAAGGAGAGAAAGTATGGCATGGATGCCTGGGGGGGCATAAGGATGTGGGGTTAATGTACTTATGATATATCTTTGTTTGTCATGAGATGGCTTTGTGATCTACCATTCTTGCAGTCTCCTCAAGGTATTTGGTCCACTTCCACCCATGTTTAAACATCACATTTTGTGATGAAGTGTAGCCTTGGTTGGGAAAGTGTTTGTTATGTGTTTTTCCCTTGTTTTTTGTATTGCTTGTGTGTAACCTGTCTAGGGCTTGGGTCTCCAAGCTCGGGGGTGGCTTCTAGTAAGCCTAGGGTGGGAGTTGAGCTCTTCATGGTCATAGCTTGCTAATTTATTTGTAGGTTGCTTGGAAAGAAAAGAAAAAGGCAAGCTAGGAGTTGCTGGTTTTACTTGATTTGCAGAAAAAGAATAGGGAATGGGATATTAAATTTTAGTTGCATCAATGTAAAAGAAAAGCTATATGTTGTATTTATTTTGAAAAAAAAAATGTATTCATTTTATTTAAAGTCCTCATTTAATAGAAATGAGAGACTAGTTGGGCATCTCACCCATTTGTAATGTTGACTACATTGTATTTTAAATATGCTTTAAAGAAATGCATTATTCTATTAAGTTATTATTGCAAAAATGAAATGTTTATTTTTGGGATTAAGTTCCTATAAATTATTGAAATAATATTTGTTGTATTCATGTTATTTCTAAAAATAAAAGTTTAGTTTATTTCCTTATGCATATTGAAATAATGGAAATGAGAGAAAAGTAAGCATATCAATTCCCTTTTATAGATTATGGTTAAACAAATTTAATTTGTCTATCTCTAAGGAACATTTCAAATGATTTCTAGTCTAATATAGTTGTTGTTAAAATTTATTAAATTCTGTCACTTTATTTATTTGCAGTAAATAAATCTAGAGTTAGTAATTCATCTCTAAAGTTAGCAACTAGATTGTCCAAAGAAAAAAAAAAAAATACATTATTTAAGTTTGTTAGTTTAGAGAGCTTGTTGTTATGGGTATTAACAAAAAAAATATACATGCCTCAGGCCTAAGAGAATACCTTGCCTTCATAATACCATGGTTAGTTTAAAAGAAAAAAAAATTGGTTAGACCTAATGTCCCACATTAAATAAATAATATAAAGATAAAATCTATTATATGCACAATAGATTTATGAATAGATTTAGATGAAGAAATGAAATATATGACTATTGCTATGCTACCATTTATTTTATTAATTTCTTGCAAGTTAAAAATAACAATATATATATATATATATATATATATATATATATATATAGTTATAAAAGTGAATATATATGTATTTATATTTTTATAACAAAAAAAAAAGAGATAAAAAAAAAGAATTTTTAAATATTAAAAAAGGGGGGGGGGGGTTCGGGTTGAAGGCCGAACCACTATGTATGCACAGTGGTCAGTGCGGCTCGGGCCACCACTGTGGTTACTCATAGTGGACAACACGAGGCCACCACTATGGACGGCACGAGGCTGCCACTGTGGGTAACCATAGTGGTCGGCATGGAGCCTCCCACTGTGGGTAACCATAGTGGAAAGGCTTTTGACCGCCACTGTGGATGCTCATAGTGGGCGGTGCTTGGCTACCACTGTGGGACACAGTGGCGTCCGGGGGCAACCCTGTTTGGTGCATTGTGCATTTCCCTCCTCCGCTCCTCCCTCCATGGCCACTGCCTCCCCTGCCCTGCACAAAAACATAAAACCCTAACCTGGTTTGGGTTAGGGTAGTCTTGAAGTTGTAAAAAAAAAAAAATTTGGATGGAGAGGGCATTTTATAATATTTTAATTAGGTTACATGGATATTTTTATAATAATGTTTGTTTAGAAAATAAATATCCACATATACAAATATATATGTGTTAAATAAATAAATATATATATATATATATATATATATATATATATAGAGAGAGAGAGAGAGAGAGAGAGAGAGAGAGAGAGAGTTAAAAATATGAATGTATAAATTCAACTTTAATTTAATTAGTTTATTTAAAAATTCATATTTTATAAACGATTATATAAACATTGAATATGATGTTTTAAATTCTAATTATTTTGGAGTTTAATCTTTTAGGGAATTTTAATGGCTTTGTAAGTTATTTTGGCTATAGGGGGATTAGTGTAGTCCACCTAAATTTAGGCTTGCCGAGATTAAACTTTATGGGGCATTTTTTATTATGAATTTATTTTAGCCTTTAGTCAAATTTTAAACACATTATAATTATTGTTAAAATAAATCATGGAATTTAAAATGATCTAATTGCTAGAGTTGATTTAATTAATTCCTACAATGGTTAAAAGATTAATTGAAATTAATAATATCTCTTGTCAATTAATTTAGAGGTTTTTGCCTATATGAATTTACTATTTAATTAATTATTGAGATAATTATAATTCTTTTGGAGAGTTAATATTCCACTTTTAATTTAAATTATTTTCGCTTCCTGAGTTAGTGGTTAGAGTTAACTCAAACATAGTTAAGACAAAACTTGTTATTGCGTTTCATATTAGCAAATTTAGTGTTATTAGGTTATGTTTTAAACAAAAAATTTATTCCGTTCGTGCCCAAAAGTTTGGGCATGACATGGAAGAAATGAAAAATTTTGCGAACAATATGAAACAGATGGTGGTTCATGTTGAAGAACTCATGAGAAACATTTAGCTGTCCTTGTGATGTCTTTGTGCTCTCCTTTGTTTGTCTAGTGTTGCTTCCTTTGTCTTGTGTTCCCTTTTTGTTTTAACTGGGAACTGTTCTATAGGTGATCAGGCACTGTTGTTTTATGCCTCTTGTATGCTTTATCTTTCTCCTGTCGTGTAACAAGGTTCCAGGTTCGTTTCAAAAACTTGTTTTTAAATAATCAAAACTACATCTTCAATCATACCATCAGGCCAATCCGTGGAAGTGTCAGCAAGCTGCAGGAGTGTAGGTGTATGCCTGAGACTGGTTATGTCAAGTTTTTATATAATATCTCTTGTCATTACATTGATGGGTGCTCCCAAATCTATTAAAGCAATCTTTATCTGAGTTCCATTAATGACTATTTTCACAATAGGACTACCAGGATCAGCATATTTAGGAATTGAAACCTTTCCTAACATAATATCAGCCAATTGACCCATTACATGCACTGTTTGTGGATCCTTTTTCTTTCTACCAGGTTTCTTTAAACATGCCTCCTTAATTGCCTTACCATAAATAGGGACATCCCTAATAGCTTGAAACAATGCAATTTTAAAACATATGTGTTTCAGTTGATCTATGATATCAAAATTTACTTCCCCTTCCTGTAGAATCTCTTTATCTTGCAACCTCTGAGGAAATGGGGGTATTTGCTGATTTTGAGGTATTTGGGTTGTTGGGCTAGAGATTTCATGTTCCTTTTGTATCTCAGTTATAACTAGAGGAGACGGGTTAGGTAAAGTTGTCCCAAATCTGAGGTGAATATCACTTATAGAAAGAGAATAAGTTGGGTATTGATTAGGATTAATTGAATAAACTTGTTGTTGTTGCTGAGTTTTGCTATTAGGATTTTACATTGGTTGAGTGGGTAGCTATGTAGGTTTAGGTGGAACAATATTGGCAGCAAGAGGAGGCATTATAGCAGGTTGTTGTGGTTGCTGATAACTGGATGATTGATTTGTCCATGGCTGACCTCCTCTCCATTGAGGGGAAGGTTTCCAATTCCCTTGGAATTGTTGCCATGGTCCTTGAGGTTGAGACCAATTTCGTTGTGGTTGTTGCCACTGTGGATTTTTATTGGAAACATTCTGCCCTTGGCCTTGAGGATTATACCAATTTTGATCATTTCCAAAATTTTGAGCATATAGAGATTGCCATTGATTATTTTGTGTGTAGGAATTTCTACCATAACTAGAAAAAGAAGTGGATTGGGAGGCATACCTAGTCTTTGAAAATTTGGCCTCCTTTGATAAACATAGAAAACTTGTTCATCATCTCCTTGTATTGTCTTGAAATTGGGAAATTCAAGATTTGCAACCATCTTACATCTACAGTCTCTTTTCTTCTGTCTACAATGTGGGCAGAATTCTGCAAGAATTGCATTAGCTTCCTCATGTTTATTCTTAGCTAAAAGTGTGTCTAACTGAGTATCCATATTGTTTATGATATCCTCCTTAAAATCCTTCAACAAATGGCTTAGCTCCATTCGAGAGACTCCATTATTGGATGTTGATGAAGAAATTCCTGGCTTGAAACTCCTACTCTTCTTAGAAGAAGATCTGGAATACTTCGAACAATTTTTTCCAATGTCATTCCATGTTGATTGTGTTATGTCACCTCCTCCCATAAGATCCAAAGCATCCATGCATTCATCACTGATTCCTCTTAAAAATGTTAACTTAAGGGAATATTCATTCAGAGTACTATGCTAGGACTTCTTGACACTAAATAGAAATCTCTCCAGATAATCTTCTAGACTTTCATCTTCTTTCTGTGTCATCCTAAAAATATCACCCCCATGGCAATTAGTCCCTCTACAATAATCATTGTATTTCACAAGAAACAATGATTTCATCTCATCCCATGTAGTGATTGTGCTACTCTCTAGACTCATAATCCATCTCAAAGCTAACTCTTTTAAAGTGGCAGAGAATATTTTGAGTCTATGGGCATCTATAGTATAATCATAACTCCTACAAAGGACATCAAATTCAAACAGGAAAGTGTCGGGATCCTCTGTCACTAATCCATAAAATTTAGGAAGGGAAGAAGCCAGGATGTTCTTGAGATTGGCATTATCATGTTGATCAGAAATAGGGAACTCAAACATTAGGTTCATAGGTGGAGGTGGTTTATTCCCACCAGGGGGTGGATTTCCTTGCATTGGGCTTTGAGGAGGAGTTACTAAATGAAGTTCCTCTTTAGGATGTCCAAAGAGGAAATAAAGGATGTTCTCAAAAAGTTCAAATTCAAGAGGGTTCAAATTATTTGGGGCTTGGTACAGTGTAGCAAAAGGGTTTACATCTTGGGGTTCATATGGACTGAGTCTTGTATGATTAGGATAGTTAGGAATGAATCTACCTTGAGCATCTCTTCTTCATCTATGCATACAGAATCATGAGAATTACTTTAAATAAATCGAGTTAGTGGATTTCCTTGCATTGGGCTTTGAGGAGGAGTTACTAAATGAAGTTCCTCTTTAGGATGTCCAAAGAGGAAATAAAGGATGTTCTCAAAAAGTTCAAATTCAAGAGGGTTCAAATTATTTGGGGCTTGGTACAGTGTAGCAAAAGGGTTTACATCTTGGGGTTCATATGGACTGAGTCTTGTATGATTAGGATAGTTAGGAATGAATCTACCTTGAGCATCTCTTCTTCATCTATGCATACAGAATCATGAGAATTACTTTAAATAAATCGAGTTATCAAAAACAACTATACTGAAAGCTTGAAAATTAATAACCATAACAGGTTCTTAGTTTGACACCATCCTCGACAATGGTGCCAAAAGTGTTTGCCTCACCAATAGGAACAATAACTATACCTAAAGTCTCAACCCAAAGTTTGGACATTCACTCTATAAAGTTATTATCTCCATAACTGAAGTTGATTTATTTGTTAGCCTAGGGACGTATTACTTGAAATGGGTCTGCACTATATATGCACTAAGTTCCTACAATGGCTATTCTGCATTACTACAGCAACTAAACCTATTTTAAATAAGCAAGCAAGAATTATAACAATTGAATGGCTATAGGAAAGCTCAATATTAACATAAAATTCTAATTAACGAATTGTTAACTAAGTTCAAAGCTGACAAATAGGAATTACTCTATTTGTTTTGGTTGTAGGAACAATCACAAGATCTATTTACAGTGGCTATAGGAACAATCAATTGCTAGAACATCTACTACAGTGAAAAGGAAAACTAAATCTAACGAATGCACATGAATACTCACCAAGTGGGCCCCCTTGGATGAATGTATCCAGACTTCAAAGATAACTCTATAAACTCATAATAGAATCATTTTATTCATTGTTCTTCAAAGGTCGAAACAACACATGGAATGAAAGAAAATGCTTTTAATTCTAAAAAAAATCTGCAACTCTATTTCTAATCCTCCTGTCTCTCACCTCTGAGAAGAGGTGCAAGCTCTTATTTAAAAGAAAACTATAACAACTTCCTACAATCTAGGTAATGCCAATGAAATGAGATGGAAAATATTTATGATAGAAAATAAAAGGAGTTAATCCACTGGAAACGTGGATCTCTGCTAAACTGCATCCAAGAATAGAGCATGGTGGTATTACAAGATTGATGTTTCCAAAAGACAAACATAAATGAGTCTGGTGCACGCTGCTATTCCTTTGCTGCTTCTTACACCCATTATTCTCTTTGTTGTTTTGAATATTTAACCGTCCCTTGAATATCTTTAGCTACCTTTATGACGTGACACAACAACCGCCTCTGTAACATCTCACTTATTCCTGCAATTAAAAAGATAGAAAATACAAGCACACAAATATATCTATTTTAATTAATCATAAAACTTATACATTTCACACATGATATCTCCTATGATAATCTACATGACAACATGAATAATTCGCATGGGAACAAGAATAATAGGTCAAAGAAAAACAAGATTTAATGGGTTTAGTTAACATCTAGAATGCACATAGTCAAACTCTAATACATCATATGACTCAAATACTATCCCATTATATGAATTAAAACATGGAAAAAACTAATCAGTTAAGAGATAATTTATTAGCTCATCATGTCCTATGATCACATTGAAGAGGGCATGGGAAAGCATTCAAATTGGACTACGAAGTCACTTCTAGAGTTATGGAAAAACCTCCCATTGGTTGGAAAAAAATATGATTAGATATGGGCGTCGATTAAGCCAAAAAACTACTTTGACTATTGAGTCAACCACCAAACCCGACCAACTGTAGATAAAACTCAACATACTAGCCTAGTTTGAATCACCACCATTGATCTATGAGTGTGTGCAAAGATGGACACACACGAGCACATCAAAAAGGTCAAAAAAGGGGCAAGAGAAAATTATATCCCTACCGTCGGATCAGGCTTAATGAAAATCTGATGGTCGCCACTACACCAACATAGGCCAGACCCACCAAAATCAAGATTGAGGAACTCGACACTCAGCCAATTGGAAGAGGGCCCTCACCGAGGCTCGAGCACCTACCACAAAACTGCCACGTAGACTCGGGCCCATAAACCACATTGATGCAACGCAGAGAGCTCGGGGAGCTTGGAACTCGAAGAAACCAAGAACCTCACCCTGTCAAGTTACAAGTAGCATGAGTTTCCCAGCCACATAGGGAATCACCAATGAACTTGGCACTTGGTGGGAGAGGGAAGCTCACCCCATCGAGTCTCAAGTAGTTGCTAGGTCAAAATTAACCTATCCATCGAGGCACACGCAAAAGGATCTCAACACTCGGTGGGAGAGGGAAGCTCATCCCACCGAGTCTTGAGTAGTTGACCATCACCACCACCTGCTACTCGATAGGAACAAAACATAAAGACCAGCCCGCAGATAATAAGGGACCCTCCAACTGATAACCCTTAATTGAGTTGACCAGTGAAGCTGGTCAACTTAAAAAATAGAATCCTGGCCCTCCGAAAAGATAAAAGGACCCCCGCAAAATCATCCATAGAGGATGTGCATAACACATAGGTTATGCAAATGTGGATGACATGTAGGTTATGCAATCAGTGAGATTTCCTAATTGGATTTGTAGCTAAGTTGACAGAAAAAGGTCAACAATATCCACTAGATTACCAGTGATCCTATTTGTACCTCATCACTCTGTGATGGTTGACTAGAATTTTGATAAAAGATTATTGCATTCTCACACTTGAAAGGATCATGAGCATCATATCCACAATATTGCACATTTTTGTTTTTTTTGGCCCAACACGAAGAGGCACAATGCACCACTTTTCCATAATTAAAACAATTGGTGTCATTTATTCTCCTACTATTCCTACATCTTCCTCTACCTCCTCTATAATTTGATTGTCTATTATCTTCTTAATATCCTCAATGTTGATTATTGTGCATAGCACATATATTCCAATTCTCCTACTAGGGTGTTTTACGGTATCCAACGTCGTTCTTCTCATGTGTACTATAATTATAATTGTGGAAACCTTGATTTCCTTGAATTATTTGGTTTCCTCCACTCCGGACTAGAAGTTTTTTATCTAAATAATCTTCTATCAAATAAATGTTCAATTCTTTGCATATTGTACAATACATAGAATTAGGTTTCACCGATTTAACTATGGCTAGTGTTTTGTTTGCTCTGTGCACCAAATTTCCTTAGGCTTTTTAGGCTCATTGGTTGTTATCTCTTGTTATATCACTATTTTTTGCATCTTCAATTGTAAGTCTATTGGTACTCAAATCAACAGATTGGAAAATTCTATGAGTATGCCTTGCTCAATTATCAAATCTTCCAATTGATTTGGCCAATTAATAGAGTGAACCTTTTGAGGTTGCTAACTCCCTCACTTCAGGCTCTGTAGGACCTAGGCGAGTGTACCTTCTCACCAACTAACTTTCCAAATTGGTTCTTTTTATAGTAGATTTCACACTGTATTTCTTACTTCTAGTCTTATCTCAAAGTGGCATATATCTTTGGGATAAATTATCTTTAAATTATTTGATTTCTCCTACTCTCTTGGTGATCTTCTTTAATTTACTCTCTTTTCTTTAATCTAGTTCCTACTGTCCACTGAACTATCCTTCATTCTAACTTCTACTTATATCTCATATTAACATAAAAATGAAACTAGAAATGTGGATAAGTGATCTGAATTAAAAATTTGTATGTAATGAGACCAATGCCTTATCTCTTTTGGGAAATAGAGTCATTCACTTGCAAACCCTATGTATAACTCTGAAAGATAATTTTAAAATCCTCCCTTGGATGGATTTGTCAATTATCTAGCCCTCAATGTTACAATTAGATGTCTTCAATTATTGTTAGTCTGATTGAATTTAGCTCTCATGGAAAGACCAATCAGAATAGAATGCAAATAGCCACCTTTTCTCTTCGATGCACTCTATATTTTTCTAACTTGCAATTACAACATGAAATCTTCACAAAAGGATTTACGATAACAACCACTTGCTTCAAATGGTTATAACAAAGAACTGATCTGAAGAGAAATTCACTACAACACAACAGAGGAAAGGAGCACTGACTGTATTTTTTATTTCTATATGATAATATTTTATAAATATTATTTTTTATATCTTACATTACAATTGACTCTAATTGATTCTAATTCCTTTTAATTTTTTACATATAAATATTCTATACAAGGGTTACATCCCTTCACTTCATCCGTCGTGTTTGTTTGGCACCATTCTGACAATTGAGTCACTGCTGAAAACTGTCTATCATTCACATCATTTTAGTATAGGTTATATCGATGAGTTGCTCCTAGTGTGATTTTGTTCTTTGGGTTACCTATGATGATCACATCTTGAATGGTGCTTATCGAGATTGTTTCAATTATCAGCATACCCAAAAACTGTCTTTCCGACTTCACAAGTCATCTTGATGAAAATCTTCACCTTTGATTTTTCCTTTCGCTATAAGTTGTTCCAATATAGGTATTCAATAGAGATTGTGCTATCAGACTAGCTGTTCCAATGTTACTTTATGTACTCATTTTCAAGATAAGTTGTTTTGTCAGGTTATAGATAATCCATTATCTCGATCTCAATAGTTATACCGATAAGGATTCCTTCTCCATTTTCCTTCTATCGCCATAGGTTTCCTGGATATTTATTTCTTCATTCATGAGTTCATAATCGAGATAGTTTTAATGATCAAAATCTCATTGACATGCTATCCCTACTTCATTAGTTATACGATAGGGTATCATAACTCTCTCTTTGTATTTTCCTCTATTAGGACGACATGTCCTAAAATGTGTGTGTGTCGGGATAGCTTACTCTGTTGGCATTGCAAAATATTGCTTCTCCGCCTTTTGTGGTTATTCTGACAGATATCCACATGTTTGGTTTGACACAACTATACCGATGTAATGCTTATCGGAATAGCTTGTTCTATCAAAATCACATAGAATTGTTATTGTGCTTTTGTTAGTCATTCTGATGAGTATTTAGACTTCATGTTCGGCATCACTGTCCCAGTGTCCATGTTCAACATTGATTATTGCATCAGGTTAGCTAT
Source organism: Cryptomeria japonica (assembly GCF_030272615.1). Taxonomy (NCBI): domain Eukaryota; kingdom Viridiplantae; phylum Streptophyta; class Pinopsida; order Cupressales; family Cupressaceae; genus Cryptomeria; species Cryptomeria japonica. Next base: position 713,366,799 of record NC_081415.1, on the reverse strand, counting down.
CCCAATATAAGTATCCAACATTGATTTATCAGATTAGAATAGATATTCCGATATAGTCATGAAATGTTTACTTAGTGAGGTTATCTTACTGATCTTTCTTGGGTTTATAAGGAATTTTTCACATATCATTAGGGCATAATGGTGACAATATGTGGGATTGTATGTTAGGTAAAAGAAAACTCTTGTAGCTTCAACATTAAATAGAAAAGCTTGGTGATCATGTCAGGGGTATTGTTATGAATTTTAGGGTTCCAACAAAGTCTTCAAGTGCTTCTATAGTATTTTTGTCCTCTGATCTTCTCGATGGTTGTACTTCGATCTAGTATTCCATGGCTATTAAGTTGGCGTATTTATCAAATATCATTACATACAATCTCACTCTAATGTTTTTATGTAATCCAGAAATGAACTATTCTATCTTCTTCTTTTTTGTTAGGGGTTCCTCCATTTTTTTGTTGACCTCTTTGAATATTTTATCATAACTCTTTACCGATTCATTTTCTCCTTGTACTAAGTTTCTCATCCATCTTACACTTTCAGTTGGGATTTTCAAAGTTGCAAAATAAACTAAAAAATATTTGTTCACTTCATCTTAGGTGTTTGCATGCTAAGGATAGTTTTTGCAAATTCCTCAATTCTCATTGATAAAAAAAAATCCATTAATCTATCCTTATATACATCTTTTCCCAATATTTCTTTTACTAATTTCATAAGGAATACATGTTCCAAATCATATGTGGATATTGTAGTGGGATGTAGAGTAAAATGAGAAGGATTTAGTGGTAGAGGAGAGAGATGACAGCCAATCATTAGTGTAGAGGGCACAAACACATGTGATAGGTATACGAGAAAAATAGGATGGGGCAATTGAAGAGTCACAAAGAATACTCCTAGATAGAGATAAAATGAGGACATTTTTATATTATTGAGGCATATGTCATACATTTATAGAATTAGAAACTATGTTATTGAGAATGGATTGGGCACATAGAGAGAGACAATACTATACTTGCAGAATAGAGGGAGCAAAAATATTCATAAGTGTCAATCAATTGATTCATAGTGTCTTGAGTAGGACCATTAGGGATATCACTATTAGTGGGTAGGCCACCACATCCACCAATCAAGCCACCACCATCACTAGAGACATCTATAGGACCATGAGGGGGAGAGGGAGAAACCACTAACTATTCATAACTTCATATTGATGGAATCAATGGAACACTGAGAGGGGGGGGTGAATCATTGTTCACCGATTTTTAACTTTAATAACCTGATCTTTCAACCACTAAATAAAAATGAAGAAAAATAAAGTGCAGAAACACAAAGCCAAGATCAGCAACACCATAACATAGATTTTTACATGGAAACACGATTAGGGGAAAAACCATGGTGGGATTCAAACCCACAAAATATTAATATACTCTGTTAGAATTATAAAAATATTACATAAGGGGAATGCACATGGATTCAGACACACTACCTAGAGCTCACTACTTAATTACAAGTAAGGGCTACAACCCAGAAGGCTCACTGCCTTATAAAATGAATACATATAATAATTGGAATGTTTGAACTAATAAGTAGCATCTACAAATGCCTGAAATGGTTCTGGCTAAGCACAAAATACTCTGATCTACACCACTACTTTGTCATGATATTCTATTGTATTTTAGAGCACCAATATTTCAACCACACACATGAAACTATGCACAATCACTCATACACACTTCTCACATAACCATCAATCTCCCAAATGATCAAATCAATTGGTCTAATATATCCACAACATCAAATTAGATCAATTCTATGTCAGCCCAAAAAATGCATAACACACAAATGAAATGTTACCCAAGTCAGCTCAATCCAATCCAAAAACAAATAAGAAGACGAAAAAAAGATGTCCACATGCAAACAATTGCCAAAATTACTCTGCATGATCCTCACAACAAATCTTCACACGTTACTGCCACACAACACTATTCTACCATAAAACTATCTATCGGATCTTCCAACTTACTTAATTTACAACACCGAAGGCCACAAACCTGAAATAAGGCATATTACACATCTACAATACATCTTCAAGATCCGTGAGACCAAATACTCAATACAAATAATCTACCAACCAAAAGATTGTACATTATGCTGGATAGCCTATTCTTCTCACCGGACCTCATCAATCTTCTAAAATGAATGAATGAATCATGAACTACGGACTGTATATCTGACTCAAGTTTCCATCAATGAGAACATTTGATCTTCAATGTAGTGTCTATTGCCAACAATCTCCCCCTTTGGCATTGATGGCAACACTTAGTGAAAAATGACTATGTCAGACCAAAACCAAGATATACACACTGCAACAAGAATATAACTATCGGACTCCAAAGAGTCAAAGAATCAAATATCTCCCCCTAAGATCAACATTTTTCACTCATCTATTCTTAGAGCCCTTTGACATCAATGACAAAGGTATGGTCCTGAAAATTAAAAAATGCTATTTACATATGTACACAGTCCTTACACACTCACAAAAATTTTAAGATATGAACATCAAAATTATTCAATAAGTCCAAGGGCTATCCCAACCTTTCTACAAATTCTCCAACATGGTTATGAACCCACTAAACAAATAAGATTGTGCCTTTTGTTCCTTTACATCTTCTGAATCATGACTGACTAGAGCATCTTGAGTATCTTTGAGAGCACTCAGCATAATGTCCATCTTAGGAGTAACGAGACCCCTAACTTCTCTAACTCTCCCAATTCTTTTCTCTCGGTCATGGTTTTGGCTTCTTATTTTCTCAAGTAGAGATATTACCTAATTCTCATGACTGCTCAATCATACTGACAGGGAATAAAGTGACTGAGATATGCATTCAACCTCATTCTCATGCACCTTAGACTTCTTTTCAATATCTATAGTGAACTTATTCAAGGATAGACATGATTTATACAAGTTCCCACCTTTGGATAATGCATTTTTCATTCTCTTCACACACTCTCCTAATGTGGCTCTCTCTTTGGTGACCATCCTTTTCAAATTCTAAAGCCTCTTTACATTGAACTCCTTTTGGATCTTCTCCTCAACTGACTTTTCAAAAGATTCAAAATGTTTATATCTATAAAATTAATCAAACTCTTTAATTGCCTGGATGGAGTGTCTATAGTGTCCTTTTGAAACAAGGGCATTGATTTCTCCAAAACATTGTTTGCCAAAGTTAGCAACATACTGTCTTCGTTATGAGATTTCAAAAGATCCTCACTAGCTTTCACTTGTGCAAATGATGCAAGTTGAAGATTTTGAATTGGGGAAAAAGAAGCGAGGTTAATCAGACCTTGAATGAATTATGGATCATTAATGAATTTATTTCCCTTTATCGTCTCTCTAGTGTCTTTTGCCTCAAACTTGACTTCAACCTTGACCTCCACTTTTTCTTTTTCAGCATCCTTCTCAAGAACCGGAGGGTCAACTACAACAACCAAAGGATTCTCAACCTTTTCCTTTCCATCAACTACTTTCCCTATATCATATTCTCTAACTTCTTCTTGCACACTGACCTCTACCTGATCATCAGTCTGGACTTCTGGAATATAAGTGTCATCCATTGTCTATTCAGCTTCTAGATTGACCTGTGATGTTATGTCTTGTTCTTCCGGATGAGGTTCTTCTTGCCCTTTAGCCTCATTTACCTCATACTGATTATCTAACAAAATTTTTGTCAAAATCTTTTCAGTCTCCTTTGCAACTTCATCTATCTTCCCTAACATGATTTTATTTAGCCTGTGCTTACTCCTGAATTCATTCTTTGCTAGTTTAATTAATCTATCTATCTCTTCTATATAAATAACTGAACATAAGCTGACTAATACATACTCCTTCAACCTCTCATCTTCTTTATTTGTTGTCTTCCTTCTAGCATCCAAAATGTCATACAAGCTCTTGGGTATGACTATCATTAATTCAATTAGAGATTTACTAACACATTTAGGTATTCTATAGTAGCTTCTTCTAGTTTTCACTTGCCGGATTGATAAAAATTGTTATACCACTCGGATAGTGGCTTCAGGTTACCATTCTTAACTACTTCAATGACAATCTCATTTAATGTCACAAGAAGAACAATAGTAAATTTTCCTTGTTCTACTGCCTCATCAAACTCATATGTCTTAGATTTCTTACCAGATCTTTTTCTACCAGAAGGCTTGTCCTTTGTGATCTTAATGGCTTGTGTAGCTTTGGCCTTCACCTCCTTCACCACCTCATCAGATTCAATCTCTTCATCATCCATAGTCAAAATCTATCTATCTTCCTTTTCTTTTCACCATCGGATGGCTTGATTGAAGATTTAGGCTTGCTTATTGGTTTTGCAGGACCGAAGGAGGGATTTGTGCCTCTCAATTGTCTTGGCTTAGGATTGGTTGCTTCTAGTTTAGCTTCCTTCTTCATAGTCTTCTCCTTAGAGAATATTTTCCTCTCTATCTTTCTGGACAACTTCCTTTGATATTCCCATGTTCTCTACAAGAGCCTCAACCTCTTTCAAAACCTCCTTTTGGATCACTGATTTCTTGAGTTGTTGATGAAGTTTTAAGCTCTTCTCTTTGTATGTTTCGAACCTCTCTTCATTGGGGTCCACCAGTTTACTCAACATATGTTATTTATACAGTTCCAAAATTTGTTCATCGACCTCATAGGGCATTGGCATAATCCATATCATCTAGGGCTCAATGACTTCCATCAAATACTGGTTTGTATCTACCATAAAGTAGATGGTGTCTTGGTATTTTTCTATAATAGACTTGGGGATACTTTCCCTTTCATGCATTTCCTTTTGTAAGTTCTTGAAATAACCCCATAGATTATTATCCTAGACCTTGGAGTCATTAGAATTGTATAGGTGTTCTTGGATTTGAACTCCTACATGTCTGTCAAATGCCCATTGCACTAAACCAACACCTGGAACCTCTTCCACAAAGTAGAAAAATAGACATAGAAGTAATGTGCCAAACTTGAAAGAATGTTTCTTATTTTCTTTTATCTTCCTAATATTCTTGATAGGATCACTCTGGAGCAACTCGCAAATATCATATTTCTTTTTCTCTCTCATCATCTCATATGCGGCATAAATGGTAGTACCAAAAACCAAATTTTCTCTGCTAGAATAATAGATTTTATACCCAATGACCATTGATGTGAACTTGATATCATGCTCCATGATGTAGTTAATTGTCATTTCCCATTTGTCAAATTTTGATCCTGTCGCATTGGTCACAATATGATTCTTCATAGCCTTTAGGGATGGTAGTTCTCTGGATGCACATAATCTAGTTATGGCTTGAATGATTGTCTTGGTAATTTTGTGGGGCTTGTCCAACCATATAAATTTATCATGAACTCTACTCAGTATGAAACAGATCCATTCATGTTCATAAAACATCAGAAACATGATGATTAGCGCAAAACCCTTGTTCTAGAATCCTTGGAATTCCCATTTCAACACCAAACTCTTGTTTGGTAGTTGATCATTGTATAGATTCAACATTTGTGAGCTACCCAATTCCTCAATGGGAAGTGCATATATACACTAATATCTTCAATATGTAGTACTTCGTAGGGCACTGATGAAAATGCACTCTTGGGATCGCCTTCCATAGAGATGAAGGGGTGATTATTGAAATTAGGTCATTCATGCTCAATGATTTCAACAACCAAAGGAGTTGTAGTACCAGATGCAACCATCTTATCGAATTCAAATTTTAAACTTCAATGGAAAAGGGGTTTGACTGTCAAATACCTTTCAACTACATGCAAGGTCGCACACCAAATCTAGATATCATTTCGAAATCTCTATAATTTCTCCTTCACTGCACTCTTTTGCTCTTCCGCTTTGAATGCAAAGTGAGAAATTAATGGCTAATTTTCCTTTTATCCTTTGCATAGTAACTTTTAACTACAATAAATACACTTTTCCCTAATACTTTTGGATACCTTGCATTCACAGAGTTCTCCCAAGGGATCATCTACAGAGCATCAAGTCTGATTAGAAACTTCCAGAAATTCATATGTGACCCTCGCACACATCTCTACAACCCACCAAAACTAGGTATAGATATCCAACAGGGGGTTTAAAATATTTTCATGAAAACCTCCCCCTAAGGTCGAATGCCTTAGCTTATTTCCCAGATGAGGTTCCAGCACTGAAGTTAGGTGCGGACCCATTCACTGCATTATCATCACTCTTGTTCACCCAAGTCTTGTTCATCTACTCTCTAATTTTTCTTTTCCTTTCTCATTTGACTTTACATTATTGCTCGTCTTCCAAACCTCTCCTATTCACATTTATGCTTTTGCAATACTTTGCAATGTGATCATATTTGTTACAATCATAACAAACAACATTTCTTTGCATAGGTCTGAAGTTCATCTGATTTCTTCTTGATCTGCACTGATTAGAAACATGTCCAAACCTACCACATGCACAACATCTAACATTTTTTCTATTTTTAAAGTTATTCATCATAGTTTTGCATACATTTGCCTTATGACCATATTTGTTGCATTTGAAATATTGAGCGGTAAAAGATGGACTAGAATTGTTCATCCTATTTCTGCATTGGCTATCCATATGACCGTATTTATTGCAAACAAAACAATTTCCATTGATTTTATGAGCATTAGGTTTCCTTACTAGAGGCTTTCTTGAGTTGTTCTTTTGTTGTGCTAATTTGGAGCTTTCACCTTTCTCAAATCTAAGACCTTAAGTATAATTAAGATTCTTCTAACTTGCAAGCATCTCATCTAGTTTGGCTGAGTTGGCCCATAACTTCTCCTTATACTCATTTGCAACATCAAGATTATATTTGAGAAGAAGAACCTTCTTCAAAGATCTTCCTCATGTTCTCTTACATTTTGAAGGTCACTCATCAACTATCCATTCTCATTCTCAAGTTTGCAACATTCTTCAGATTTGTCTTTCAAGGACTGAGCAAGATTTTCCTCATTCTTCTTATTTCCTTCAATCTCCCTTGTAAATTTCATCACAATGGCTTCCATTTCATTCTTCTGAAGTGCATTAGCTCTAGCTAGTCTGTCACATTCTTTTGTCTTTTCCTTCAGGGCTTCTTCATCAATATTTTTATTTTCTTTCTCTTGAAGCTGATCAACAAGATCATTTATCTTTTCCTTGGACTTAGTAAGTTGATGGTTTAATGCCTGAATGAAATTTTCACCATCCTTGAGATTTGTTTTCAATTCCCAGACTTTGGCTTTGGACTGATCAAGATCATCGAGTGCAAAAGGTAGTTGTTGTCTAAGACCACTGGAATCCATTAAAACACCTTCCTAGATCTTCATCAAACTATTAGGCTCCTTATGAGGAACTTGGATCTAATACCAATTGATGGAATCAAGGGAAAACTAAGAGGGAGGGGGGTGAATCAGTGTTCACCAATTTTTAACATTAATAACCTGATCTTTCAACCACATAATGCAAATGAAGAAAAATAAAGTGCAGAAACACAAAGCCAATATCAACAACACCATAACGCCAAGATTTTTACATAGAAACCCGATTAAGGGGAAACCATGGTGGGATTCAAACCCATAATATTAATATAATCTGTTAGAAGTATAAAAAATATTACCTAAGGGAAATGCACATGCATTCAGGCTCACTACTCAATTAAAAGTAAGGGCTACAGCCCGAAAGGCTCACTGCCTTACAAAATGATTACATATAATAATTGGAATGTCTTAACTAATAAGTAGCATCTACAAATGCCTAAAATAGTTCTGGTTAAGCACAAAATACTCTAATCTACACCACTGCTCTGTTTTAATATTCTATTGTATTCCGGAGCACCAATATTTCAACCATGCACATGAAACTATGCACAATCGCTCATACACACTTCTCAGATAACCATAAATCTCTCAAATGATCAAATCAATTGGTCTAATATATCTGCAACATCAAATTAGATCAATTCCATGTCATCCCAAAAATTGCATAACACATAAATGAAACATTACCCAAGTCTGCTCAATCCGATCCAAAAAAAATAAGAAGACCAAAACAAGATGTCCACATGCAAACAACTTCCAAAATTACTCTCCAAGATCCTCACAACGAATCTTCACACGTTACTGCCACAAAACACTATTCTACCATAAAACTATCTAGCAGATCTTCCAACTTACTTAATTCACAACACTGGAGGCCACAAATTTGCAATAAGGCATATTACATGTCCACAATGCATCTTCAAGATCCATGACACCAAATACTCAGCACAACTAATCTACCAACCCAAACATTGTACACTCTACTAGATAGCTTGTTCTTCTCACCGGACCTTATGAGACCTCATCAATCTTCCAAAATGATTGAATGAATCATGAACTGTGGACTGGATATCTGACTCAAATTTCCATCAATGACAACATTTAATCATCAATACAGTGTCTATTTCCAACAATCTCCCCCTTTGGCATTGATTTCAACACTTAGTGAAAAATGACTATGTCGGACCAAAACCAAGATATACACATTGGAACAAGAATCAAGCTGTCAAACTCCAAAGAATCAAAGATCTCCCCCTAAGATCAACATTTTTCACTCTATTCTCCAGGCCCCTTGACATCAATGACAAAGGGATGGTCCCAGAAATAAAAAATGTTATTTACATATGTACACAGTCCTTACACACTCACAAAAATTCGAAGATATTAGCATCAAAATTCTTCAATGAGTCCGAGTGGCTATCTAAACCTTTCTGCAAATTCTCCAACACAGTTATGTTTTGTTATATTCTGTAGCACCAATCTTTCAACCGTGCACATGAAACTAGGTGCAATCACTCATACACACTTCTCACATAACCATTAATCTCCCAAATGATCAAATCAATTGTTCTAATATATCCACAATATCAAATTAGATCAATTCCATGTGGGCCCAAAAACCACATAACACACAAATGAAATGTGTTACCCAAGTCATCTCAATCTGATCCAAAAATAACTAAGTGGACCAAAACAAGATGTCCACACACTTCCCATATGGCATCTCAACAACTTCAAACATGCAAACAACCACCAAAATTACTCTGCGCGACCCACACAATAAATCTTCACACATTACTGCCACAAAACATTGTTCTATCAGAAAATTGTTTACTGGATCTTCCAACTTACTTAATTCACAACACCAGAGACCACAAACCTGAAACAAGGCATATTACATGTCCATAATGCATATCTAAGATCCACAATACCAAAGACTCAACACAACTAATCTACAAACCAAAATACCATACACTCTACCAGATAGCTCGTTCTTCTCACCTGACCTTACTAGACCTCACTTAATCTTTCAGAATGAATTAATGAATCATGAACTGTGGATTAGATATATGACTCAAGTTTCCATCAATGACAACATCTGATCGTCAATGCAGTGTCTCTTTCCAACACATATATGGATAGATGAGTTTTGTGATTTTTCTTATGATGACGAGGTTTACATTTCATGAATTTACATGCATATATGTTTGTGATTATAATGGTTCATGATGATTTTTACAATTGTTTATGCTTGGTTTTTTTTCATAATGGTACATGACCTGTGGATATAATATGGAGTGAAAGTTAGAATAGAAATTTATGAATGTATTAAAAATGATGAGTATTCAATGTAGTAGAACAAAAAATGATGGTTGGATGTGTTAGAATAGAAATAGATGGGATGCTAATGATGTTTGTGTTGATACGTACATGATATAACATTAACATTTGTGTAAATAGGTACCTATTATTTGTTATAGCAACAACCTTACACATAATGATATTATCAATTCTAATGATAATATGTTAGTGCATGGAGGGCTCATACAAAAACACACTTGTTGTAGAAAACACATCATTTCAATAAACATGTTAGGGCACACCATGATATGGGAAATGATGGTGACAATAATGTTTTATTATATGGATCACTATAAATGTAAGAAAACAAATTACACCCAAGAAATACATATGATTTGGCAACTGATGTGGCATTGAAGCCAAGAATTGGTATGGGGGATGGGGTTGGACATAGGGTAAATAATAAGGGGATGGAAAGTTGAGGTAAAAATGAGATACAAAAATAGGTTAGTGGGTGGGGTTATATGGAAAGTTAGGATGGGAGGTACCTAGATAAGGAGTAGATGAGGGGATTTTAATGCATAGGTCTAAGAGATTAGGCACTTTTGATAGGTGGGAAATTTGTTCAAGGTATGAAGGTAGGGAAAATATATTGGACATTGTTGCTACTAGGATATGTTGTTGTCATTGATGTCAACATATTCATGCTTTGGTGATTGCAGATTGGTTTATTGGGATCATGGCTTGGTGTATTGAGTATTTCTAGTATAATTATATTCTTCTGTTTTGGTCTTGGTGATCTAGAAAGCTTAATTGATCATATTAGATGATCTGGTTATGCAGTTTATTTTTCTGATCAGTGATTTGCAGAGTTCAGTATTTCCTCTGGTATATTTTAGTTTGATTAGATCTTGATCTGAGATTTTGGGAGATTGTTTGGGATGGTCTTGTGTATCTTCATTTCAAATGGTTCATGATTTGTTCCTTCATAATTTATCTTTTCTTCATTACAGTTGTTATTTTTTGTGTACTCTTGAGGTTTTAGATGTTGATCGATAAAGATTTGATAAGTGGTGTTGGTGCAACCATTTCTGATGTTTCCTAAGTATGTCCTATTTGTTTGGATGATCCGCATTGATTGTTGTGTGAGTTGTTGGTGTCTTTGTTGAATTGGTGATATTCTTCATGTTATGCAATTTTTCTGGTGGTGTAGCGTGTTGCGGTTGATCTTGGCATGACTACTAGTTGTGGTGAGCATTTGGATATTTGATTTAGGACCATGTTATGTCATGTATATCATTATATTGGTCTGGTGGTCAATCTTTGTATCATGTGATATAATTTTGTAATTGTGAGTTGAGGGTTTAGTTGACCTTGTTGTCAAGATTGATGATTTGTATAAATAGGTGATATTATCATGTAATTTAAATATACAAAGGTTGTGTCTACATTATCAAAGAGTGGTGTATGTGCGAACAAGTGATTCATCCTTTGGAATTGTGATTGGGAAAAGATTGGTGTTGCAGAGAAGACATTGTGCGTAACTAGAAATGTCATCAGGGATTTGGAGATTCTATTCTTTCACTTCATTTCTTCCGGATTGTAGGCTGAATCTTGTTGTAAGTTGGTGAGACTTCCCTGAGGGTTGTAGTCTTCTGGGTTAATATCTTTTTGTTGGAAATTGACACTCATTGGATTTATTTTGTAGTCATTGATGGCAACAAGATTAGATGGAAGTCATATACTGACAGACACCAGCATTGGAGTATCCAAGATTACACCAATATCGACACTGACATCGACATCACTACTTGAAGGAAGCCGACATCAAGGAAGAATTATTCAGTAAATCATTTTGTAATTATTGTCGAGGTCGACATTGAGTAACTTTTGTAAAAAGCATTGTAAGCCGACATAAGGCATATTATTTGTAATGGGTATATAGGTCATTCTTCTAGGTCATTTTGGATATTGTATAAGATATGACATAGGATGCAACATAAGAGAATATAGCATAACTATATAATGTGAAGTATATGTATGTAGATCATTTGTATGAAAATGTTATATCAAGCAATGATCTGTAGATAGCTTGGAAAGTATTCTTGGAGGAGAAGAGATATTAGTAGTAGGGTTCACGGTTTATGAACCGGCATAGAGCAGAGCTAGAACCGAAACTCTATTTGGCATTGCAGATGCATTTTTTAGTTCAATTTTATTGTCTTACTTCAGTAGAAACTTGTAGTTAGTGAGACTCTTTAGTGATGAGAAGTATGCTCTAGGCAGTGTGCCTTCCTGCATGTGCAGGCCCCCATTATATGTAATATCCTTTCATATGGCCAGTGAATAGATATTGTGGGTCACAAATCCCACCATGGTTTTTCCTCTTTGAGGTTTTCCACGTATAAATTATGTGTGTTATGGTGTTCATTTATGTGGATGATTGATTTGCTTCATGTTATATGTTTATTTGTTTACCGGTTTATATATGTATGGTATAAAAGGATAAAATCTTGTGTTACCAACAGAACATTGATTCAGCCCCCCTCTCAGTGTTCTTGGATCCCAACAATTGGTATAAGAGCCTAGTACCTCGGAAGAAGTTTAACAACTTGAGGAAGATCCTGAAACTGGAATCTTTGAACATTGGCTATGGAGAAGAAACTTGAGATGGCTCTTGAGGATTATGATGCTGAAAGGATGAAGAACTTGAAATTGCAAGAAGAATTGAATTCTGCAAATGAATTCATTCTTATCCTGCAAGAAAGGTTATCATCAACTCAAGCCAAGAGAAAAGAACTTTTGCAAAACTCAGATGATGAGGAGAAGAATGCACTTAAGGAACAATGTCAGAAACTAAGTCAAGCAAACATGTTCATGAAGAATGAAATGCAAGATTTGACTATGAGGTTATCAAAAGATATTGAGGACAGAAAGAAGAAGGAAGATAATCTTGTTATATCTTTGAAAAACAAATTTGATGAATGTGGCAAATTGACTCATGAGAATAATCTATTGATAACTGATTTGGCACACTCCTGGAACAGTGAAAAAGAACTTGAAAGACAAATAACTACTCTGAGAGATGATCTAACTACTGCAAGTGAGTATAAAGAAAAATTCAGGATTAGTGTTGCACAGTTGGATGATTTATTGAAAAGACAAAGGTAGATTGATGATTCTAGAGGACTTGGATTTGTACAAGGTGAAAGCTTTGGTACTGCAAATGAAGATCAGACAAATAGTATGTAGAACTCATCAGAATAGAGGAAACCGGTAAGGCAATCTAATGCTTATAAATTCAATGGTAGTTGTTTTGTTTACAATAAATTTGGGCATATGGCTAAACAATGTAGAAATAAAGAAAATCAAAACTACAATTCTGTTCTTGGTCAATGCACAAATTGCAAGAAATATGGTCATAGATTAGAAGATTGCAGAATGAATGTTAAATGTCATGCATGTGGAAAGTTTGGACATTTTTCTAATCAATATAGGTCAAGGAATGACACCGGATTTGTCAAAGCAATTTAGAAAAACAATGTCAAGAGAGATAGGGTGATTAAGGAAGTAGCACTTTTGGAAATGTGTCGTTCTATGAACAATGAGGAAATGAAAAGATGCATAGATGTTGCAAATAGGACAGTTTTCAGTAGTAAACCCCGACAGATAAGTCTTATGATGGGAAGAGTAAATGAGGTGATAAATGAGACCAGTAAGGGTTGGACCAAATTCTTCCAGAAGAATCCATATTTTCTTATATTTCAAGAAGAATTTGCAAAATCTACATCTTCCACCATTCCTGACAAATCAAAAGGGAAAGGTATTTTGGGTAGTTCAACTCCAATTTTGACTACACTGACAGTAACTATAGACATACAGACACAACCGACAGTAAAGGAGAGTGTACAGTCCATACCAACTGAAACTATTTTTGAGCAAGGAAATGTATAGGATACTGTAAATACTATGGATAATACTCCACCGACAGTAATTGACACTGCACCAAGTGGTGGAGCCACTAGTGCAAAAGAGTTTGCAAAGGACAAGGTAAAGGATATTGGATCTATATCGATAGTTAAAATTGATTCCTTGACAAAGGTTTTGGAAATTGACACTTCTCAAGTTGAGAATAAATCCATCACTGAGATGAGTCCCATTGAGTTGATGATGATGGAAACTTAGAAACTATTAAAGTAGGGTACTGCAGACAAGGGAATAATTGATCAATCAGTTACAGTATTGCACAGATTGACACCTGATTGTTGTTGGCATATGTGCATAAGCTTGATGACATGATGATATTGTATGTTGTCATTGATGTCAATATGTTAAAGTATGAACCGGTATATTGAAGTAAGCAAACTAGCAAGAGAACTGGTATATATGAAAAAGTGAAGCGGTATGATGAAGTGTGAACTAGTTTGATGGAATGAACCGGTTTGATGGAATGAACCGGTATATGCAGAAAGTGAACCGGTATGTGAATCGGTATATGGAAAGTTTGTATTGAGGTTTCTAGTTAATGCATTCCAAGTTTGTGTGACTCGATCAACGACATCCTATGATGGGTTAGCATTGAAATGGAGATCAGATCATGTTGCCACGTCAGCCTTGTACGAGTGAAGGATTTCCTTGAGGATCTTGCATGAAGAAGATTGATCCTATTTACCTCGGGAATGTGCAAAGTCTCAATAAACAGTGGAGGGCGTGTGATGGGTTATCAACTTCCAGAAGTGGCAAAGAAAAAATGATGGAGAACATCTTGAGATTTGTTCAAGACTATTTTATTCAATGCAATGTGTTTGAATGGTCAGGATTGGATCGACTGTACTGATAACCTTAATGTTTAGGGTTTAGGGTTTATGCTACCGACCTATCTATTTCCTATAAGGTCAATGATGATTTTCATTGTGAAGTTGTTGGCAAATGTTATGTGTGTATCCAAGTGAAGAGATACTTGATTCTTGACAGACTAGAGAAGTGTGTTGTTACCTGCAAAGTGTGATTGCATAAGTAAAGGAGCTAAAGTGGATCAGCCTTGGCATTGTGTACTGTTATCAGATTAGTGTATTACCTGTTGACTTCTAACCATTTCAGCAGTTGGAAAATCCCTTAACTAGGTAGCTTTAATAGGCTTTGTGTAAATCCTTTAACAGAGTGACTCAATTCAATGAGTTCTTGAAATCCTCTTGCGAGGTAACCTTTAACAAGGTTCTAACCTTTAACCGGGTATTTAGCTATCCCTTAACTGGTTGACCCCTAGCAGGATCGGTTCCTAGCAGAACCTATTGTAAAGTTCTTAACCAGATTAGGCTCCTAACAAATCAAACTTTAGAAGAGTTCAAAGAACAACTTGTGGGTATTCATCCCCACCGTGGTTTTTCCTAGTTGGGTTTCCATGTGAAAATTCAATGTGTCATGTGTGATGCCTTTTCATGTGATGATTAGTATTCTCTGTTAAATACATGTTGATCTAGTGGTCTTTATATTTCTGATGTATTACTTGTTTATGCATATGGGTGAAGTGGAAAGGAGATATTAGGTGTGGTGAAGATCTAAGTGTTATCGGTTTATGTCTTTCACAATCATTTTGTGTTTTACCAATAGTACCCTATTTTAGATCGGTGATATTGTTTACCAGTTAGTACAGTCTATACTGTTTGAGTTGTTGAGAAAAGTTTTTGTCTATACTGATTCACCCCCCCCCCTAGTATTTGTTGAGTACTTTCTATTCATCATTATTCATCAATTGGTATCAGAGCAACCTCCAGGTCCTCTGTGTTATAAGCTTAACCACTTGAGGAAAAGATCCTACTCTAATGATGAAGAGGGAAGGTCCTAAGTTTAACAGAGATAAATATAAGATATGGAAGGATAGAATGAAGATATACATTAAAAGCATAAGGTGCTGAATGCTGGAGCTATGTTGAGAATACTTATGTTGTCTATATCGGTGCTCTCACTGATGATCAAAGAAGAGAAATTTAGGAGAATGGACAAGTCATGGAAGCTCTTATCAGCAGCCTATCTAATGTTGAGTTTATTGATGTTCAAGAAAAAGACAATCCTAAAGATGTATGGGATACTCTGGAGTTTATCTATGGTGGTGATGAGCATATGAAGCAAGCTAAGGAAGAAAGCCTTAGATGAAATTTTGAAGACATGCAGATGGTTGAAGGAGAGACCATTCAACAATATGGGATATGGATTAAAACTATTGTTGGAGACATCAAGAGTGCAGGAGGCACAATGGATGATTCCACCATTATTAGCAAAGTTGTGAGAACCTTGTTATTGGTCTATGCAATAAGGGTTGCCGCTATTTAGGAGTTGAGATCTATTGATAAGACAAAGGTGTCCCTTGATTCTATCATTGCTAAGTTGACCGCTTATGAGCTAAACAGTTATGATGGCAGTGTTTAGAAGACTTCTTCAACCTTTAAAGCACCTGCTGCACTATCTAGAAAGGGTAAAGAATTTAGTACCAGTTGTGAACCTAGACAAAGCAAAGATATGGATGACAAGGAAATACTGATGGAATTTGAAGCTCTTCTAGCCAAGAGACTTCCTAAGGGAACTAGTAAATACAGAGGTAAGCTCCCTTTGAAATGATTTTCTTGCATTAGGATAGGACACATTATTGTTAACTGTCCTAATGGTGATAATAAGGACAAACCAGAGAGGTTCAAAAAGTTCAAAGGAGGAAATAGGAGAAACTATCTTGTTGTAGTTGATGAAGGTGTCACTGATGATGAATCAAAAGATGAAGAAAGTGAAGACATAGTATTTGTAGCTATCAAGGAAGATGTGTCAGACAAGAAGGCTCTTGTCTCCTGCTTTGATAATTCTAATGAATGGATTATTGACAGTGGGTTTTCTCACCATGTGATTGGTGACCGGAGAAATTTTTTGTCTCTGGAAGAGTATGATGGAGTTGTAGTCTAATTTGGTAATGATGCACCTTGTATGGTAAAAGGAAAAGGGTCTATCTCTCTAAATGGAAAAAGCAGTGCTGATAATGTGTATTGGGTAGAATGTCTCAAGCATAACCTTTTGAGTGTTGCTCAGCTGAATGATAATGGACTCACTCTAGAATTCAAAGATGGAGTATGCAAAATAAAGGGAAAGAAAGGTGAACTGATGGCCACAGGTATGCAGACCAAAGGTTACCTATTTAAGATAAAATGCAAATATCAGCCAACGTCTAATGGCTAAGTATGATGACAGTTGGATATGGCATAGGAGACTCTACCATGTAAATTTTGATAACATTGTGAAGGCCAGTAAGATCAAGGTAGTTAGAGGATTGTCTGTGCTAAACAAACTGGAGAATCCTTTGTGCAGAGAATGTCAATTGGGGAAAATGTCTTCCTCAACCTTCAAAGGTAAATCTTTCATAGCAGATAATTTACTTGATCTTGTGCATACTAATTATTGTGGTCCTATGAATACTAGGAGTGTTCAAGGAGATAGCTACTTTATGATTCTTATTGATAATTGCTCAAGAATGATGTGGGTCACATTCTTGAAAGACAAGTCTGAAGCTTTTGGAAAGTTTAAAGCCTTTAGAGCACTTGTTGAAAAAGAAAGTGGTAAGAAAATCAAATGCCTTAGAACCAATCAAGGAGGTGAGTTCACCTCTGGAGAATTCAATAAATACTATGAAGAAAATGGCATCAAGAGGCAACTATCTACCCCTCGGACTCCACAACAGAATGGGCTAGCGGAAAGGAACAATCAAACTATAGTTGAAGCAACCAGAACAATGCTGATTCAAGGAAAGGTTGGTCACACTTTTTGGAGAGAAGGGATGAGAACTGCAATCTACACTATGAATCGGGTACTCATCAAGAAAGGAAAGGATAAAACACCTTATGAGTACTGGACTGGTAAGACTCCTGTAGTAAGCTACTTTGGACTGTTTGGTAGCAAGTGTTATATCAAGAGGAGTGAACACTAGAGAAAGTTTGATGCAAAATGTGATGAAGGAATATTCCTAGGATATTCCACCAAGAGAAAAGCTCTCAAGTGTTTCAATAATAGGACTCAAAGAATTGTTGAAAGTGTCAATGTCATAGTTGATGAAACCTCTGAGAAACTTGAGGAAACTAATAGTGAACAAGTGGTAGATGAACCGGTTGTAACCTTCTGAGAATCGGTTGCAAAACAACCTAGTACCAGTAACTGTGCTCCTATACTGGTAGATGTTGATGCTAATGAAGATGAGGATGAAGAGGAAATAGCTAAGGTCATTCCTAGGTATGTAATGTTGAATCATGATTCAAAGAAAATCATAGGAGATAAGGATGCAGGAATTCTTACAAGAAGAAAGGTCAGAGAAAATTATTGTATGATCTCTGAATTTGAGCCTAAAACATTTAGAGAGGCACATAAAGATGAAGACTGGATCAAGGCTATGGAAGAGGAACTTGACTAGATAGAGAATAATGGTACATGGTCTTTGGTACCTAGTCCTTAGCATAAAAATGTCATTGGCACCAAATGGGTTTTCAGAACAAGTTGAATGAAGATGGCACAATTGTAAGAAACAAAGCCAAACTAGTGTGTAAGGGTTATGCTCAAGGAGAAGGAGAAGACTATGGAGAAACCTTTACTCTAGTAGCCAGATTGGAAGGATTTTGAATGCTTCTTACATATGCAGCCTTCAAGGGATTCAAAGTGTATCAGATGGATGTAAAATCTGGATTTTTGAATGGTATACTTGAAGAGGAAGTGTATATAGAACAACCAGATGGGTTTGCCATATCAGAAGATAGTGATATGGTGTGTAGGATACATAAAGACTTGTATGGATTATAGCAAGCACCTAGAGCATGGTTTGAATGCTTACACTCACATCTTGTAAAGATTGGATTTGAAAGAACAAGTGAAGATAGCAATATCTATCTGAAGTTAGAAGGAGATCAGATCCTGATCTGTGAAGCATTTGTTGATGACATAATTTTTGGTGGAGATGATAAGATGAGTCATGATTTGGCAGATGAGATGAAGAAGGAATTTGAAATGTCACTAATTAGAGAGATTAAGTTCTTCATTAGACTACAGATTCAACAAATGAAAGATGGTATCTTTATCACTCAATCCAAGTATGTCAAAGAGGTGTTGAAGACCTTTGGCATGCAAGACAACAAACTAGTTGGTACACCGATGGTGACCAGTTGTAAATTGTCAAAAGAAGATGACTCAGCATTGGTAAATGAGAAGGAATACCAATCAATGATTGGTAAGTTGCACTATGTAGTACACAGTAGACCAAACATTGTACATGCAGTGGGCATTACTGCACGTTTCTAGAAAAGTCCAAGAGAACCTCACTTGGTAGTTGTCAAGCAAATTCTTAGATATCTAAAGGGAACTATTGACTATGGATTGTGGTATCCATATAGCAATGATTTCAATCTCAAAGTGTTTACCAATGCCGATTGGGCTGCTAATGTGGATGACTGGAAAAGCACAATCGGTGGTGCATTCTTTCTTGGTGGTAGACTAGTTTCATGGATGAGTAAGAAGCAGAGTTGTATATCTCAGTCTACAGTAGAAGTAGAATATGTAGCAGCATTTACAAACTACACTCAAACAATTTGGATGAAGAATGTATTAAGTGGTTTCAAAGTCCATGTATCTAAACTGGTGACTATATTTTGTGACAACACAAGTGCAATTAATATTTCCAAGAATCTGGTTTTGCATGCTAGAACCAAGCACTTCGAGCTCAAGTATCATTTCTTGAGGGAGAAGGTTTAGAACAAAGAAGTTGTATTACAACATGTTTCCAGTAAGGAGCATTTAGTAGATATATTCACCAAGCCTCTACCAAAGGCTACATTTACCTATTTAAGAGGTGAAATAGGGGTACTGCCCCTTCAAGAGGTGAACTAAAGGTTTGGTGCTCCACATCAGTCAGGTATTACATTGTCAAATCTTTTTAGGATTGGTGTGTTGAAGGATGCTACTCCTCAGGGGGAGGAGTAAAGTGGAACATAGTTGTTTGTGCCTCCACTTTGGTATTTTTGTCAAAGGGGGAGAAGATGTGAGGCGGAGAAGATATCTACAGTATTGGGGAGAAGATGTGAAGTGAAGAGATATCTTTGTATATTGCCATTAATACCAAAGGGGGAGATTATTGGCATATGTACAGAAGCTTGATGACATGATGATATTGTATGTTGTCATTGATGTCAATATGTTGAAGTATGAACTGGTATATTGAAGTAAGAAAACTAGCAAGAGAACCGTTATGATAATGTGAACAGGTATATGTGAAAAAGTGAAGTGATATGATGAGGTGTGAACCGGTTTGGTGGAATGAATTGCTATATGCAGAAAGTGAACCAGTATGTGAATCGGTATATGGAAAGTTTGTATCAGGGTTTCTAGTTAATGCATTCCAATTTTGTGTGACTCGATCGACGACATCCTGCGATGGGTTAGCATTGAAATGGAGATCAAATCGTGTTGCCACATCAACCTTGTGCACATGAAGGATATCCTTGAGGATCTTGCATGAAGAAGATTGATCCTATCTACTTGAATGTGCAAAGTCTCAGTAAATGGTGGAGAGCGCATGATGGGTTATCAGCTTCCAGAAGCAGAAAAGAGTGAACGATGGAGAACATCTTGAGATTTGTTCAATACTATTTTATTCAATGCAATATGTTTGAATGGTCGGGATTGGACCGACTGTACTGATAACCTAAATGTTTAGGGTTTAGGTTTTAAGCTACCGACCTATCTATTTCCTATAAGGTTGATGATGATTTGCATTGTGAAGTTGTTGGAAAATGTTATGTGTGTATCCAAGTGAAGAGATACTTGATTCTTGCCAAACTAGAGAAGTGTGTTGTTACCTACAAAGTGTGATTGCAGAAGTAAAGGAGCTAAAGTGGATCTTCCTTGGCATTGCATGTTGTTATCATAATAGTGTATTACCTGTTGACTTCTAACCATTTCAGCAGTTGGAAAATCCCTCAACCGAGTAGCTTTAACAATCTTTTTATAAATCCTTTAACAGAGTGACTCAATTCAATGAGTTCTTCAAATCCTCTTGTGAGGTAACCTTTAATAGGGTTCTAACCTTTAACTGGGTATTTAGCCATCCCTTAACCGAGTGATCCCTAGCAGGATCGGTTCCTAGTAGAACCTATTGTAAAGTCCTTAACCAGATTAGGCTCTTAACAGAGCAGAATTCAGAAGAGTTCAAAGAACAACTTGTGGGTATTCATCCCCACCATGGTTTTTCCCAGTTGGGTTTCCATTTGAAAATTTAGTGTGTCATGTGTGATGCCTTTTCATGTGATGATTAGTATTCTCTGTTAAATGCATGTTGATCCAATGGTCTTTATATTTCTGATGTATTACTTATTTATGCATATGGGTGAAGTGGAAAGGATATATTAGGTGTGGTGAAGATCTAAGTGTTACCAGTTTATGTCTTTCACAGTCATTCTATGTTTTACCGATAGTACCCTATTTTAGATCGGTGATATTGTTTACCAGTTAGTGTAGTCTCTACTATTTGAGTTGTTGAGAAATTTTTTTGTCTATATTGATTCACCCCCTCCTCTTAGTATCTATTGAGTACTTTCTATTCATCATTATTCATCAATTGTAAGATTGAAGATGGAGCAAGCCCTTCTAGCAAGCTCAAGACCCTAACAGAACATATTTCTAACAATTTTCAATCTCTGAGGCAAATTGCAGACCAACATGCTTTAGAAAGATTCACTGCAGCTAAAATAGAAGCCACCAGATCATAGAAATAGAGAAAAAGAAAATTGAGGCCAAACTCATTCTTATTGAGAATTGTTTGAAACAAGGTACAAATATCTACAGGGTCTGTTGTAACATAGGAATTCTTACAGCTAATGTAGATAGCAGATTAAAGGAGTTACATGATAAGGTAGCTAGCATTGCAAACTCTTTTGATGGATTAACCGCACTAACCATATTAGTTGATGAACAAATTTTGTCCTTGGAGAACCAAATTTATGCTTTTGAGAAGGAGAGAGATAAAGTCATTAGGAGAGAAAGAAGTCTTAGAGGACTGGTGAGTCCTAGATTAGATTCATTGGGTGTTCATAAGAGAGAGTGCATGGACATGATTGCTAAACCCACACCAGCAGATGTCAAAGAGAAGGAAACACTTGCCCACTTACTAAGTGGACTAGCATATATATCTGACACCTTCAAAACCGGCTGGGATGCATATCTTTAGTTATTGAATAAGGCTTACCCAGAAATTTTTAATTTAGTCAAGCTCCAGTGACATTAATAGTATTCAATTATTCTTTTGTTCTGAATTCTTTCAATTTTCTTTCACTAGTCTTTGGCATTGATGCCAAAGGGGGAGTATGTATATATGTGAAAAATATCAGAAAAATTAGATAGGATCACATGGGAAGGATATCAGGATATCAGAAGGAGTGTATTTATCAGGGGGAGTATATTTCAGTTGAATCGGCAGGGAATCCATTGTTCACATGAGTGTTTCCATCAATGCCAAAGGGGGAGATTGTTGGCAATTGACACTCATCGGATTCATTTTGTTTTCATTGATGACAATAAGATTAGATGGAAGTCATATGCTAGCATTACGAGGCATATACCGATAGACATTGGCATTGGAGTATCCAGGATTACAGTCACCAGTACTGGCATCGAAATCAGTACTTGAAGGAAACCGACATCAAGGAAGATTTATTTAGTAAATCATTTTGTAATTATTGTCAAGGTCGACATTGAGTAACTTTTGTAAAAAACATTGTAAGTCAACATAAGACATATTGTTTATAATGGGTATATAGGTCAGTATGCTAGGTCATTTTGGATATTGTATAAGATATGACATAGGATGCAACATAGGAGAATACAACAAAACTATATAATGAGAAGTATATGTATGTAGATCATTTGTATGTGAATGTTATATCAAGCAATGGTTTGTAGATAGCTTGGAAAGCATTCTTGGAGGAGAAGAGATACCGGTAGTAGGGTTCAGGGTTTATGAACTGGTATAGAGCAGAGCTAGAATTGAAACTCTATTTGGCATAGCAGATGCATTTTTTAGTTCAATTTTATTGTCTTCCTTCAGCATAAACTTGTAGTCAATGAGACTCTTTAGTGATGAGAAGTATGCTCTAGGTAGTGTGCCTTCCTACATGTGCAGGCCTCCATTATATGTAATACCCTTTCATATGGCTAGTGAATAGATATTGTGGGTCACAAATCCCATCGTGGTTTTTCCTCTTTGAGGTTTTCCATGTATAAATTATGTGTGTTATTGTGTTCATTTATGTGGATGATTGATTTGCTTCATGTTATATATTTATTTGTTTACTGGTTTATATGTGTATGGTATGAAAGGATAAAATTTTGTGTTATCGGCAAAATACTGATTCACCCCCCTCTCAGTGTTCTTGGATCCCAACACTTTTGAGCTGTGAGCTCTAGGCAGTGTGCCTAAATGCATGTGCATTCCCCATTGTAATTTTTATATACTAATATAGAGTATCTGGTGCAAGGGCACAAAATTTTTTGTTAAGTTTGTTTCCAAGATGTTAGCATCATGTTTTGTAGTTTTGTAATAAGGCCAAGAGGCCATTATTTGTGTGATCAAATGATTGCAAGGGCCTAAGAGTCTTTGTTTGGCCAATGTTGGCATGAGAGCTCCTAAGGGTGCCAGGTAGAGAACTTAATAGGATAATTTTTTGGGTTAATGTAGGTTGGTTGATGTTGTTTTGAGATTTTTAAGGTTATATAAATCATTTGAGAGTGATCAAGTTTGGTTTTGAGCAAAGTTGCTCACCTATGCAACAATTTGCAAAATTTGCAAAAGTTGCTCATAGCAACTTTGCAACATTTTCATACTCCAATGGTTACTTGGTTGACACAAATAGTTGTGAGCATTTGTAACTACTCCAAGGCTAGTATAAGGCTTGGAAAGACCGATGATATCCTATTGTTGAAGGTTGTTGAAGATCTGAAGCAAATAAACAAGTTTGGTTTCCCATTTGTGTGTATTCTACTGAGTTTTGATTGTTCTTTGCAACTTCGTATGACCTGTACGGATCAAGAATCCCAAAAAAGGGACATGGATTATTATTTTGGTATCTTACCTTTATTTTATTTTTATTTGTAGTCTTCAAGTGTTGTAGTTTGTGAATAAACTCCATTTTGTTGCAGGCAGGTTCAAGAGCCCTAAAAACTAGGGTTTTGAGAGCAAAATGGCTCCAACCTAACGTTCCATGGTGGATTTCCTCTTAGAAACCTTGTAGAATGTTAGGTTGCAATGTATTCTATGTTTTATTTTATTTTTTGAGATAGGGGAAGCCAAAACAAAGATTTGCCACCATACCCTAAGCTTGGCAAGTTGAGTTGGCAAGCATTAGGAATAATGGATAACAGTCCCTAATTGGGTGAGTCCGGTGGGTGAAGGAGAAGTATGATAGGTTTGGAATTCAATATGGAAACATAGACCCCATAATATTGACATTCACTCAGGCAATCAGACCGGTGAAGGAGTTTTAACCAATTCATATTTTAAAGGCCTAGGAAGGGGCAATTAGGCCTAGTTAACCGGTAGGGGTTAGACATGTGGGTGATAAAACCCCCTTCGGTTTTGAGATATTGTATGTAAAATACAAAAGGGTATCTGGAATGGCAAAGAGTTCATAGGGTTGTTTAGGAAGTTTAATTGATGAATGCAAAATACCTCTCTGACTGGGTTACTAGAACTGGTTAGGCCTAAAAGTGCAATTTTTGTGTAAAACACCAAACTGGTAAGTGTTAAAGGCTCCTAAGTAAGGAATAGGATTTTCAATCCATCTAGAATCACCCATTCTAATGTGTGTAGTGTGGGGAATGAAGATCCTATAGTAGAGGGGTTGAACTCTCAGGTTGAGTGTGAAAGAGAGTGGGAAAACAATGTCTCCGAAGCAAGAAAATGGAACTCACAAAACAATAAGAGCTTATCCTAGCCTAAGGACCTTTGGAAGGTCAGAGAGGGTAATTCTTGCGGACCCTTGGAGGGTGTGAGGTGTAGAATCATTGGATGGTTCTTGTGTAGCTTGTAGGAGATACCTAGGTAAGGTAGCACAAACCAGTGAGAGACAATCCACTCTCAATCAAATTGGTATCAAAACCAATTGATTGAACAAAGTGGTGTATGTCATACCTAGAGGTAGAGTTAGAAGCCAGCAACATGCCACAAAAGGCATGTGCTAAGAGGCCATCAGGAGTTGGTCCAAGATATGCTTAGTGAAACCGGGGAGCAAGAAACCACGAAAGGCCAGGGCAAGGTCATTGAATGGGGTGATGAAAGTGATGAAGAAGATGTAGATGTGATATGGGTTATAACAGAAAAGAAGGAGTTGGACAAAGATCAACAGATCTTCTTGGATGCCCTCAAGTCACTCAATAAAGACAACATAGAAGGTTTACCTATCTACAATGGAAGCCTAAATGGCGAAGAGTTATTGGATTGGATAAAAGCTTTGAACAATTATTTTGAATACAAGGAAGTTCCAGAAGAAAAGAGGGTCAATTTGGCCAAGTCAACATTGAAGGGAACAACCCTAGTGTGGTGGAACATGATGCAAGAAGAAAGAGAAAAAACTAGGAGAAAGAAGATCATCTTTTGGGAGAGAATGAAGATTAGGAATAAAACTTAATTCTTACCGGTAGATTATGAGGTGTAGATGCACAAGAAGTTGTAGAATTTGAAACAAAGAGAAATGGATGTGAGTTCTTATACAGAGGAGCTCAACAAACTTACCCTAAGAGCTAGGAAGCAAGAGGAAGAAGTGGAGAAGGTTGCAAGGTACTTGAATGGCCTTAGACAAAACATTCAACATGAGATCAACATGATAGAAAATGACACAATCTATAAGTGCTTTCAGTTAGCCTTGAGAGAAGAAGATAAAATCAAAAGGAAAGGTGAACATAATCAAAGGGGAAAAGGTGGCAGAGGTTATAGAGGAAGAGGCACCTTTAGAAGGGGCTATAATCCCAACAAGAATGATGAAGGCAATCAATTAGAGAACAATGGTGATAATCCTAACAAAGGAGGACAGTTCAAAGGCAACTCTAGAGGGAGAAATAACTATAGAGGCAGATTTGGCAATTTGGGAAGAGGAACCACAGTCTTCACTGGCAAATGCTACCATTGTCATCAAGTGGGGCATACCATGAGCTAGTGTCCTGAAAAGACTTTAATCTCTCACATGGGAGATAGGAGAACTCAGTTGGTGCAAGAGGAAGATTGTCAAAGTGTTACCTCACCAATCAGCAAAGTAGGACCAGTCCTAGATGGAGAGAACCTGATGCTAAGAAGGACCTTGTTGAAGGTACCACAATCCAAAGAACCTATACAAAGGAATACACTTTTCAAAACCACCTGTAGATATCATGGTAAGATTTATAAAGTTATAGTGGATTTAGGGTCTATTGAGAACATTGTAGCAGTAGAGATGGTAGACAAACTAAAATTGAAAAGGTTACCACATACCACCCCTTATAAGGTATCTTGGTTGAGTAAGGGTCAACATGTGCTTGTAGATGAGAAAGCTTGGGTAGATTTTGAAATAGAAGATTAAAAGGATAGTGTGATATATGACATATTACCCATGGATACATGTCACTTTCTATTAGCACACCCTTGACAGTATGATGTCAAAACCATACATGACGGGGAGAATAATTCCTATGTTATCACTAAGGAGGGTAGAAAGTTTCAAATGGATCCCTTGATTGATCAAGGAGATGAAAGAAATGTTGGATCAAGTGTTATGTTACTTAGTGGGAAAGACTTCTTGAAATTGTTGAAGCATGAAGGGAACCAAGGAGGTTCTCTTATAGTGAAACCCAAAGAAGAGACAAAGACTGAAACCAAACCGGTGATACCACAAGAGGTGCAAACCTTACTAGACTGGTACAAAGACACAGTTATCAATGAGATATCAGATGTCTTACCCCCTATGAGAGATGTTAACCATCAGATAGATCTCATACCTAGTTCAACTTTTCCAAACAAAGCTTCTTACAAAATGACACCTACTCAAAATGAGGAAATAGCAAAGCAAGTGTAGGAATTGCTAGACAAGGGGCTGATAAAGAAGAGTTTGAGTCCATGTGCAGTGCCTACGCACCTAAGAAAGATGGTAAGTGGAGGATGTGCAGTGACTAAATGGATATAAACAAAATCACAATTAGATACTGGTTTCCAATGCTGAGGATTGAGGATCTAATGGACTACCTAGGTGGAGCTTGCTACTTTTCTAAGGTAGATTTGAAATCAGGATGTCATCAAATTAGGATTAGACCTAGTGATCAATGGAAGACAACCTTTAAAATGAATGAGGGGTTATATGAATGGTTGGTGATTCCCTTTGGTCTCACAAATGCTCCTAGCACTTTCATGAGAATCGTGAATGAGGTTCTTGCAGAGTTCATTGGTAAGTTTGTCATTGTTTATCTTGATGACATTCTGATTTTTAGCACGTCAAACAAGGAGCACATCAAACATCTGAATCAATTTTTGAGGAAGTTACATTAAGAAAAGTTGATGATCAACTTGGATAAATGCGAGTTTTTCAAAAATGAATTGATGTATCTTGGTTTTGTAGTTTCTCAAGGTTGTTTAAAAATGGATCTATCAGAAGTGGAAGCAATAGTGAATTGGCCCACTCCCAAGTCTATAGGAGATGTAAGACGTTTCCATGCTTTAGCTTCTTTTTATAGGAAATTCATTAGAGGTTTTAGACATGTGTGTGCACCTATCTTGAACACCATCAAAGGTGGGATAAAATGTCAGTTTAAGTGGACTAGTGCAGTAGACAAGGGGTTTGAGTTGTTAAAACAAAAGGTAGCAGAACTTCCTTACCTTAGGCTCCCTGATTTCAATCATCTCTTCATTGTGGAATGTGATGCCAACAAGTTGGCTATAGGGGCTGTTTTGAGCCAAGAAGGTCACCCAGTTGCATTTTTCTCTGAGAAGCCTAATGACACAAAACAAAAGTATTCTACCTATGACCTAGAGTTATATGCCATTGTGCAAGCACTTAAGAAGTGGCGGAAATATTTTTTACCTAAAGATTTCATAATCTACACTGATAGTCATGCACTTAGTTTTTTGAATGGGTAGGAGAAATTGAATCAAAGACACCTCAAGTGGGTTGAGTATTTGCAAGCCTACACCTTTTCCATCAAGCACAAGAAAGGAGTCACTAATAAGGTAGTAGATGCCTTAAGTAGAAGGGTTCTAACTTATTCAAGAAGTACAACTACAAAGTGTGGGGTTAAATTACCTCAAATATCTCTATCAAGGTGACAAAGATTTTGGTGAAGCATATGGTGTTTTCTTAAAGTTTTCTAATGCTTGTCATGTTGCCTATTCTGATTTTATGTTGTAGGAAGGCTTATTGTTTAAAGGACACCAACTTTGTATACCACGATTCTCTATGAGAGACAATATCATCAAGGAGAAGCATCAAGGCAGTCTAAGTGGAAATTTTGGTCTTGACAAGACCTTGGAGCAGGTTGGCAGGTTCTACCATTGGCCTAGACTATAGTCAGATGTTTGAAGATTTGTGGAGCAATGTGCTATTTGTCAAAGGGCTAAGGGTACTTTCAGCAATGCAGGTTTATATTAAAGAAGTTGAGGAAATAAAACTTCAGAGATCCCAAGAACACCTGCATGCAAATACCTATCACAAGAGAAGAATGGAGGCACATAAAGCAAAAAAGCATAAATGCTCTGAAGAAGAAAATTATCATTCAGAAAGGGAATCAAATTTATGAACAAGTATAATACAATCCTTATAAAAGGATAATAGCAACCCTAAAGAAACCTCAAAGGGATAATGTGTACCTACAATATTTATTAAATGCCTAAGTTTAGCTTAAGCGTAGAGTTTAATAGACTAATAATTAAATAAATAATTATTAGCTAATACAAGATAACTCTAGCACCCCCCCTTAAGATGAACATAGGGAGTAGCTAAAAAACTAAATGCATGAAGCAAAAAATGCAACTACATGATGAAGGCAAATTTGGATCTCGACAACAAGGCCTGATGAGGTACCCAATCACAACCAAATCTCTATGAACCGGAGAAGTAGAGAAAACCACGTGGGAAAAAAACTCTACTCCAAAAAGAGATGGAAAAGCAAGAAGAACACCATTGAAGCATGAAATAGATGCAAACACTGTCGAAGAGTAGCCGCTGATCTGAAGAACCTCCACTGAAATAGAACATGACCAGGTAGAGAAGAATGTAATCTGCATGAGTGCCCTCAAATGACACTACTTGAATCAGATGGCAAACGAAGGCAAACAACTGAACTCGATGATATAGATGGCATGAGACACCAAAGCTTGAAGAGTTGATCAATCGAACCAAGGAAGCATTAGAACCAACAAGACAAACCTCCCCATAATGCTGAAAATGGAGAGGGACAGGTACACTGAAAAGAACGGCCAACAAGAACTACATGACGAAGAACTAGGAACATCGAAGGTGTAGAGAAAGTACATAGTGTCATGGAAGGAACACTCACTTGACACATAGCATGAGGCGAATGTCGTGGAAGGAACACTCACTAGACAAAGGTAGATGACAAACAAGGAAAACATCAACCCCCTCATGACACTTTATAAAAAGTTTATGTACAACAAGGCACAAGATGTGCAAGATCCCAAGTAAATAATGCATGATGGCACTTTATCTCAGTGTGTTTGCATAAAAGAAGCTACAATGATAATAAGACTGCAAACAAAAAGAAGAGCCAAAACTGAGACATTCTACTCAGAGAAGAGATCCAAGGACCTGAAACAACCAAGATATCCACAAAGTGCTGAAAAGCAAAAAATTGAAGAAAAAATTCCTAGAGCAGAATCTGGAAAGAAAACTCATATGGCTGGAAATTAAACAGGAGAAGCTTTCCAACGATATTAAGTTTTCAAAAAAAAGAGTTCAGATGGATGCTCAAGTGATGTCTCCCGGAGTGCAAAAATGAACCTCTGGCTTTGATAGAAAAACACATTATCAAAAAAGAAAAATCAAAATTTCAAACCTCCAGATCTAGATAAAGCTTGGAAAGAGCTTTCCGACGATATAAGGTTTTTGAAAAATCACCTTCGTATGACCAAGTTATGGCCAAAAGAAAAAAAAAACCCTCTTTTAGGGCATAAAAAGGGTTAAAAAAAAAATTATTTATTTTCTTTTTTTTGATGAAAATTTTCTGATGCATTTGTAGGTACAGCCGTACGGATTTTTTGTGCCTCGTAAAGCGTGCTAATGAAAAAATCATGGCCCAGATGCACTTGTCACCGAAATAGGTCGAATTATATATCAAAATGACTAGAAACACCCTTTGGAAGCCAACGGTGAGTTCTTTTTTTGCCCAAACTGCTCTAAATTTTTAATGATTTTTTTGACGAATTTCTCAAAATTTGTGCCAAAAAGGCAAACCAAAGAAAAAATTTTAGAAACCAAATTTGAAAAAAATTGACAAATTGTATATGGAAATGGGGGTTTTGGGGTGTTTTGAGCTCAACGGCGAGGCCTGTTTGAGCCCAAAAGGATCAGAAACAAAACAGCTACCCCAGATCCAATAAAAAACTTTGAAAAAACTTGAAACCCTTCTCCAAAAAATCTTCTAAAAAATCAGGAACAAGTAGCAGCAGATGTAGGCTCTTATACCATGAAGGAGTTGAGGAAATACAACTTCAGAGATCCCAAGAACACCTGCATGCAAATACCTGTCACAAGAGAAGAATGGAGGCACATAAAGCAAAAAAGCATAAATGCTCTAAAAAAGAAGATTATCATTCAGAAAGGGAATCAATTAAATGAACAAGTACAATACAATCCTTATAAAAGGATAATAGCAACCCTAAATATGTGCAACCCTAAAGAAACCCTAAAGGGATAATGTGTATTTAATAATTAGAATAATTATTAAATACCTACAATATTTATTAAATGCCTAAGTTTAGCTTGAGTGTAGAGTTTAATAGACTAATAATTAAATAAATAATTATTAGCTAATACAAGATAACTCTAACATATATCAGCCTCTAGCCATACCAACAAGGTCATGGGAGTGTGTGAGTATGGACTTTGTTCTTGGTTTACCTAGAACTCCTAGAGGATATGATAGTGTCTATGCCATAGTGGATAGATTCAATAAGATGGTGCACTTTGTGCCTTGCAATTGTACTAATGATGCCTTATACATAGCAGGGTTGTTCTTCAAAGAGATTGTAAGGATCCATGGTTTACCACTTAGTATTGTGAGTGATAGAGATACAAAATTTGTGAGTCACTTTTGGCGAACCTTGTGGAAGAAACTTGGTACTAACCTTTCTTTTTCATCCACATACCATCCATAATATGATGGTCAAACTAAAGTAGTAAATAGGTCCTTGGGTAATTTACTGAGATGTCTCACCAAACAACATGGTCAAGTTTGGGATCTAGTATTGGGACAAGCAGAGTATGCCTACAATGACTCTATCAATAGAAGCATAGGACGGGGTCCATTTGAGATTGTATATGGATGTCATCCAAGGGGTATCTTAGAACTTAGAGATCTCGGTTCTATGGACAATAGGAGTGCTCAAGGTGAAAACTTAGTAGACAATATGAAGGAGATCCATGAACAAGTCAAGAAGACATTGTAGCAGAACAATGAGAAATACAAGATGCAAGCAAACAAAACAAGAAGAGAAGTACACTACCAGGTAGGTGATCTGGTTATGGCCTATCTAAGAAAAGAAAGACTTACTAAGGGATAGCCTAGCAAATTGTGCATGAAGAAGAATGGACCTCTTAAGGTTGTGCATAAGTTTGGCAATAATGCCTATGAGGTAGAACTACCACTAAACTTGAGAATATCACCAATCTTTAATGTATGTGATTTGTTCCAGTATAAAGGAGCTTGGATAGCTACAAACCAAGGAGAGTCTACTACTACCGAAGAAGTAGATTGGATACAAGACTTACCTCCAAGCCAACCAGTGACACTGGAATATATTTTGGACTCCAAGATTTTCAAAAGGACTAGGAAGGGAGTCTATAGAGACTAGTTGGTTAAATGGACAGGTCTCCCTGAATCTGAAGCTACATGTTTGTCCGAAGGAGATATACTGAAGCATGGAACCACTGTTCAAGCCCTATCCACTCAAGGGACTTGAGTTTTTTTTCCTACCCCGGGAGTATGGTGTAGGGGCACTTAGCAATTTTTGTTGAGTTTGTTTCCAGGATGTTGGCATCATGTTTTGTAGTTTTTTAATAAGGCCAAGAGGCCATTATGTGTGTGTTCAAATGATTTTAAGGGCCTAAGAGTCTTTTCTTGGCCAATGTTGGCATGCGAGCTCTTAAGGGTGTCAGGTAGAGTACTTAATAGGATAAGTTATTTTTGGGTTAATGTAGGTTGGTTGATGTTGTTTTGAGATTGTTAAGGTCATACAAGTCATTTGAGAGTGCCCAAGTTTGGGTTTGAGAAAATTTTCTCACCTATGCAACAGTTTGCAAAATTTGCAAAAGTTGCTCATAGCAACTTTGCAACATTTTCATACTCCAACGGTTAGTTGGTTGACACAAATAATTTTGAGCATTTGTAACTACGCCAAGGCCAATATAAGGCTTGGAAAGACTGATGATAACCTATTGTTGAAGGTTGTTGGAGATTTGAAGAAAATAAACAAGTTTGGTTTCTCATTTGTGTGTATTCTATCAAGTTTTTATTGTTCTTTACAAGTTCGTATGACCTCTATGGATCGAGCATCCCAAAATAGGGACATGTATTCTTGTTCTAGTGTCTTACCTTCATTTTATTTTTGATTTGGAGTCTTGAAGTGTTGTAGTTTGTGAATAAACTCTATTTTGTTGCAAGTGGGTTCAAGAGCCCTAAAAACTAGGGTTTTGAGAGAAAAATGGCTGCAACCTAACATTCCATGGTGGATTTCCTCTCTGAAACCTTTTGGAATGTTAGGTTTCAATGTATTCTATGTTTTATTTTTGGTTTTGAGATAGGGGAAGCCAAAACAGAGATTTGCCACCATACCCTAAGCTTGGCATGTTGAATTGGGAAGCATTAGGAATCATAGATAATAGACCCTAATTGGGTGAGTCCAGTGGGTGAAGGAGAAGTATGATAGGTTTGAATTTCCATATGGAAACACAGACCCCAAAATATCAACATTTCACTCAGGAAATCATACCAATGAAGGATTTTTAACCAATTCCTAGTTTAAAGGCCTAGGAAGGGGCAATTAGGCCTAGTTAACTGATAGGGGTTAGACATGTTAGTGAAAAAATCTACCTCCAGTTTTGAGATATTTTATGTAAAATCCAAAAGGGTGTCTGGAATGACAAAGAGTTCATAGGGTTGTTTAGGAAGTTTAACCAGTGAATTCAGATTACCTCGCTGACTAGGCTACTAGAACCGGTTAGGCCTAAAAGTGCAGTTTGTGTGTAAAACACCAAACCGGTAAGTGTTAAAGGATCCTGAGTAAGGAATAGGATTTGGAATCCATCTAGAATCACCCATCCTAATGTGTGTAGTGTGGGGAATGAAGATCATGTAGTAGAGGGGTTGAACTCTTATTTTGAGTGTGAAAGAGAGTGGGAAAACAAGGTCTCCGAAGCAAGAAAATGGAGCTCACAAAACAACAAGATCTTATCCTAGCCTAAGGACCTTGGGAAGGTCAGATAGGGTAAGTCTTGTGGATTCTTGGAGGGTGTGAGGTGTGTAGCTTTTTGGAGATACCTAGGAAAGGTAGCACAAACCAATGAGAGTCAATCCACTCTACATCAGTATCATCTTATTGTGGGTAGGTTCCCATTGTGTTTTTTTACTTAACCGGGTTTTCCACATCAAAATCTTGGTGTTGTGTGTTTTTCTATTTATCTACTTATCTTTTTTGTTGCTAAAGTTTATCAGATTTGTTTTTATCATTAATTTTGTAGATCCGGTGAAAACTGATTCACCCCACCCCCCACCCTCGTCTCAGTTTTCCTTCATTGTTATTGCCAACAATTGGTATCAGAGCTAGATCCTCAAGAACAAGCTTAACCACTTGAGGAGATTCGGGATGGCAACTAAAAGTGGAAGTGTTATCTTTAAGAAGGGGCGTCTGAGATTTGATGGTAGTAACTATGCTATATGGAAGAACCGGATGGAGGTGCACTTGAGATGTCTTGGAGAAGATTACAAAGAATGTCTATGATATTCCTCAGAATGGACCAGTTACTACCTGATGAGATCAAGGAAGCTTAAAATAATATTAGAGTGAAGGAAGTATTTCTGAGTGCCCTGACTAATTCAAAGATGACAAATGTAATGGGACTTCAAACCACATATGAGATCTGGGAGAAGCTTGAAACCCTGTATGAAGGAGATAAACAGGTTAAAGTTGCTTAGTTGCAGATATTGAAAGGAAAATATGGAATGTTGAAGATGGGAGAAGATGAGAACATAAATAGCTTTATGGCTAAGGTGAATGATCTTGTCCTAGGTATCAAATGTGTTGGTGGAACCCTTGAAGAAGATGAAATTGTTGCTAAGGTGCTGAGATCTTTGCCTCCTACTTAAAAACATAAGGTGGCTTCTATTGATGAGATCCAGAGTGTGACTACAGTAACAAGAGATATGCTGGTTGGAAAGATTGTTGCATTTGAGCTGAGTGAGTTTATTGAATCACATGGAAATTCAGAGACAACATTTAGAGCATTTATATCTGGAAAGCAGAAATATGATCCTAAAGAATGAATAATATCAAGATATGAAAGAGAGAGAAGAGAGATGGAAGAGAAAGAAAGAGAACTAGATGAGATCGAAGCATTGATTACCCAGAGATTGCCTAAGGGAGGTGGTAATTATGATGGAAAATTGCTTTTGAATGTTTCTCTTGCAATAAGGTAGGACATTTTTCTTCTAGATGCCCGAAGAGAATGGATAAGTATGATAGGTATGATAAGTTTGATAAGCATGATAGGAATGATAGATATGAGAAGCATGAGAAGTGTGATAAGACTTACAAGTCTAATCGGAAGTATAAGCATCAAAAAAATTGATATTATGTTGTTGATGAAGGTGTTACAGATGAAAAATTAGAAGGAGATGAAGTTGTGTTTATTGCTATCAAAGAAGATGGACTAGTACCTATTGATTCCACTAGCTACACTATTTTGGAGAAAGCTTGAGCTACTAAAGATGAAGAGAAAGATGAATGGGTAATTAACAATAGTTGTTCACATCATATGACCAGTGATAAAATAAAAATTATGATTATGGAAAGGTATGATGGTGAAATACTAAGATTTGGAGATGACAAAGCCTGTGTGATCCGTGGTAGAGGTTCTATTTCCTTTGATGGTAAGAATAATACTGATGATGTCTTATATGTTGAAAGTTTGAAGTATAATCTTTTGAGTGTTGGACAGATGGTTGACAAAGGTTATGAACTACAATTCAAGAATGGTAAATGCAAGATCCTAAATGCCTCTGGCATAGAGATTACATCTGGAACTAAGACTGAAGGTAATATCTTTCATTTGAATGTTGGTGAGAAAAGTTGCTTGATTGCTCAGATTGATGAAAGTTAGTTGTGGCATAGGAGAATGTGTCATGTTAATTTTGATTCAATGATTAAAATCAGTTCTACACAAGTTGTTAGAGATCTTCCTAAGATTGTTAAGCCTACTAATCTGGTATGTAAATAATGTCAATTGGGTAAGAAAACAAGGATTTCTTTCAAGAGCAAACAATATACATATGATGGATTTCTAGATCTTGTACACACTAACCTATGTGTACCTACAAATGTTAAACGTGTGCAGGGAGACAAATATTTTACGTTGCTAATTGATGATTATTCTAGGATGATGTGGGTTGTCTTTTTGAAGGAGAAATATGAAGCATTAGACAAGTTTAAGATATTAAAAGAAAAGGTTGAGACTGAGTCAAGATTGAAGGTGAAATGTCTGGGATCTAATAGAGGAGGAGAATTATGTTCTAGTGAGTTTGATTCATTTTGTGAGAAGCATGAGATTAGAAGACAATTATCTAGTCCTAGAACCCCACAGCAAAATGGAGTTGTTGAAAGGAAGAATAAGACTATTTTGGATGTTGCAAGGACTGTGTTGATTGAAGGGAATATTTTGAAGATATACTGGAGAGAAGTTGTTAGCACTGTTGTTTACACATTTAACTATGTTCATATTAAAGGTGATACCAATAAGACTCCTTATGAGTTATGGTTTGGTCATGTTCCTACTGTGAGATATTTTAGAATATTTGGTAGTAAATGTTATATCAAGAGAGATGAGGATATAGGAAATTTTGATGGAAGAAGTGATGAAGGAATTTTCTTGGGATATTCTACAAAGAGAAAAGCCTACTGGTGGTACAATAAGAGACTGAGAAAGATAGTGGAGAGTGCAAATGTGAAGGTTGATGAGAACCTTGGAAAAGAGATCAGAGCATGTGGATATGATGATGGTCATCATGTTGTTATAACGCCTATTCAGACTGAAGACTTGAAGCAGACTGATTCGGTAGAGACAGTTAATCTGGATGTTGTTGTTGCCGGTGGAGAAGTGTAGGAACCTGAAAATCAGAACAATCAGAAGACTCTGAAGTATGTAAGATTGAATCATTTAGAAAATCAGATTATTGGAGGTAAAAAATAAAGGTGTGATGACAAGAAGAAGGCTAGTTGTTGAAGAAGTATGTTTGATTTCTAAAGTTGAACCTAAAGATGTTGTTGAAGCTTGAAAAGATGAAAATTGGATGAGATCTATGTAAGAATAATTAGATAAGATCTAAAAGAATAACACATGGGAGCTTGTGCCTATACCTAAAGATAAGAATGTTATTAGTACTAAGGGGGTATTCGGGAATAAATTGAATGAAGTCGGTGAAGTTGTTAGAAATAAAGCAAGACTGGTATGCAAAGGATATTCATAGAAAAAAGGAATTGATTATGAGACTTTTGCTCCGGTAGCTAGACTTGAAGCTATTAGACGGTTTCTTGCATATGATGCTTACAAAGATTTCAAGGTATATCAGATAGATGTCAAATCTACCTTTTTTAATGGTGATCTTTAGGAAGAGGTCTACATTGAGCAACTTGATGGATTTTCATTATTAGATGATGGAGACATGGCATGTAAATGGAAGAAAGTTCTTTATGGATTGAAACAAGCCCCTAGAGCCTGGTATGCTAGATTGGATAAGTACTTTCTAAAATAAGGATTTAATAAAGGTCCTGTTGACAGTAATCTTTATTTCAAGATTGAGAATGATAACATATTGATTGTTGAAGTCTTTGTTGATGATATTATCTTTGGAGGTGATGATAAATTGAGCACGAATTTTTTCAGAGATATGCCGAAAGAATTTGAGATGTCTATGATAGGAGAGATGATTTTTTTCTTAGGTTTGCAGATTTCACATACTGGAAAAGGTATCTTTATATCTCAAACTAAATATGTGAATGAATTACTGAATAAGTTTACGTTAGATGACTCCAAAATAGTTGGAAATCCTATGGTGACTAGATGCAAATTATCTAAGAATGTCGAATCTCTGAAAGATAATCAAATTTTGTACATATCTATGGTTGGTGGACTGTTATATCTTACTCAGACTAGGCCTGCCATTATGCATGTTGTGTGCATGGCTTCTAGATATCAAGTTGATCCAAAAGAGAGTCATGTCACTTCTATGAAGAGAATATTAAGATACTTGAAGGGAACTATGGATTATGGTTTGTGGTATTGGAAGAATGATGATTTCATGTTATGTGCTGATTGGGCTAGTGATGTTGATGACCGGAAGAGCACCATTGGTGGACCATTCTTTTTATGGAAGAAATTGGTTTCATGTGCTAGTAAGAAACAAGATTCAATGTCCTTATCTACTGCTAAAACTGAGTACATTGTTGTTGTTAGTAACTACACTCAGGTGGTTTGGATGAAGTGAATGTTTAAGGATATCCAAATTATCTATGATGAGCCTACTATCATATACTATGATAATTCCAGTGCTATTAACATGTCAAAGAATCCAGTGCAACATTCAAAGACTAAACATGTGTCAATCAAATATCAATACTTGAGAGAAAAAATTCGGTGAAGAGGAAGTTAAGTTGGAGTATGTATCTACAAAGGAACAAATTGCTGATATTTTCACTAAGACATTGCTTGCAAATACATTTGTATATTTGAGAGACAAGTTAGGGGTATCTACCCCTCCTGATAAGAACTAGATGCATTGAATTGCATCAATCTGGTGGAATTTACAGTCTTATCTCTATATCTGGATTGATGAGTTGGTGATGCTCCTCTGGTGGATTAGTCTGGTTATGTGTTTTAGGGGGAGAAACACATGTTTTATATTCTAAGGGGAGAGTTTGGTTTTCTGTTTTGATATCTTTGGCATTGTTGTCAAAGGGGGAGAGAGGCATGAGAAAAACTATTTTATCTGGTTGAGCTTAGGGAGAGTTTTTTGGAGATATTTTCTTTCTTTGCATTTCTTTTTTTTCACATTCATATCTTTCTATCAATGCCAAAGGGGGAGATCCTTGGGCATTGTTGCTGCTAGGATATGTTGTTGTCATTGATGTTAACATATTCCTACTCCAATGATTGTAGATTGGCTTATTGGGATCATGGTTTGGTGTATGGATTATTTCTCATATCATTATATTCTTTTATTTTGGTCTTGGTGATCCAAAAAGCTTAATTGATCATATCGGATGATCTGGTTATGTAGTTTGTTTTTCTGATTAGTTATTTGCAGAGTTCAGTATTTCCTCTGGTATATTCTAGTGTGATCAGATCTTGATCTAAGATTTTCGCAGATCGTTTAGGATGGTCTTGTGTATCTTCATTTCAGGATGGTTCATGATTTGGTGCTTTGCAAGTTATCTTTTCTTCATGACAGTTGTTGTTGTTTGTGTATTCTTGAGGTTTCAAATGTTGATCAATGAAGATTTGATAAGTGGTATTGGTGTAGCTTTTTACGATGTTTCTACCATTCTTGGTGGTATTTTCTAAGTATTTCCTATTCATTTCAATGATCCACATTGAGCGTTGTGCGAGTTGTTGGTGTCTTTACTGAACCGGTGATGCTCTTCGTGTTATGTGGTTTTTCTGGTGGTGTAGTGTGTTGCAGTTGATCTTGGCGTGATTACCGGTTGTGATGAGCATTTGGATATTTGGTTTAGGACCATGTTATGTCATGTATGTAATTATATTGGTATGGTGGTCAATATTTGTATCATGTAATGTAATTTTGTAATTATGAGTTGAGGGTTTAGCCAACCTTGTTGTCAAGGTTGATGATTTGTATAAATAGGTGATATTGTCATGTAATTTAAATATAAAAAGGTTGTATCTGCATTATCAGAGAGTGGTGTATGTATGAACAAGTGATTCATCCTTTGGCATTATGATTGGGTAGAGATTGGTGCTCCAGAGCAGACATTGTGCTTAACTGGAACTGTCATCAGGCATTTGGAGATGTTATTCTTTCAGTTCATTCCTTCCAGATT